>NC_086319.1:228968426-229292593 GCF_036172605.1 Pelobates fuscus | reverse complement strand
GAAGCTACGGTTTCTATCTCTATATGCGTGAATCATAAGTAGCAGGCCTACAAGACCATGCTCCGACGGTACTTAACACCTATATGACTCTACTGAAAGGGAAGGTCGGACTCACACCTCTGTTGGAAACAATGTGGGCACAGGGGAACATATATCCACATCTGGTGGCACTGCCCCAAACTGACCCCATAAGGACTTTCTCCTCTGAATCCTCCATGAGCTGGAACAAGGTACTGAGCAGTGATTATAGCCCTTTCCCTCCCTGTAACTAGACAACACATAGTTCGTCAAATAATAAATCTTAAAATAGCCCTGATCTGAGTGCCCAAGTTCTCTGAATAGCACTCAGATCCATGCAGTGTAGTGGAAACGCCACCGTGTTGAAGTTCTGACGGGTTGGACATGTGGTCCTATCCCCAAAATAGTTCTAGGGCGTTTGGTGCTTTTGACGGTCAAAATTTCGTCAGCTCCTGCAACTGCAATATGGGGTGCTCCGCCTGGCTCTCATGGAGCGTTTGTTCCTCTTAGTCTTGTCACCTTCCCTTCAAAACCGCGAACCAAGTTGTTCAGGAACCGAACAGTCACCTCATGCTGCAAACAGTTCCATAACATTTGAAGCTAAGTCCCGCTGAGGTGAGTGGGAACCCACAAAGTCCTCATGCCGAAATTAGTTCCATAGCGGTCGCAGGTAAGTACCGCTGGGACTATTCGTGGGTTTGGTTCATGCAAACGGCCGCCAGAGAGCTAGCATTCGGTTCCATTCGCATTAAGGCAAAGTGCCGAACCAGGGGCACCCAGGGAAAGCTACTAGTGGTGGCTGGGCAGGGTAACGCCCAGATATGGACCATAGTTGGTGGGCTGGAGGCTGGCTTCCACACTCCTCCAGGAGTTTGTGGCAAATGTACGTGGAAAGGAGCGCTTGTCCCAATTGGTTTTAGTAGTCATTAAGCAATTTGTCTATTTCTTTGCACCAGTTTTAAGTGAGCAGTGAGTGTGGAAACTAGTTTGAAGTAGATCCTGTAGAGAACTGGATTTGAGGAAGTTAATCAGTGAAGTATAAGCTGAGATGTGATCGTTAGGTGCTAGTAGTCTCCATGCTGCAACATGTTTTAGCTGCCCTTGGGCTCAGCCGATACATTGGGATGATGGGTGGCATGCATTATGGTCTAGGAGTTGTATGGTATGTCTGATGCCTGCTTGGCATAGAGCAGCACTTTTCAGGGCCAAAGCAGCCTACGCTTACACATGATGTGGGGTGTTGGTGGTGCCCCAGAAAGCACAACCCTCCTCCTTTTCCCTTCCAGCCTCAGTACCTTACTCAGTTGTAAATCCAAGCATCAGTGTGTATTCCTTCTTCCACTGATAATAATAATTATTGTGTTCTCTGTTTACCTAATCTTTCTGACATTTACCTTTGGTGCACAGACTAACCTTTGCTTTTGTTTAATCTTGTCTCATGGATGAAACATACTGCACTGACGCTTGGACCTGGTGTGCTTTCACTTGATGCAATCTCACACCTCTTGCAATCATCAGCATATTGAGACCATTCACACTAAATCCATGACACTTCTTGTCTTCTCAAACAAATTATATCATTTGTCCACTAATATTTACATTCAGAGAGGTAGATCTGTACAGAAAAGTTATTCAGGACATCAAGACGGAATGGGGTCTGGTCACCACAATACCAGAGTTCTAGAAGCTTTACACCATTTATAACCCTCTTCCTTTTTTGTCTGTGTAAAAGATAATTATGGTTCTGAGGTACAGAAGTGATTGCTGGAGCATAACACAAAAGCACAGGGATCAGAGCTAAATTAAGCAACCCCACACAAGCCTTCAATGCAGTCCTCCTAGTCATACTACAAGTTGGTTCCTTTATTTATATTGATAGGTAATAACTGAAGAAATTGACCCCTTAAGGATGGAGACAATTGTACACGTTCTGACCAACACAAAGCAAACAAATTTACCTTTTTTATATTAAATACACCTACATTTAATATAAATCAGGTTTAATGTTGTTTTGTAAAATTACAAAAGGTCAAATAAAGTGCTTGCTCATATCAGTTTTTACACATTGAAATTGCCAGATTGGTTTGCTTGGTCTATGTTGCCTTTAAGACAGTATGGCAGTCAAGGAATGAAAATTACCCCCATTATGGCATATGTTACGGTTACTCCCAGGCTAGCTGGAAGCTGGACCGCTTGGATAGTCTGGATCCCAGTTAAGAGAGAGAGAAGCCGCTTTAGCTCGATATCCAGAAGGATCCTGTAAATGTAGAACAATCCCACTAGCTATTTTACAGCTAGGATACTCTTTCCCCACAAAACGAGTCGAGGCTGCGATTTGAAGGTCAAACAAGAACTGGTTTCAATGGCACACAGGGATCGGTATTTATGCAAAATCTCAGGTCCAGGGACAGCCCCCTCTGGACCTGATGGGATACATGGATAAAACAAGGGATCAACCAATAAGAATACATTGTATCATTTGAATTTGCTACTGCCCAGCTTGGAGATAATAAATCCAACGGTTAGAGTAATACAATTATCTCCAAGTGCCCAAAACCCACGTTTATTTTACACACAGAAAACAGATTAAACATACATAACTCTAGCATTTTAATATATACTTCGGTACTTTCACCATTCATTTTGTAGCTCTGGTCTGTGTGTACTCGTTCACCGAATAGCGACCCAAACTCACGAACCCTCTGCTGTATTTCGTCGTGATAAAATCTGTTTGTGTATTTGGTTGGAGATAGCTGGAGATGTTTTTAGGTGCAACAATAGGCAGCGGGACCTCGGCGTCTACTCATGGAACTAATAACAGCCAGAGTTGTGCCCGAATCCCCGCTCTCTGGCTGGATGTCGTCGCTGTTTGGGATACGAATTTAGCCCGCCGTGAAGGGGCACTTAACCTGCGGTTAACCGAAACATTCCACATTCTAATTAAGGCCACACGCCAGGTTGAAGGTGGTCCTCGTTCGTGACCCTTTCGGTAGTTTAACCATCGGTAGATCAGGCACGAACAGATATATCCTGGGGCCGTCAATTAGCCTGCGGTTAACCGCAAACCGCAACTCCCTGGGTGATCAATTGGTGGCACACTCTCCAAGCCAGGTGGTCGACCGTTCGGTAGTTTGAAAGGTGACCGGGGTTAAGTGGCGGCACATGCCAGGAGCTGGGTAGTCGGTTGTTCGTTTAACGAACCGGTGTATATATAATCCATTCGGGAGAGGGTGCAGAATTCAAGTACCGAAGCCATAGTATCACAAAAGAGCCCACATAATCCGGGTTTGTAACAGTTTTGTAACAGCATACTACTTGCAAAAATAGACAACTCTGTGTATTCAATACGGGGTATGTACAGTCTTTTTTAGTAGCCACTTAGTCACAAGGTTTTGAGCATGGGAGGATTGAGCAAAACCTCTCCAATATCCAAATATGTTTTTATTATAGTAAGCACTATATTTTTTATTCCTGTTTTTATCTGCATAAAACATCATGAGACCCTCATCTAACTAACAAATGGGGATTGTACCACTTTATGCTTTTTTTTCTGGGTTTTTAGAGGCTATACACATTGTGAGTATATTCCCATATATTTGGGAATATAGTCACAATGTATATCACAATATAATTGGGTCTATTTACTGTTTATTTTGAATACTTCCTGGAGCATTTGCCACTGGACTAAAGAATACACTATATATCACCAGGTGGGGATTGGACCACTGAGTCTCAACAATGTAGAGCTAAGGTAAGCTCTATACACTTTAAATGCTTATTTCTGCCCACCTACTCACACCAGAGTTACTACACTATATTTACTTTGCATTTTCTCTTTTTATCTAATTACATATTTATCAACACCTGAGAGCTCCTTCATGAGTTAAACCCTCCTTTTATTGCATACATCTTTTGTTGGATAGGAAAAGAGAGACTCTGGTTTGGGTTGTTTTAATCTGCCTCTTACACTCAACTATAAGTTCTAGTCCCCCTACAAGCAATTTGTCAATCACTCCGATCAGGCAGTTCTCCCCCACCTATCGCAATGCAGTTTAGGATAAGTATCCAGGCTGGAAGAAAGGCCTGATTATTAGGCATTAAAGCCCTTTGTGGCAAAATATACCGCCTATTTCGTGTGCTTCCGTTTTTGTTCATTCTGGAGTTATGGTATCCAAACACCCTGTGTTCGACTCCCAAATGAAGACCACCCTGGTACTCCATTAGAATGTTCTTACCTCGTAGCTTAAGTGCAAAACCGCAAATGAAGTGATTACTGAATGCTCCTCTGGGTGGCCACCATTTCATATAACCTAACACAAGTGGTCGTTAGAATAGTGGTGGCCATTTTGTCTCCCAAACGTGGTCAGCGGCACTTGGTCGTCGAGTGACTGGAACTCTTTTCAGCTAGGCACGCGCACGAACCCTGATAAAAGTTATACCGCTGCCCATTCTATTTCCCGACCAACTATGAGAACGACATTTGAGAGATAGGGACTACCGACAGGGGAGAGCATTCGTACACAAAAACCAAGAGAATCCCTTGCACGGTTTTCGCACAGGGATACCCGAACAAAAACCGGCTGGGGAACCTATTTCCCTGGAACTGTTTTGGGCTATCCCCTCGTGTCCGGCCGGTCAAAACTTTACCCCAGTGGCAATCCAATTCCACTGAACCGATCTGAGTGATATTTGGACATGTTATGCACTCAGACCGGGGCTATCTGGGGATATAACTGTTGTGGGGTTCCTAGTTATGATGGGGGCACTTTTGGGGTACTGAATATTTCCTGTATGTTTTTCTGTACTGAGAAATAATTGAGTTATAGTTTTTCTCACACAATTAATTATCTCTCAGGCACAGAGGACCTTGGGAAGAAAAACACGGTATTATTGTGTGGGAGACCCCATGTAGGGGTCTGTGCATAAAAGCGGTGTGTGGCATGAAATAAATTAGTTAACTCCCAGAACTATATTTTGTCTGGTTACTGGGGGAATCGATGTCTGCATGTTTTAATGGTTCCAGTCTGGCTGAGAGAAGGAATTAGTGGAGGTAACCAGTCGGGTTACCCGGGGTCCTCTACACCCTCCTCTTGTAGGACGGGGTTGAACGACCTTCATCGTGAAGGGGTTAATACATACATATACATCCTGCCATGCAATTGCGTTAGAGGAAGTAGCTCAATCATACACACAAACAAGACAGGAAAAAAGATTAACACAATTCATTTCTAGTAAATTTGATATACCAAAATTAATTATGCATTAAAATAATTGATTTTTTGGATAGTACTCACAGTTTAAGTCAGTTTAACAATTCCATTTCAATAATACATCCTGCCTAATTTGTAAAGATTTCTTTGTCATTGTTTTCCAGATCTGTTCAATATCATTCATCAGAATCTGAGTGGACGACATGCTTTCCTGCAGCGAGGTGTGACTTTTATGATTTGCTCATACATTGTTTTAATAAGTTTCACATGAATATTTGACATGCATCTGAATGATTGATGCTGCAGCAGAGTTTCCAATATATACAAGCAGAACTGTTAAGATTGGATTCATTTCAAGGTATCAAACATCTTTGCTATGATTTATTTGCACTTGTGTCATTGTATGGGAATATTTTCTTATTCATTTTTAAACTGTATTGCAGCAATATGAAAATAAAGAGAGATTAATTTGTCTTATGTAACTGACTTTTAATACTAGTGGAAGTTTGTTTGTTTTTTTAGAAATTTCTGTAGTGATATTGCAACACTGTTCTGAACTTATACATAAAATGATTGCCGTGGGAAATCTTTCCAAGTCACCTAACTTTTGTTTAGTGACCTGATGCAAAAGCACACTATTTTTAAAAATGTTTTATTGCACTACAATTGCACTGCCAGGCTATTGTCTGCACTGTATGGCAAGCAGAAGAAAAACATTTCACAATGTGAAAATACAGATTTGCACTTTTGCCCCTATTTGCCCCTAGTTGTACTCATGTAAAACATTTAGATATCTTTATATATGCCATATAGACACAAGAGTACATGCTTACTGTTAGAAGTTATGCAACTATGTGTGCCTCAGTGCAAAGCAACATTGTCACACTAATGAAATAGTAACAGAGAACGGTCAACTTACGACACTACCCTCAATACACCAGTAGGACATTAACATACACATTTCCCTTTCTCATGAATTAAGATCCTGCCTGAAATATTGAAACCAAGAATGATGCTGCCATATGTAGCAATGCTGCTGAACCATCTTATTTAAAATGACTGAACAGAAGGTTATAGACGACAGTCACATCACACCTGACGCCATCATATGATCTCATTAAGTTTCATTTGTTTGTTTATCACTTATGGACCAAAATCATTTTTGCATTTTTGCTATTAGTGTATTCAACTGCAATTGCTAACGCTTGTTTATTGCACATTACTAATGCTAATTTATTGCACATTAATAAAGGACAAAATTAGCTTTTACTTGATGTGATGTATACATATATAAATTCTCATTTATTCTAAAAAAAATAAACTTTTTTTGTAAAATTTTTTTATTAAATGATAATAATAGTTGACATTCGATAACAAAGAACTGTATTCATTATCATGTGCATACGGTATATCGGTATATATATATGTTATATGTTATATATGTTAATCTAAAAAGAACAAGTAAATCACTAGGGATGTGCATGGGCAAAAAAATTTGGTTCGGCATGTCCGAAATTCGGGACTTCGGCAATTCGACACTTTGGGACTTCGGCACTTCTGCACTTCCGAAATTCGGGACTTCGGCAATTCGGCAATATGGCACTTTGGGAATTCGGCACTTTGGGACTTTGGGAATTCAGGGCTTCGGCAATTCCCTGACTCTAACCCTACCCATAACCCTATCCCTACACCTATCCCCTAACCCTAACCCTTAACCCCAATGCTAACCCTACCCCTACACCTAACCGCTAGCCCTAACCCTTAACCCAAATGCTAACCCTACCCCTAACCTAACCCTTAACCCCAATGCTAACCCTAACCCTAGTCTTACCCCTAACCTTACCCCTACCTCTAAACCTAACCCTATCCCTACCCCTATCCCTACCCCTAATCCTTTAGGAGTAGGGTTAGGGTTATGGTTAAGGGTAGGGTTAGGGGTAGGGTTAATGTTGGGGTTAGGGGTTAGGTTAGGGGTAAGACTAGTGTTAGGGGTAGGGTTAGCATTGGGGTTAGGGGTAGGGATAGGGGTAGGGCTAGGGTTTTCCTCCCTCTCCTGTTTTGTCACTTTTAAGAAATCCGAAGCACTTCGTCACTTCCGAAATTCGGCACTTCGGCAATTTGGTTAGATACGGCACTTTTGAAATTTGGCACTTTGGCAATTTGGGACTTCGACACTGCTTTACTTCCGAAATTCGGGACTTCGGCAATTTGGCAATATGCCACTTCAGCACTTCGGGACTTCAGGAATTCAGGGCTTTGGCAATTCCTTAACCCTACCCCTAACCCTACCTTTAACCTTAACCCTACCCCTAACCTCTAACCCCAATGCTAACCTTACCCCTAACCCTAACCAACAGTAACATTAAACATTTCTTCATGTTCAGTGCTTTAATTGTAAAATATTGAAAACATGGGAATTGGGGGCACACCCAGAACATGCGTTTCCAAGCATTGAAAGACCAAAACGTATATGAAATACAGTTAAAGGAACAGCGCACACAAACAAAAATACAGCTTTATATTGGTATACTGTGATGTAGTGGTGGGCTTAACACAATAGGGCCATGTGGTGGAACGGAATTCACATATTTATTTGCTAAGATAGGTGATTTTAATTAGCCTTGTTTAATAGTGAAATGCTGCATGTACAAACTTCAGGTACCATAGCCACTTCAAATTACTGAAGTGGTATGGTGTTTGGAGTAACCATTTTAAATGAGGGTGTGTCAAAAATAATATAGAGTCCACTTTTAGCTGTATCTTCAGACTCCTCAAACAGTACAGGCATTTTTCTGTATCTTATTTTCATTTGCCTAATGTAATTAATATGTTAAAGGGACACTCCAGGCACCCAGACCACTTCTGCCCATTGGAGTGGGCTGAGTGCCAACTCCCACTACCCTTAACCCTGCAAGTGTAATTATTGCAGTTTTTTTATAAACTGCAATAATTGCCTTGCAGGGTTAACTCCACCTCTAGTGGTTGTCTTTTAGACAGCCTCTAGAGGGCACTTCCGTGTCCCTAGCACAGGAAACCTGTGCTAGAGCGTCGCTGGACATCCTCACGCTATATGAGGACCTCCAGGGTCGCTCATTTCCCCGTAGGAAAGCATTGAAAAGCATTTTCAATGCTTTCCTATGGGGAGCTCTAATGCGCATGCGCGGAGGAGCGGCGGCGGAGGAAGAAGCAGCGACATGGGACATGTCGCTGCCTCTGGTAAGTGACTGAAGGGGTTTTCACCCCTTCAGCAACCGGTGATTGGGGGGTGGGATAGAGATGGGACCTGCAGTGCCAGGAAAACGGATTGTTTTCCTTGCACTGGAGTTTCCCTTTAAGTGTGGTTATTTAAAAATGGGATACAATCGTCCTTTGAGGCTTCTGTGCACTTTGCTACAGTAACAAACAATACACAGATTGACTACTAAAGGGTTACACCTCACTGCACAAATCATTGGTAATTGAAGAGTAGTTCATACTAAAATCACAAATAATACCAGGTAAAAACTGTGGTTTTTGAATATACTATATGTATTTATTTTGTTTTAAACCTGTGTAGAATATTAAACTTCAAATACTAAATTTAGCTATCAAATATATATATAAAACAAGGTAGGGTGTACATTTTATGTTGTTCAACGAGACAATATATATATATATATATATATATATATATATATATATATATATATATATTCTAAGCAATATAATTTAACCCCTTAGTGACCAATGACGTACCAGGTACATCCGCCAAAAAATGGTCGGTACGTCATTTAGTAGATCAGGACTTACCTGATCGTTGGCGATCCCCCGCCGGCGATTGCGATCCTGGGGTCTGCCTCGGGGCTCAGGCAGACCCCCACTGCCCGATCCGGCGCTCCCGTGCCATGTGCTAAGTCTTTATCTTATGACTTAGCACAAAGCACTTTGTATTAATTATGCACTTTATCCTTTCTCTATTTCACTTATTCTATCCCCAGATCGAGCAATACACTGCACATACTTCTATAGTCAGCTAATGTTGTTGCTATCCTATCTCCATAGTGACGCTGTGTGTGCTTCGTCACCATAGCAAAGGATGCGATGACGGCACGCCACGACGTCACATGGGGGCAGAGCTTCACCACGCATGGGCACTGGTCACATTAGAACGCGATCTGAGATGCACTTCACCTGGGGGTAAGCCAATTTTGTTAATGTATCTACCTATATATGTTTGTTTTGTTGAATGTTTAATTGTATTGATCCTGAAGAAAGTCCCATATAGAGGACTGAAACATTGATCGTAATTTTTAATATGAATAAATAAAGATTGGAACTTTTAAACTCTGTGAGTGCTGCTACCTCTTTGGATATCTGGATAACCAAGCCCTGACTTAGCATCTGGCAAACAAGGGACATTTACAGCATGAGTGCAAGAGATTTTTCTTTTTTCTTATGGATGAATTTTTACTCCAAGCTGGAGCTTATTCAGAACAGACTGAGACAATGCAGTTTTCCCAGGAGGAGGCAAATAATATACTCTGGGAGCAGACAGGATTGGAGTTACCCTATAATATTACAGCTAAAGATGTTTATTTTAAATTGACTAAATTACATAGGAGACGTATTGATTTGGAACTACACGGTCTTTTTCTCTCCGATTACTATAAGGCAACCCCAGAGGATTTAGGATATTGAATATCCCCACCATTGGTAGAGGTAAAGCAAAGGTATGCAAAGATTGGACTATGGTGTTAAACAGAGCATCACTAGATATGATGCTAATCATCATTAAAGATGTGAAAGAAGATCTAATAGAAGTCAACCAAAAAATCTTAGAGGTAGAAACAGAGCTAGCTATGTTACTCGCTTCTGCAGAGGGGTTAAAACTACAGCAAAAATTAAAAGAACACCTTCTTAGGTACACAAATTAGCATAAATGTGAAAGAGTACAGCAAGACTATTTGGACCACAGAGTTTATAGGTGGTTATCTGGCAGCAACATGAGTAGACCAAGACGTCAACGCAGAAGGATTGTAAAAAAAGGATAGTCACCATTGACAACACATCAGGTGAATCAGCCTCTGAGAATGACAATAATGAACCCATTACCACACCATCCCCTTCACCTTTTTTAGGAGTCCCAGAAACAGGTGCTTCTATCAAGAGCCGAGCAAAAGAAAACGCAGAACCAGAAGAAGCCGTAAGACCAAAGAGCATGCCGAGAGGCGAAGCCACCTCACAGGAAGTAATTCCTATATTTAACTTGTCTAACAGACCATTAATCCAAGAAGAAATCAATTTACTAAGCTGGGGACTATCCTTTGTCCAAACAGCCAACTCTAATAAATTTCAATGGCATGTTGAATAGTATAAATTTGGCAGGAACATGCGTCTTAAGTTACATAGTTACATATTTACATAGTTACATAGCTGAAAAGAGACTTGCGTCCATCAAGTTCAGCCTTCCTCACATATGCATTTTGATGTTGATCCAAAAGAAGGCAAAAAACCCAGTCTGAAGTGCTTCCAATTTTGCAACAAACTAGGAAAAAATTCCTTCTTGACCCCAAAATAGCAGTCAGATGTAGTGATGTCCCAAATGGTTCGCTGGCGAATAGTTCTGGCGAACATCGCTTGTTCGCATTCGCCACGGCGGGCGAGCATATGCGATGTTCGGTCCACCCCTTATTCATCATCATTGAGTAAACTTTGACCCTGTACCTCACAGTCAGCAGACACATTCCAGCCAATCAGCAGCAGACCCTCCCTCCCAGACTCTCCCACCTCCCTTACCATTCTTTTTTATTATTATTATTTTATTTTATTTGATTATTTATTTATTTTTTTAAATTCTATATGCAAAACATTGTTATACAGGGGAATATTCACTAAATACCAAACATTGTTATACAGGGGAATATTCACTAAATACCAAACATTGTTATATAGGGGAATAGTCACTAGTTGCCAAACATTGTTACACAGGGAAATATTCACTAAATACCAAACATTGTTATACAGGGAAATATTCACTAAATGCCAAACATTGTTATACAGGGAAATATTCACTAAATGCCAAACATTGTTATACAGGGGAATATTCACTAAGTACCAAACATTGTTATATAGGGGAATATTCACTAAATAACAAACATTGTTATACAGGGGAATATTCACTAAATACCAAACATTGTTATATAGAGGAATATTCACTAAATGCCAAACAATGTTATACAGGGGAATATTCACTAAGTACCAAACATTGTTATACAGGGGAATATTCACTAAATGCCAAACATTGTTATATAGGGGAATATTCACTAAATACCAAACATTGTTATACAGGGGAATATTCACTAAATGCCAAACATTGTTATACAGGGGAATATTCACTAAATGCCAAACATTGTTATATAGGGGAATATTCACTAAATACCAAACATTGTTATACAGGGGAATATTCACTAAATGCCAAACATTGTTATATAGGGGAATATTCACTAAATGCCAAACATTGTTATATAGGGGAATATTCACTAAATGCCAAACATTGTTATACAGGGGAATATTCACTAAATGCAAAACATTGTTATACAGGGGAATATTCACTAAATACCAAACATTGTTATACAGGGTAATATTCACTAAATGCCAAACATTGTTATATAGGGGAATATTCACTAAATACCAAACATTGTTATATAGGGGAATATTCACTAAATGCCAAACATTGTTATATAGGGGAATATTCACTAAATACCAAACATTGTTATACAGGGGAATATTCACTAAATGCCAAACATTGTTATAAAGGGGAATATTCACTAAATACCAAACATTGTTATATAGGGGAATATTCACTAAATGCCAAACATTGTTACACAGGGAAATATTCACTAAATACCAAACATTGTTATACAGGGGAATATTCACTAAATGCCAAACATTGTTATACAGGGAAATATTCACTAAATGCCAAACATTGTTATACAGGGGAATATTCACTAAATGCCAAACATTGTTATACTGGGGAATATTCACTAAATGCCAAACATTGTTATATAGGAGAATATTCACTAAATGCCAAACATTGTTATTATGGGGAAATATTCACTAAATACCAAACATTGTTATACAGGGTAATATTCACTAAATGCCAAACATTGTTATATAGGGGAATATTCACTAAATGCCAAACATTGTTATATAGGGGAATATTCACTAAATGCCAAACATTGTTATATAGGAGAATATTCACTAAATGCCAAACATTGTTATTATGGGGAAATATTCACTAAATACCAAACATTGTTATACAGGGTAATATTCACTAAATGCCAAACATTGTTATATAGGGGAATATTCACTAAATGCCAAACATTGTTATATAGGGGAATATTCACTAAATGCCAAACATTGTTATATAGGGGAATATTCACTAAATACCAAACATTGTTATACAGGGGAATATTCACTAAATGCCAAACATTGTTATATAGGGGAATATTCACTAAATGCCAAACATTGTTATATAGGGGAATATTCACTAAATGCCAAACATTGTTATACAGGGGAATATTCACTAAATGCAAAACATTGTTATACAGGGGAATATTCACTAAATACCAAACATTGTTATACAGGGTAATATTCACTAAATGCCAAACATTGTTATATAGGGGAATATTCACTAAATACCAAACATTGTTATATAGGGGAATATTCACTAAATGCCAAACATTGTTATATAGGGGAATATTCACTAAATACCAAACATTGTTATACAGGGGAATATTCACTAAATGCCAAACATTGTTATAAAGGGGAATATTCACTAAATACCAAACATTGTTATATAGGGGAATATTCACTAAATGCCAAACATTGTTACACAGGGAAATATTCACTAAATACCAAACATTGTTATACAGGGAAATATTCACTAAATGCCAAACATTGTTATACAGGGGAATATTCACTAAATACCAAACATTGTTATACAGGGGAATATTCACTAAATGCCAAACATTGTTATATAGGTGAATATTCACTAAATACCAAACATTGTTATATAGGGGAATATTCACTAAATGCAAAACATTGTTATACAGGGGAATATTCACTAAATACCAAACATTGTTATACAGGGGAATATTCTCTAAATACCAAACATTGTTATACAGGGGAATATTCACTAAATGCCAAACATTGTTACACAGGGAAATATTCACTAAATACCAAACATTGTTATATAGGGGAATATTCACTAAATGCCAAACATTGTTATTATGGGGAAATATTCACTAAATACCAAACATTGTTATACAGGGTAATATTCACTAAATGCCAAACATTGTTATATAGGGGAATATTCACTAAATACCAAACATTGTTATATAGGGGAATATTCACTAAATGCCAAACATTGTTATATAGGGGAATATTCACTAAATGCCAAACATTGTTATACAGGGGAATATTCACTAAATGCCAAACATTGTTATACAGGGGAATATTCACTAAATGACAAACATTGTTATACAGGGGAATATTCACTAAATACCAAACATTGTTATACAGGGGAATATTCACTAAATGCCAAACATTGTTATATAGGTGAATATTCACTAAATACCAAACATTGTTATATAGGGGAATATTCACTAAATGCAAAACATTGTTATACAGGGGAATATTCTCTAAATACCAAACATTGTTATACTGGGGAATATTCACTAAATACCAAACATTGTTATATAGGGGAATATTCACTAAATGCCAAACATTGTTACATAGGGGAATATTCACTAAATACCAAACATTGTTATACAGGGGAATATTCACCAAATGCCAAACATTGTTATATAGGTGAATATTCACTAAATACCAAACATTGTTATATAGGGGAATATTCACTAAATGCAAAACATTGTTATACAGGGGAATATTCACTAAATACCAAACATTGTTATATAGGGGAATATTCACTAAATGCCAAACATTGTTATATAGGGGAATATTCACTAAATACCAAACATTGTTATATAGGGGAATATTCACTAAATGCCAAACATTGTTATATAGGGGAATATTCACTAAATGCCAAACATTGTTATATAGGGGAATATTCACTAAATACCAAACATTGTTATACAGGGGAATATTCACTAAATACCAAACATTGTTATACAGGGGAATATTCACTAAATGCCAAACATTGTTATAAAGGGGAATATTCACTAAATACCAAACATTGTTATATAGGGGAATATTCACTAAATGCCAAACATTGTTACACAGGGAAATATTCACTAAATACCAAACATTGTTATATAGGGGAATATTCACTAAATGCCAAACATTGTTATTATGGGGAAATATTCACTAAATACCAAACATTGTTATACAGGGTAATATTCACTAAATGCCAAACATTGTTATATAGGGGAATATTCACTAAATGCCAAACATTGTTATATAGGGGAATATTCACTAAATGCCAAACATTGTTATTATGGGGAAATATTCACTAAATACCAAACATTGTTATACAGGGTAATATTCACTAAATGCCAAACATTGTTATATAGGGGAATATTCACTAAATACCAAACATTGTTATATAGGGGAATATTCACTAAATGCCAAACATTGTTATATAGGGGAATATTCACTAAATGCCAAACATTGTTATACAGGGGAATATTCACTAAATGCCAAACATTGTTATACAGGGGAATATTCACTAAATGACAAACATTGTTATACAGGGGAATATTCACTAAATACCAAACATTGTTATACAGGGGAATATTCACTAAATGCCAAACATTGTTATATAGGGAAATATTCACTAAATGCAAAACATTGTTATACAGGGTAATATTCACTAAATGCCAAACATTGTTATACATTGAAATATTCACTAAATACCAAACATTGTTATATAGGGGAATATTCACTAAATACCAAACATTGTTATTATGGGGAAATATTCACTAAATACCAAACATTGTTATACAGGGGAATATTCACTAAATGACAAACATTGTTATACAGGGGAATATTCACTAAATACCAAACATTGTTATACAGGGGAATATTCACTAAATGCCAAACATTGTTATATAGGGAAATATTCACTAAATGCAAAACATTGTTATACAGGGTAATATTCACTAAATGCCAAACATTGTTATATAGGGGAATATTCACTAAATGCCAAACATTGTTATTATGGGGAAATATTCACTAAATACCAAACATTGTTATACAGGGTAATATTCACTAAATGCCAAACATTGTTATATAGGGGAATATTCACTAAATACCAAACATTGTTATACAGGGGAATATTCACTAAATACCAAACATTGTTATATAGGGGAATATTCACTAAATGCCAAACATTGTTATATAGGGGAATATTCACTAAATGCCAAACATTGTTATACAGGGGAATATTCACTAAATGCCAAACATTGTTATACAGGGGAATATTCACTAAATGACAAACATTGTTATACAGGGGAATATTCACTAAATGCCAAACATTGTTATATAGGGGAATATTCACTAAATACCAAACATTGTTATATAGGGGAATATTCACTAAATGCAAAACATTGTTATACAGGGGAATATTCTCTAAATACCAAACATTGTTATACTGGGGAATATTCACTAAATACCAAACATTGTTATATAGGGGAATATTCACTAAATGCCAAACATTGTTATACAGGGGAATATTCACTAAATACCAAACATTGTTATACAGGGGAATATTCACCAAATGCCAAACATTGTTATATAGGGGAATATTCACTAAATACCAAACATTGTTATATAGGGGAATATTCACTAAATGCCAAACATTGTTACATAGGGGAATATTCACTAAATACCAAACATTGTTATACAGGGGAATATTCTCTAAATACCAAACATTGTTATACTGGGGAATATTCACTAAATACCAAACATTGTTATATAGGGGAATATTCACTAAATGCCAAACATTGTTACATAGGGGAATATTCACTAAATACCAAACATTGTTATACAGGGGAATATTCTCTAAATACCAAACATTGTTATACTGGGGAATATTCACTAAATACCAAACATTGTTATATAGGGGAATATTCACTAAATGCCAAACATTGTTACATAGGGGAATATTCACTAAATACCAAACATTGTTATACAGGGGAATATTCACCAAATGCCAAACATTGTTATATAGGTGAATATTCACTAAATACCAAACATTGTTATATAGGGGAATATTCACTAAATGCAAAACATTGTTATACAGGGGAATATTCTCTAAATACCAAACATTGTTATACTGGGGAATATTCACTAAATACCAAACATTGTTATATAGGGGAATATTCACTAAATACCAAACATTGTTATACAGGGGAATATTCACTAAATGCCAAACATTGTTATATAGGTGAATATTCACTAAATACCAAACATTGTTATATAGGGGAATATTCACTAAATGCAAAACATTGTTATACAGGGGAATATTCTCTAAATACCAAACATTGTTATACTGGGGAATATTCACTAAATACCAAACATTGTTATATAGGGGAATATTCACTAAATGCCAAACATTGTTACATAGGGGAATATTCACTAAATTCCAAACATTCTTATATAGGGGAATATTCACTAAATGCCAAACATGGTTACATAGGGGAATATTCACTAAATTCCAAATATTTTTATATAGGGGAATATTCACTAAATGCCAAACATGGTTACATAGGGGAATATTCACTAAATACCAAACATTGTTATATAGGGGAATATTCACTAAATACCAAACATTGTTATATAGGGGAATATTCACTAAATGCCAAACATTGTTATACAGGGGAATATTCACTAAATACCAAACATTGTTATACAGGGGAATATTCACTAAATACCAAACATTGTTATATAGGGGAATATTCACTAAATGCCAAACATTGTTATTATGGGGAAATATTCACTAAATACCAAACATTGTTATACAGGGTAATATTCACTAAATGCCAAACATTGTTATACAGGGAAATATTCACTAAATACCAAACATTGTTATATAGGGGAATATTCACTAAATACCAAACATTGTTATTATGGGGAAATATTCACTAAATACCAAACATTGTTATACAGGGGAATATTCACTAAATGACAAACATTGTTATACAGGGGAATATTCACTAAATACCAAACATTGTTATATAGGGGAATATTCACTAAATGCCAAACATTGTTATTATGGGGAAATATTCACTAAATACCAAACATTGTTATACAGGGTAATATTCACTAAATGCCAAACATTGTTATACAGGGAAATATTCACTAAATACCAAACATTGTTATATAGGGGAATATTCACTAAATACCAAACATTGTTATTATGGGGAAATATTCACTAAATACCAAACATTGTTATACAGGGGAATATTCACTAAATGACAAACATTGTTATACAGGGGAATATTCACTAAATACCAAACATTGTTATACAGGGGAATATTCACTAAATGCCAAACATTGTTATATAGGGAAATATTCACTAAATGCAAAACATTGTTATACAGTGTAATATTCACTAAATGCCAAACATTGTTATACAGGGGAATATTCACTAAATGACAAACATTGTTATACAGGGGAATATTCACTAAATACCAAACATTGTTATTATGGGGAAATATTCACTAAATACCAAACATTGTTATAAAGGGTAATATTCACTAAATGCCAAACATTGTTATATAGGGGAATATTCACTAAATACCAAACATTGTTATACAGGGGAATATTCACTAAATACCAAACATTGTTATATAGGGGAATATTCACTAAATGCCAAACATTGTTATATAGGGGAATATTCACTAAATGCCAATCATTGTTATACAGGGGAATATTCACTAAATGCCAAACATTGTTATACAGGGGAATATTCACTAAATGACAAACATTGTTATACAGGGGAATATTCACTAAATGCCAAACATTGTTATATAGGGGAATATTCACTAAATACCAAACATTGTTATATAGGGGAATATTCACTAAATGCAAAACATTGTTATACAGGGGAATATTCTCTAAATACCAAACATTGTTATACTGGGGAATATTCACTAAATACCAAACATTGTTATATAGGGGAATATTCACTAAATGCCAAACATTGTTATACAGGGGAATATTCACTAAATACCAAACATTGTTATACAGGGGAATATTCACCAAATGCCAAACATTGTTATATAGGGGAATATTCACTAAATACCAAACATTGTTATATAGGGGAATATTCACTAAATGCCAAACATTGTTACATAGGGGAATATTCACTAAATACCAAACATTGTTATACAGGGGAATATTCTCTAAATACCAAACATTGTTATACTGGGGAATATTCACTAAATACCAAACATTGTTATATAGGGGAATATTCACTAAATGCCAAACATTGTTACATAGGGGAATATTCACTAAATACCAAACATTGTTATACAGGGGAATATTCTCTAAATACCAAACATTGTTATACTGGGGAATATTCACTAAATACCAAACATTGTTATATAGGGGAATATTCACTAAATGCCAAACATTGTTACATAGGGGAATATTCACTAAATACCAAACATTGTTATACAGGGGAATATTCACCAAATGCCAAACATTGTTATATAGGTGAATATTCACTAAATACCAAACATTGTTATATAGGGGAATATTCACTAAATGCAAAACATTGTTATACAGGGGAATATTCTCTAAATACCAAACATTGTTATACTGGGGAATATTCACTAAATACCAAACATTGTTATATAGGGGAATATTCACTAAATACCAAACATTGTTATACAGGGGAATATTCACTAAATGCCAAACATTGTTATATAGGTGAATATTCACTAAATACCAAACATTGTTATATAGGGGAATATTCACTAAATGCAAAACATTGTTATACAGGGGAATATTCTCTAAATACCAAACATTGTTATACTGGGGAATATTCACTAAATACCAAACATTGTTATATAGGGGAATATTCACTAAATGCCAAACATTGTTACATAGGGGAATATTCACTAAATTCCAAACATTCTTATATAGGGGAATATTCACTAAATGCCAAACATGGTTACATAGGGGAATATTCACTAAATTCCAAATATTTTTATATAGGGGAATATTCACTAAATGCCAAACATGGTTACATAGGGGAATATTCACTAAATACCAAACATTGTTATATAGGGGAATATTCACTAAATACCAAACATTGTTATATAGGGGAATATTCACTAAATGCCAAACATTGTTATACAGGGGAATATTCACTAAATACCAAACATTGTTATACAGGGGAATATTCACTAAATACCAAACATTGTTATACAGGGGAATATTCACTAAATACCAAACATTGTTATATAGGGAAATATTCACTAAATGCCAAACATTGTTATACAGGGGAATATTCACTAAATACCAAACATTGTTATACAGGGGAATATTCACTAAATGCCAAACATTGTTATACAGGGGAATATTCACTAAATGCCAAACATTGTTATACAGGGGAATATTCACTAAATGCCAAACATTGTTATATAGGGAAATATTCACTAAATGCCAAACATTGTTATACAGGGGAATATTCACTAAATACCAAACATTGTTATATAGGGGAATATTCACTAAATGCCAAACATTGTTATACAGGGGAATATTCACTAAATGCCAAACATTGTTATACAGGGGAATATTCACTAAATGCCAAACATTGTTATATAGGGGAATAAAAATAATGAGGGGGGGGACCTGCTGTCCTCCCCCCGCCCCCACCCGTGAGCGTTGGGTGGGGGCCATAAAAATAATGAGGGGGGGACCTATTGTCCTCCCCCTACCCCCACCCCTGTGCGGTGGGTAGGGGCCATAAATCACAATGGGGGGACCTACTGTCCTCCCCCCGCCCCCACCCGTGAGCATTGGGTGGGGGCCATAAAAATAATGAGGGGGGGACCTACTGTCCTCCCCCCCGGCCCCCACCCCTGCGTGGTGGGTGGGGGCCATAAAAATAATGAGGGGGGACCTACTGTCCTCCCCCCCTAGCCCCCACACCTGCGCATTGGGTGGGGCCATAAAAATAATGAGGGGGGGCCTACTGTCCTCCCCCCGGTCCCCACCCCTGCGCGGTGGCTGGGGGCCAGAAAAATAATGAGGGGGGGACCTACTGTCCTCCCCCCAGCCCACACCCCTGCTCGGTGGGTGAGGCCATAAAAATAATGAGGGGGACCTACTGTCCTCCTCCCCGGCCCCCACCCCTGCATGTTGGTTGGGGCCATAAAAATGAGAGGGGGGACCTACTGTCCTCCCCCCCCGGCCCCCACCCCTGCGCGGTGCGTGGGGGACATAAAAATAATGAGGGGTGGACCTACTGTCCACCCCCTGGCCCCTACCCCAGTGCTGTGGGTGGGGGCCATAAAAATAATGAGGGGGGACCTACTGTCCTCCCGCCCAGCCCCCACCCCTGTGCGGTAGGTGGGGGCCATAAAAATAATGAAGGGGACCTACTGTCCTCCCCCCCGGCCCCCACCCCTGCGCCATGGGTGGGGGCTATACAAATAATGAGGGGGAACCTACTGTCCTCCCCCCGGCCCCTAACCCTGAGCAGTGGGTGGGGGCCCTAAAAAAACAATAAGGGGGGACCTACTGTCCCCCCCGGCCCCCACCCCTGAGTGGTGGGTGGAGGCCCTAAATAAAAATCCCCCCAATCCCCCCCAAAGGTGACTAGGGGTCCCCAAGCCCCTAGTCACCCACCCCCACCCCCAAAAAAGTTACCCCCTACCTACCCCCCTCACCATAGAAAATAGTGAGGGGGGAATAAAATAACTAACCTGTAAAGAAAAATTCAACTTACCATTTGACGTCTTCTTTTTTCTAATATCTTCATTTTTCAGCCCCAAAAAAGGCCAAATAAAAAGCCATCATACCCGTCGAATTTAAAATAAAATAAAAAACCCGAGCGCAAAAAAAAATATCCGGACGAAAAAGAAAAAACCTGACGCAAAAAAAATTAATCCATCTTCACCCATGGAGGGCTCCGCGCAGACTGAGCTCTGCAGGGCGGGGGGAGGCTTATAAAGCCTTACCACGCCCTTCAATTAGGCTAAGAACACTCTGATTGGCTGGTTTCAAGCCACCCAATCAGAGTGCTCTTTGTCATTTTACACAGCGTGGGAAAAATCCAAAGAACTTTCCCACGCTGTGCAAAATGACACGAAGCACTCTGATTGGGTGGCTTGAAATCCATCCAATCACAGTGCTCTGTGTAATTTTACACAGCGTGGGAAAATTCCAAAGAAATTTCCCACGCTGTGTAAAATTACACAGAGCACTGTGATTGGATGGATTTCAAGCCCACCAATCAGAGTGCTCTTTGTCATTTTACACAGCGTGGGGAAATTCCAAAGAACTTTCCCACGCTGTGTAAAATGACACAGAGCACTGTGATTGGATGGCTTGAAATCCATCCAATCACAGTGCTCTATGTCATTTTACACAGTGTGGCAAAATTCCAAAGAACTTTCCCACGCTGTGTAAAATGACACAGAGCACTGTGATTGGATGGTTTTCAAGCCCGTTCGCGAACATTTGCGGAAGTTCATGTTCGCCGTTCGCGAACCGAAAATTTTATGTTCGCGACATCACTAGTCAGATGTCTCCTTGGATCAAGCAGCTATTACCCCACTAATTAAGGAATACTTCAATCAACCAGAAAGAGCTCCAACACTCAAACAGTGAAGCAATAGAGAAATTCCGTCCTAGATCCACTTTCGATCCTGTAACAAGCAAATCTTCAATTAAAACTTTTTTTACTATGATGAACAGGGATGTTCATGAAGTAATGTCCAAACGAGGTAGCAGACGACATAACATTTCTAAGTATCAACGGCAATTACTCTAGATGACCCCTCTATAGTGATACGCTCCGCGGACAAGGGAGGTGGGATAGTCCTGATGGATTACCAATATTACGCTGATGAGTTAAAACAACAACTGTACGATACCAACACTTACAGAAAACTGGATGGAGACCCTACTAACAGTATACAAATCATCATTCAAGATACACTCTCTATGGGTCTAAGAGCGGGCTTTATTTTTATATCAGCAACATCCATGTAGCCCAATCATCTACAGCATACCCAAAATCCATAAAGACTCACAAAGACCTCAAGGACGTCCCATAGTGTCTGCAATTAATGGGGTATTGGAACCACTGGCCAAATGGCTTGACTCACTCTTCAAGAAACTAATTGAAGCATTAGAAACCTGTATAAAGGATACACCAACATTATTGCAAAGAATTAGTGAAGTCAAGTTCCAAGAAAACAAACCCATCTTGATTACTATGGACGTAAAGAGTTTATACACGGTCATTCCACACAGTGAAGAGGTGGAGGCCATGAGAGCAGTACTATCCCATTCATCAGCCTACAAAGGTCCTCCTATAGAGTTCGTGTTAGAAGTTTTGACACTTCCCTTGGAGCATAATTACTTCTGCTTTGAAAATTATTGGTTTCTACAAGTGTCAGGCACATCCATGGGGGCGGCGATGGCCCCCATGTATGCTAATGCATACATGTTTGTGTACGAGAAGAACAACATCCTGATACTGTATGGCCATTTGATACAGGGATATTACCGCTTCATTGATGACCTGTTGATCATATGGAATGGCACGTTAACAGAGGCATACACCATGGTTGAGGAATTGAATCATCTGCAGACTCCAATTAAACTGACAGCAAACTTCAGCCCTGATAAAGTCCAATATTTGGACGTTGAACTGTCTATTGGGAAGAATAATATTGAATTTTGCCTATACATGAAAGCCACGGACCGTAACACCTTACTCCATGCAGAAAATGCGCATCCTGAAGCTTTGAATAAATCTTTACCAAAAGCACAATTCCTAAGAGTAATAAGGAATAACTCGATTGACACTGTGAAAGAAATGCAACTACAGGAAATGACTAGGAAGTTTTGGAATCGTGGGTACCATAGCCAAACCCTCAGCAAGGCTTTAGAAGACGCCAAGTCATCTCAAGCACAGAGGGTGGCAGCTTCACCCCAAAGATTAGTCTTTCCTATGACTTTTCACAGTTCGACCTCACAAATCTCTTCAGCGATCCGGAAAAATTGGAGAATGTTGGCCATAGATGACACGCTCCCTAAGGTCTTTTGTGAAACCCTGTTGATTTGTTACAAGAGAAACAAGAACTTTAAAGATCTGTTGGTCCATACAGACCTGATCCAAAGCTATACGGACAGGAATGTTATCCAGAATCGGGGGTCTGTTCATTGTGTAGGATGTGTAACATGTGGGCACATGACACCTTCAAAAAGTTTTACCCACAAGCACACAAACAGGAAGTATACCATACAACACACCATTACGTGTAGAACTACACACGTAATATGTAAGCTTACATGCCCGTGTGGACTGGTTTATGTCGGGAAAACTGAAACAGCCCTATGTGAAAGAAGAAGAGGCCACCGTTCCAGTATTAGATTAGTCTACAGCAATGGAACTTCTGACAAACCAGTGGCTAAACACTTCCTGCAACACAAACATCCGCTGACCTTCTTGTAATTCCTGGGCATAGACCATGTAACCATATCACGAAGAGCAGGTGATCGTGGGAAAATACTGCTAAACCGAGAAGTATTTTGGATCTCTGAATTGGACACTGTGTCATTGTGTAGGATGTGTAACATGTGGGCACATGACACCTTCAAAAAGTTTTACCCACAAGCACACAAACAGGAAGTATACCATACAACACACCATTACGTGTAGAACTACACACATAATATGTAAGCTTACATGCCCGTGTGGACTGGTTTATGTCGGGAAAACAGAAACAGTCCTATGTGATAGAAGAAGAGGCCACCGTTCCAGTATTAGATTAGTCTACAGCAATGGAACTTCTGACAAACCAGTGGATAAACACTTCCTGCAACACAAACATCCACTGACCTTCTTGAAATTCCTGGGCATAGACCATGTCCCCATATCACGAAGAGCAGGTGATCGTGGGAAAATACTGCTAAACCGAGAAGTATTTTGGATCTCTGAATTGGACACTGTGTCTCCCAAGGGACTCAATTAAACCATTTCTTTTGATTCCTTTCTATGAGTCTCAGCTCCAGCTTTATTTTATTTTACTTTAGAATATAGGACTAAATGTGTTTTTAATCATTAAGTCATTCTTGGTGGTAACAATACACAGTCACCATCTTTAATATAGTATAGTTGTTAGTGTACTGTAACAGGCTTATACTTTAAACATAGTGTTTTACACAATTAAATACCATTATGGGGTTGCTTTGATGAAATCCTTGGTCTCACAGGATCTATAAATTTATTACACTATATAAGTAACGTTTAATATCAATTTTTTCTTAGAGCACCGTTTACTTTATTGAAACTATCTTCATGTTATTGCTGTATGTGTAAATGTTTACATTATTGTATATAAGTGTTAGTCTATAGGTTTAGATTTTTTGTTATACTCACGATGACACCTTATAATATTACTATTTGCACTTTATATGTTGGCACTAAGCACTTTTTTTCCAAATATGCACTTTAACAGCAACATTATAATGTTATGTACAGTATCACTTTAAATGACTTTTGTGGCGGAACCAACCTCGACACTGGGCATTGGAGAAGCCTGTTTGCCCACCTCCTGCCTGCTGACTATGGCCCCTGGGAGATTTGACCCTTTAAATACAGGATTTGGGCATGTTGTATTGTATTATGCTGCTACTGGCCCTTTAAGAACCATCTGGGGACATACTGTGGAGTTACTGGGTGGCCACCATTTCATGTATCAGAGGCACATGGTGAGAACAATGGATGAAGCACATGGTGAGAACAATGGATGGTGGCCATTTTAACTCACAGACACTGTTGTGACCTTTCTACACGGTGCCATCTCGCCGGTATTTGGTGCACAAAGACATCGTGCAGTAGTTTTAAACTAAACAACAGGGGACACATTATACAGTAATTATTTTTTACATAATCTGTATATGTTCTGCGGAATCTGCATTAAACTGTATCTTCCAAACTACTGAACGGATCTGGGTGAATTTTGGATATGTTGTTCACCCAGATCCCCCGGTTTATATGGGGTTATTGCATGTTTTGTGGGTCCCTGTGATATGTTTTATAAAACTGTATTTCTCTGTCTGTGATAATGATATTACCCATTGTGTTCAGTAATCATATCACAGGCAGAGGGGAGCATTTTATGTGGAAGTGTCTGTGTGTATTGTACGGATTGATTGGTTGTTCTGTAAAACCCTGTGGGCAGTACTATGTTTGTGGATTGGGAATAAAAGAGGCTGTATGTGCCAGTACAGTCAGTTATGCTTGACCTCAAAACGAAGTGTTGTCTCGTTATTGGGGGGAACTGAATTGTATGCTGATTGCCAGGAGTGTAAGCTGATTGTATGCTTTTCCTTTTCAGCTGTTTACAGCATTCATATGCTTCTCCGGTTCGGTGGTTGTGATGTCTGCTGCAGTGCTTGGATTCCTCAGGAAGCGTTAGGAGCATCCATCAACGGAGGTACCCAGTCAGGGTGCCAGGTGATCCATTACAACTTTTTTCTCTTGACAAGTCATTGACGCTCTACAACTTGGCACTATGGCAATTAAGATCTTTTTTATCTTATGACTTAGCATAAAGCAATTTGTATTAATTATGCACTTTATCCTTTCTCTATTTCACTTATTCTATCCCCAGATTGAGCAATACACTGCATATACTTCTATAGTCAGCTAATGTTGTTGCTATCCTATCTCCATAGTGATGCCGTCTGTGCCGCGTCGCCATAGCACTGGATGTGATGACGGCACACCACAACGTCACGTGGGGGTGGAGCTTCACCACGCATGCGCACTGGTCACATTAGAACGCCGATCTGAGATGCACTTCACCTGGGGGTAAGCCAATTTTGTTAATGTATCTGCCTATATATGTTTGTTTTGTTGAATATTTAATTGTATTCATCCTGAAGAAAGTCCCACCCGGCAAACAAGGGACATTTACAGCGTGAGTGCAAGAGATTTTTATATATATATATATATATATATATATATATATATATATATATATATATATATATATATATATATATATAATCTAAGTATGATCTAAGTACTTTTATATACGCATACATAAATCATTATTAAAAGTGTATTTTAATATTAATCTATACAATTATATGTATAAGTAAACTCAATTCACCCTCACTCAATGTTCCAGTCTTGTACTCGCCTTGGTGCTACCTTAGCCATTAGATATATGTTCAAGAAGAGTACACTTGAAAGACTTTGTAAGAATCAAAGATGTGCTTTTATTTTGCAGTCAAAATAATAGTGTCAATGTTTCAGTTCCCCCGGACTTTTATTAAGACAAATTGCAATGGTAAAAGAGATGTTTAAATGTGTTGTAAAATTTTACTATGTTGTAAAAGCCTGATTGGAGAGTGAACAAAACGAGAGTAACAAAATATATATATTGTCTGTTCTGTGATGTCACTGATGACGTATGAAAATTCAAAAAACCTCATCAGAATCCAGTTAACCCATCGGGGTGCACTTAATTACTAAAATGGTGCAAGGAATAAATTGGTGCTGACAGAAAAGCTGTATGCAAGCTATATACAAGAAAAAGAGGATGATAAGTTATACATATATGTAATACAGCGAACATTAAGAGTTCCTACACCCATCATAAAGAAACATCTCAATCAAAGTATATACACAAGGAAAAAATATATACATAAGGAAAAAATATAGAGCAAATAAACATATCTGAAATTGATACGTTATAGAGCAAGTGTTAAGCAATAATGTACACTACAATTATGCATACAGCATTGAAGCTTAGTGGAATACATAGTTAAGGTACGTACACTACACCTGTTAGAAGCTGATATAGTTAAATGGTAGACATTAGCAAGGAAAAATGTGACAATATATAAAGATAGATTCTGGTACTAGCTGGCATCATAAATTATAGTTAAAATTTTAAAATACTATGTAACTCTTCATCATCTTAAAATAAAGCAGTATAAAGGGGTTCTTTTCATTAAGTCCTCCAGGGGAAAGTGTCTCAAGTGTGTATATCCAAAATGCTTCTCTTTATGGAAGCTGGTTGTACAGATTGCCACTTCTCAATGAGATAGGGACATGATCGATGCCCATGAATCTAAAGGCTGACAATGTATGCCTCGCCTCCAGAAAATGTCTTGCTACTGGAGTGGTTGCTGTGCCACTCATTAGTGCTGATCTGATGGCCGATCTATGTTCCCTCATGCTTTCTCTCAAGTTGTTGGAGGTCTTACCAATGTAGACTAGTCCGCAAGGGCACATGATACGATATGCCACATGGGTAGTGGTGCATGTAATCTGGTGTCGTATCCTATACTCTCTTCCTGTTCTGGGATAGAAGAAAAAAATTCCTGGTGTCATAATATTACATGCTGTACATTTTAGACAGTGGAAACATTATAGGTTGCTGCTGGATGTGTCTTTATAGGTTAATTCATACTGATCTGTGTGTAGCAGATAGTCTCTTAGGTTTTTGCATAATAGTGGTCTGTTGAAATTGAGTTGTTAGTGAAATAGTTGGTAGTTCACTATCTCCCAGTTATTACAGATCTTTGATGCCATCTCTCTTGATTGAGAATGTAGGGCTTGAGGGAAGATCAATCTATCTTCAATTTCTGTTTTTTCAATCTGTAATTGATTGCAATGCCTTGGTGTATGCTTTTTGTAGTGTATATCTGGAATATCCCCGCTCTGCAAATTTTTGGAACAAATCTTTAATTTGTGCTTTTGCATTCTTAAAGTCAGAGTTATTCCTAAGTACTCTGATGAATTGTGATACAGGTAATGATTCTTTTAGGTTACGAGCGTAAAAGCTAGTGGCATGCAGGATTGTATTAAGGTCAGTAGGTTTCAAGTAGAGGGTGTAACATATTTTGTTAATTTCTATGTAGATCTGCAGATCTAGGAAGTCGATCTGTACATCATTGAGTTGGTAAGTATATCGCAGCGGAGATTCCAGAGTGTTGAGTGATTGTAACATAGTGTGCAACTGTTGCGTTCCCCCGGTCCATATAATCAGGATGTCATCGATAAATCTGACATACTTAAGAATATACTGGCCATATTGTTCTAAGATGTGTTTTTTTTTCATAAATATACATATATGCATTTGCATACATTGGGGCCATGGGTACCCCCATCGATATCCCGGTACGTTGTATCTAATACCCTGATTCGAACCCAAAGTAGCTTAATGTTAGGCACAGTTCCAATAGTTCCATCTGAAATTCAATGGGTGATTCAATCTTTTCTGTATGTTGTTGTAATACTTGTAATCGCTTGTTGTGATACTTCTCTTATCTTCATCGGGGATAATAGTATATAGACTATTAATTATTGTCTCTATGGTGGTTGACCTCTAAGATCTTCATGGGGGATAATAGTATATAGACTGTTAATTATTGTCTCCATGGTGGTCGACCTCTAAGATCAGTGCCTTTGCCCCTTCTGCCCCCTCCTGGTGGGGTATTTGTGGTGAAGGAGTGCTCTGTTCCTATATTGTCTCTGGTAACCGGCTCCCTTGTAAGTCCCAGTCCTGGTTCTAAAAAATATATATTAGAGTTGTTTCTATTAGATGTTTTGAGCTGTGTCTTTCTCTTAGGGGCCCACCTTGTTCGGATTCAGACGCTGACTCCCCAGAGGTAATATCTATTGTAGAGCCAATAGGCTTTCTGATACGGGGTCTATATTTCTTGTATATAGCTACCTCTATTTTCTGTCAGAACCAATTTATTCCTCTCACCATTTTAGTAATGAAATATACCCCAATGGGTTAACTGGATTCTGATTATGTTTTTTTAATTTTCATACGTCATCAGTGACATCACAGAACCTCACCCTCATTTTGTTCACTCTCCAATCAGGCTTTTACAACATTTTTATTTAAATGTATTTTTTACCTTTGCAATTTGTCTTGATAAAAGTCCAGGGGGACTGAAACGTTGACACTTATTTTGACTGCTATTTTGACACTTATTTTGAATTGTCGTTAAGGACCGCGTACGTACTAAGTATGTCCGCAGCAAATAGGAGCCCTGGACTTACCTGGACTGGCGATCCGCAGCAGTCCCTCCTGCAGAAGGTCTGGCCACCCCGGCCCTCTAGGGCCATGTGATCACCACGATTACATCGCCGCAATAGGAGTCTTTGGAGCTGCCAGCAGGGGGATTGTCCGAGCTGTCAGGTAGACCCCAGACTGCTAGAAATTAAAACAGATAATAATAAAATAAATATATTATACATATATTATATGTATAATATATTTTAAAATAATTTAAGTATTTTATAATAGGTTATATAAATATAGTGCATATATATGCTTATATATATGATTTCATTATAAGTGTATTTTGAGATATATACACATATATCTCAAAACACACTTATAATGAAATCATATGTATGCATTATATATGTATAATATAAAATGCTTTAATTATAATATATGATACATATGTAGGAAATAAAAGTGTGTGTGTGTGTGTGTGTGTATATATATATATATATATATATATATATATATATATATATATATATATATATAAACATACATATTATACACACACATTCTACAAATATATTTAACTATTAACTACATCATTATTTGATTTTATTAATTATAATTTGAGGAACCTGCCTGACAACCCAAGCAGACAGTCCAGATAATTTAATTGGCAAGCCCTATATTTAACCCCGTAAGTTTGCAAAACACCATCAAACCTGTAAATGGGGGGTATTTTTATACTCGGGAGACTTTGCTGAACACAAATATGAGTGTTTAAAACAGTAAAAAAATATTAAAAAATATATACATGTAAAGGGTTATTCAGGGTTTCCTGACAGATATCAGTATTACAATGTAACTTTCGTTAATTTTGATAAAAAATGGTTTGGAAATAGCAAAGTGCTACTTGCACTTATTGCCCAATAACTTTCCAAAAAAGCTAAGAACATGTTAACATTGGGTATTTCTAAACTCAGGACAAAATTTAGAAACTATTTAGCATGGGTGTTTTTTGGCGGTTGTAGATGCGTAAAAGATTTTGTGGGTCAAAGTTCGAAAAAGTGTGGGTTTTTTACATTTTTTTATTATATATTATTTTTTTTAAGTGAATTATATGATATGATGAAAATATTGGTATCTTTACAAAGACCATTTAATGTAGAGAAAAACGGTATATAATATGTGTGTACCGGTGTGTGTCAGTGAACATGTGTGGTAATGTGGGAATGTCATTGTGTACCAATGTGTCAGTGTGTATCTGGTTGACATTGTGTATCTGTGAATACACTCCTGCACTTAAATACCAACATTACACATAAACACAGACAGTACACACAGATACATGCATTCAAACCGTCAACACTATGCAAAAAACACCCTTGCATTCAAACAGTACATACAAAATACCCCTGCTATCACACACGTATAAACCATTAAAAAATATGCCTAACTTTAAACACACAAAATAATGCAAATAAATACAGCCCGGCAAATGATCCTGCTGGCTAAGGATTTTAGTAATTTTATAGCTTTTAAAGATTAACTTTTGGCCACCCTTTCTATGTTTTTTGCTAAATAGGAGGGGCTGAAAACCAAATCTTGTACCGGGCCCTCTTATTAATTGTTCTGCCACTGTTCCTGGATTATTTCAGGCATTCTTATAATTTGCTAGCTTGTTATGCGAAAACATCCCATGATGAGTAAATTGTTTTAACAGATAGAATCTATTCTTGAGTTTCTAAAAATGTTGGCAGACTTGCCTTGTTTAATTATGATGAAGCAAGGCAAAAGATTTTAGTCCATAAGTCAATGAAGTGGGGTATTAACAATGTCGGATTATCGGTCATCATATCGACAAAGTGTTAAACATTTCAAAATCATCTACCATGGCAAATAATCAGAAACAGTGTTCATATTGGTCTTTTTAATGATGTCCTATATGAAAGGCCAAACAATAGTAAATATAATTAAAGATGGACAGGAAAACCTGGCCTGAAAGAGTGAAAAAAAAAAGTAGGGACTCAATAAATAGGAATCTATAGGTATAAAAAAGCCCCCATACTAGCTAGAAAGAATAAAGTGCAAAATAAGATATGGAAATCCTAAACGCACCAGGAGATAACTTGCAAAATGCAAATGAATATATAATTGCTGGTTCTAAAATTGATTATAAATGCTAAAAGTGTAGCAGCTAGAGAAAGTGTATAAATTAAATACCATATAAAACACTAATTAACAAGAAGTAATCAAACATTCAATTTAAGATGTCCAGGAAAAGTGCTGCCCCTACTGAGAATTGGGGAACATCAACTAAATGTTGGAAAGTACAAAAAATATCAGAACAAATAAAGCGGCAACGTTTGGATGAATCAGCTGCTGAAATGTCACATATGGATATAACTAAAAGTCTTGGAGTTCAAAATAGAGATATCATGAAGATAACATCCATATAAAGTCACAATTGTGAAAACAGTACTGAAGATATGTCTATGCAACGATGTTTCAGCTAGCTGGATAGGCAACTATGTTATGAGATAATATAAGTTGCAAATTATCCAGAGCTGGTATAGTATACTCTGAAGTATAGAGTATAAGATGCATATCAATTAATCTGAATGGTATCTATAGACGCAATAAAATTGCAGTAGGAGGTTGTGTATATTCACTTTTAGAACACAGTGACAGATCTAAAGTGTCTTGATCTTCACTGTGCTCTAAAAGAAAAATTAACAAACCATAGTGCTCTCCATCAAAACATAAAGGTTTATTCTTGAAAGATTAAAAGCACTCACATAAATCCAAAAAGGACAGGCATATATGCAGAGATAGAGAGCTGCAGGGTAAGGAGGTAGAGTGGATTGGTGTAAATCTTCCCTCCGGCCGGCCGGTTGAAAGGAAATAGTTACATAGTTACATAGTTACATAGCTGCAGGGGTCAAGTCCTGGGGAAAAAAGTGTGGGAACTCACCCAAGATTCCTGGACTGCACTATATGCATAGGAAGGTAATTTTTTTTTTTTAAGGGGGGGGGGGGGGGGGGACTTAAAAAAATAAAATTACACTCCTATGCATATAGTGCAGTGCAGGGTGTGTATAATGAATGTAGTGTGTTTGTAGTGAATGCAGAGTATGGATAATGAATGTAGTGTGTTTGTAGTGAGTGCAGTGTGTATAATGAATGTAGTGTGTTTGTAGTGAGTGCAGAGTGTGTATAATGAATGTAGTGTGTTTGTAGTGAGTGCAGAGTGTGTATAATGAATGTAGTGTGTTTGTTGTGAGTGCAGTGTGTGTATAATGAATGTAGTGTGTTTGTTGTGAGTGCAGTGTGTGTATAATGAATGTAGTGTGTTTGTTGTGAGTGCAGTGTGTGTATAATGAATGTAGTGTGTTTGTAGTGAGTGCAGATTGTGTACAGTAAATGTAGTGTGTTTGTGGTGAGAGCAGAGTGTGTATAATGAATGTAGTGTGTTTGTAGTGAGTGCAGAATGTGTATAATGAATGTAGTGTGTGTAGTGAGTGCAGTGTGTATAATGAATGTAGTGTGTAGTGAGTGCAAAGTGTGTATAGTGAATGCAGAGTGTGTATAATGAATGTAGTGTGTTTGTTGTGAGTGCAGTGTGTGTATAATGAATGTAGTGTGTTTGTTGTGAGTGCAGTGTGTGTATAATGAAGAGAGTGTGTTTGTAGTGAGTGCAGATTGTGTATAGTAAATGTAGTGTGTTTGTGGTGAGAGCAGAGTGTGTATAATGACGTGTTTGTAGTGAGTGCAGTGTGTATAATAAATGTAGTGTGTTTGTAGTGAGTGCAGAATGTGTATAATTAATGTAGTGTGTGTAGTGAGTGCAGTGTGCATAATGAATGTAGTGTGTAGTGAGTGCAAAGTGTGTATAGTGAATGTAGTGTGTTTGTAGTGAGTGCAGAGTGTGTATAATGAATGTAGTGTGTTTGTTGTGAGTGCAGTGTGTTTGTTGTGAGTGCAGTGTGTGTATAATGAATGTAGTGTGTTTGTTGTGAGTGCAGTGTGTGTATAATGAATGTAGTGTGTTTGTTGTGAGTGCAGTGTGTGTATAATGAATGCATTGTGTTTGTAGTGAGTGCAGATTGTGTATAGTAAATGTAGTGTGTTTGTGGTGAGAGCAGAGTGTGTATAATGAAGTGTTTGTAGTGAGTGCAGTGTGTATAATAAATGTAGTGTGTTTGTAGTGAGTGCAGAATGTGTATAATGAATGTAGTGTGTGTAGTGAGTGCAGTGTGTATAATGAATGTAGTGTGTAGTGAGTGCAAAGTGTGTATAGTGAATGTAGTGTGTTTGTAGTGAGTGCAGAGTGTGTATAATGAATGTAGTGTGTTTGTAGTGAGTGCAGAGTGTGTATAGTGAATGTAGTGTGTGTGTGTGTGCTGGATGAAGTGTGTGTGTGTGCTGGATGAAGTGTGTGTGCTGGATGATGTGTATGTGTGTGTGCTGGATGATGTGTGTGTGTGTGCGCTGGATGATGTGTGTGTGTGCGCTGGATGATGTGTGTGTGTGCGCTGGATGATGTGTGTGTGTGCGCTGGATGATGTGTGTGTGTGCGCTGGATGACGTGTGTGTGTGCGCTGGATGATGTGTGTGTGTGTGTGTTTGTGTGCTGGATGATGTGTGTGTGTGTGTGCGCTGGATGATGTGTGTGTGTGTGTGTGTGTTGGATGATGAAGTGTGTGTGTGTGCTGGATGAAGTGTGTGTGAACTGGATGAAGTGTGTGTGTGCGCTGGATGATGTGTGTCTGTGTGCGCTGGATGATGTGTGTCTGTGTGCGCTGGATGATGTGTGTGTGTGTGTGTGCTGGATTATGTGTTTGTGTGTGTGCTGGATGAAGTGTGTGTGTGTGCTGGATGAAGTGTGTGTGTGTGCTGGATGATGTGTATGTGTGTGTGTGTGTGCTGGATGAAGTGTGTGTGAACTGGATGATGTGTGTCTGTGTGCGCTGGATGATGTGTGTGTGTGTGTGTGTGTGCTGGATGATGTGTGTGTGTGTGCTGGATGATGTGTGTGTGTGTGCATGTGTGTGCTGGATTATGTGTGTGTGTGTGTGTGTGCTGGATTATGTGTGTGTGTGTGTGTGTGCTGGATTGTGTGTGTGTGTGCCGGATTATGTGTGTGTGCTGGATTATGTGTGTGTGCTGGATTGTGTGTGTGTGTGTGTGTGTGTGTGCTGGATTATGTGTGTGTGTGTGTGTGTGCTGGATTGTGTGTGTGTGTGTGTGTGCTGGATTATGTGTGTGTGTGTGTGTGCTGGATTATGTGTGTGTGTGTGCTGGATTATGTGTGTGTGTGTGTGTGCTGGATTATGTGTGTGTGTGCTGGATTATGTGTGTGTGTGTGTGTGTGCTGGATTATGTGTGTGTGTGTGTGTGTGTGTGCTGGATTATGTGTGTGTGTGTGTGTGTGCTGGATTATGTGTGTGTGTGTGTGCTGGATTATGTGTGTGTGTGTGTGTGCTGGATTATGTGTGTGTGTGTGCTGGATTATGTGTGTGTGTGTGCTGGATTATGTGTGTGTGCTGGATTATGTGTGTGTGTGTGTGTGCTGGATGATGTGTGTGTGTGTGTGTGCGTGCTGGATGAAGTGTGTGTGTGCTGGATGAAGTGTGTGTGAACTGGATGAAGTGTGTGTGTGCGCTGGATGATGTGTGTGTGTGCGCTGGATGATGTGTGTGTGTGTGTGTGTGTGCTGGATGATGTGTGTGTGTGCTGGATGATGTGTGTGTGTGTGTGTGCGCTGGATGATGTGTGTGTGTGTGTGCGCTGGATGATGTGTGTGTGTGTGTGTGTGCTGGATGATGAAGTGTGTGTGTGAGCTGGATGAAGTGTGTGTGTGAACTGGATGAAGTGTGTGTGTGTGCTGGATGATGTGTGTATGTGTGCGTGTGTGTGCTGGATTATGTGTGTGTGTGTGTGTGTGCTGGATTATGTGTGTGTGTGTGTGTGTGTGTGCTGGATTATGTGTGTGTGCTGGATTATGTGTGTGTGTGTGTGTGCTGGATGATGTGTGTGTGTGCTGGATTGTGTGTGTGTGTGTGCTGGATTATGTGTGTGTGTGTGCTGGATTATGTGTGTGTGTGTGTGTGCTGGATTGTGTGTGTGTGTGTGTGTGTGTGTGTGCTGGATTATGTGTGTGTGTGTGTGTGTGTGTGCTGGATTATGTGTGTGTGTGTGTGTGTGCTGGATTATGTGTGTGTGTGTGCTGGATTGTGTGTGTGTGTGTGTGCTGGATTATGTGTGTGTGTGTGTGTGTTGGATTATGTGTGTGTATGCTGGATTATGTGTGTGTGTGTGCTGGATTATGTGTGTGTGTGTGCTGGATTATGTGTGTGTGTGCTGGATTATGGGTGTGTGTGTGTGTGTGCTGGATTATGTGTGTGTGTGTGCTGGATTATGTGTGTATGTGTGTGCTGGATTATGTGTGTGTGTGTGCTGGATTATGTGTGTGTGTGTGTGTGCTGGATTATGTGTGTGTGTGTGTGTGTGTGTGTGTGCTGGATTATGTGTGTGTGTGTGTGTGTGCTGGATTATGTGTGTGTGTGTGCTGGATTGTGTGTGTGTGTGTGTGCTGGATTATGTGTGTGTGTGTGTTGGATTATGTGTGTGTATGCTGGATTATGTGTGTGTGTGTGCTGGATTATGTGTGTGTGTGTGCTGGATTATGTGTGTGTGTGCTGGATTATGGGTGTGTGTGTGTGTGTGCTGGATTATGTGTGTGTGTGTGCTGGATTATGTGTGTATGTGTGTGTGTGTGCTGGATTATGTGTGTGTGTGTGCTGGATTATGTGTGTGTGTGTGTGTGCTGGATTATGTGTGTGTGTGCTGGATTGTGTGTGTGTGTGTGTGCTGGATTATGTGTGTGTGTGTGTGTGCTGGATTGTGTGTGTGTGTGTGTGTGCTGGATTATGTGTGTGTGTGTGTGTGCTGGATTATGTGTGTGTGTGTTGGATTATGTGTGTGTGTGCTGGATTATGTGTGTGTGTGTGTGTGCTGGATTATGTGTGTATGTGTGTGTGTGTGCTGGATTATGTGTGTGTGTGTGCGGGATTATGTGTGTGTGTGCTGGATGATGGGGGGAAGCATTTGTTTTTTAAACCTTATGTGTTTATGTTTTTTGTTTTATTCCCCCCTCCCTGCTTCTTACCTTGTCAGGGAGGGGGGAGATCGCCGGGTGGTCCGGTGGAGGGAAGCAGCCGCTGCATACAGGGGCCATCACACGCTGTGTTTCCTCTCCAGCACTAATTCTCGCGAGACTTGCCTGTGCGGAGCGTTGCCATGGTAACCCGTGGCAACGCTCTTACAGCCGCGGGTCTCGCGAGAATTAGTGCTTGAGAGGAAACACAGCGTGTGAGGGCCCCTGTATGCAGGTAGCAGGGCAGGTCCTGCAGGATCACTAGCGGGAACGGCGTTCCTGCTTTGGAAAAAGTGCAGGAACGCCGTTCCCGTGCGTTCCTGCAGGACTCGAGCCCTGCATAGCTGAAAAGAGACAGATGTCTCCTTGGATCAAGCAGCTATTACCCCACTAATTAGGAATTATATCCCTGTATGTTATGTTTTTGTAAGTATTTATCCAATTGCAGTTTAAACATCTGTAGTGACTCTGACAAAACTACCTTTTCAGGCAGAGAATTCCATATCCTTATTGCTCTTACTGTATAAAAACCTTTTCTTTGCCTTAGATGAACTCTCCTTTCTTCCAGCCTAAATGTGACCTTGTGTCCTATTTATAGCCCTGTTTATGAATAGATTTCCAGATAAAGGTTTGTACTGGCCCCGAATATATTTGTATAAAGTTATCATATCCCCTCTCAGGTGCCCTTTTTCCAAACTAAACAGATTAAATTTTTTTAACCTTTCTTCATAACTAAAATGCTCCATTCCTTTTATCAATTTTGAAGCTCAACTCTGGACTTTTTCTAGTGCCATGATATCTTTCTTTAGAACAGGCACCCAAAATTGCACAGCATATTCAAGGTGTGGTCTTACCAGCGATTTATAAAGAGGCAAAATTATATTTTCATCCCGAGAATTTATGCCCCTATTTATACATGACAACATTTTACTGGCTTTAGCAACTGCAGATTGACATTGCATATTGCTGCCTAATTTGTTGTCTATAACAATTCCCAAATCTTTCTCTTGTGTGGTTATCCCTAGTTCACTACCATTTAGTGTGTAAGTTGCTTGTGCATTCTTAACCTCGAAGTGCATAACTTTGCATTTCTCTACGTAAATTTAATCTGCCATTTTAGTGCCCAGTCCCCCAATCTATCCAAATCCCTCTGCAGCAAAGCAATATCCTGCTCACAATTTATTAATTTACAAAGTTTTGTGTCATCTGCAAACACTGATACATGGCTTTCAATGCCTATTTCAAGATCATTTATAAATATGTTATATAAAAGTGGTCCCAAAACAGAACCCTGAGGGACACCACTTACCACTTTTGTCCAGCCTGAAAATTTACCATTAACTACAACTCGTTGTACTATTGTGAGGAACCGTATCAAATGCCTTGGCACCGTGATAGACTGTGAAGTCTTCGCGTGCGTTCCACTTTGTCCAAGCCTGCGTTCCACTTCGAACCCGAAAACGGGATGATCTTGCAGCATGTGCCCTAAAGTCTGCCTTACGCGTTTCGTGACTTCATCAGCGGCTTTATCAGAGGCTGATAGCTGGATCAATCTGTCCAGTGTATATGTATATAGCATCTGTATCAGCTGTATAAGGGTGGCAGCTGATTCATTAAAAATAAGATACCAAAATATACATTGAATAGCTGGTAGTAAACCAGCAATATAGTACATGAGTCAAAATAAATACATAACTTAAAAAGTAAACACATAAAATAGAAATGAACTGTTGATTGTGGGTATAAGCATGATACATAAAATTTAGATGAATACATAACATGACCACAAGAAAGAACATGATATAAAATATATATAAAAGATGTATATAAAAACAATCATAGAATAAAATTCTATTCTTAAAAGGAATAAATAGATACTACACTTTATAGCTGCCAGTCACATCAGCAATTCTCTTGAGATAGTTACCCCAATTAGAGACACCCTAAATATGAGAAGCAGTGTAAATATGAAATCGATATTAAGTTGCTAATAGATATAGCCACATAAGGATACATACGTTATGTCTGAAAGGAATATAATCAAATTTAGGGAGGCAGATTATAGCAGCTGAATAAACTTTACAAAAGCAAATGGCTGATGATGTATATAAAGAACATGATAAATGGTGGTAAACATAAGCATGAACATACATATGTGATGGTTTATAATCAGTTATAAAACGCTTGTTATTAAAAATGTAATCATATGCAGACTGGTTTTCATGGACATCAGTGATGATATTTTACAAAAATTAATCCAAGTTATTCTTTAAAAAAAAAAATAGCATTTACTAAGGTTAAGACAACGTTAAAATTAGGTACAATTACTGGCTATTTTGAATACTTATGTCTATTATCTATAGATTAATCCACCCTCTCCCAAGAAAAGAGAAAAAAAAATAGTTTTGCTTAATCCCCTATTTATCTTTTCTAGCAGGTTAATCCTGAATTTGCATTAAATGATTTTAAGACAAAATATTCTTCTTTCGATGGTTCAGTTGATTGGGTTATTGCTTTTAGGGAAAGTTAACTACTTGGTAAGGTCAACATAGGAGCAGTTTTCCATCTTTGCCAATTAAATCAGAATGCTTTAATTCTTTGTGTTTTCCGCTAGATGGGAAATTCTATTATGATAAATGCATGTCGATGGGAGCTCTTTTTCTTGTTTTTATTTTGGGTTATTTTCTACATTTTGGAGTGGGCCTAGAAATTTTAAATTAGTTTCAGCTCTATTGTTCTGAAAGGGTTTTGCAATCTATCTGAGGAATTCAGGATCTCGTTGGTTATTGGCAAAACCTTGTTACCCGCATCTTCTTTGCAGTCCCTCGCTTTATTATTGATTATCGAACACTGTAGTTTCATTTCCACTTGATAAGATTGATAAGCTGGCAAGAAAAAAATGTCAGGTTAAGAGTACAAATAAAGCAACTGAAAACTTTTCAGAAATTGTTGGGTTTGTGTCATTTGTAGCAAGTTTCCCCATGTGCCTCCAAAAACAAGTCTCTGCTTATTATAGGAAGCAAGCAATGAGTGATGTCATAGAGAATATTTCAGTTTGGCTAGAATTTCTAGAAAATGTTAATGGTTGCACATGTGACAGGCAGGATCCACAATTAATATATACTGTGGCAAAACTAGCCACTTATTCATATTCAAGACTGAGTTGGTTTGACAATTTGGGGTTCCCGAACAAACTAAAGGCATATTGTTCGTCAGTCGAACCAACTACCGAACAGGGAGACCACCCAGGAGAGTTTCAAGTTCACACTTGGAAACCGCAAGATATTAAGTGATCACATGGGTGGCCGTCGTTCGTATGACCAAACACGTGGCGGCCGCCATCTTAAGCTATTCTACTGAACGGATCTGAGCGATATTTAGAGAAAGTGGGCGCTCAGATCCCGGCTGTTCGGTGAAGTATATTTTGTGGAGTTCTGACTAATCTTACAGAAGGAGTCTGGGAAATGCTAACTTGTCCCCTGTCCCCAACAAGGTCCACCAGTGGAAAACCCCTGGAATGTGATTAAAGAAACCCCTTGCATGTGGAATTGTATGAAAGCCAGCTGTGGCTCAATAAAAAACAGTTGACTCCCAAAACTGTGTATCGTCAGGTTATTGGGGAATTGGGATAAGATTGCTGAACTACTGGATATTTTACAAGTGTGCCAGTGAAGATATTGATATGAATATTGCAGCTCCACTGCAATTGGTGGCAAGCGACGGGATACAAGCCTTGCAACAAAGCAGCGTTCGTGTGTTTTGTTTGTACAAATGGAAAAGTGAAACAGCGGTTCATGTACAAGCAGCGGTTCGTATACGCTTCGGCTATACAAATTAATGGAGACAAACTATGCTGCACTAAAACGAACCACTTTAAAGGAACTATTAGAAGCAAGGGGAAAGATAGCCAGCATCAAGGCGAAAGCTATTCTTTTTGCCGAATTGGTGGAGGGAGACCGAGCCAGCAGCGCTGTACCTCCACCAAATATGGAAGAAACCAAGGTTCGAAAAGAATTACGGACAAGGCTGGCATTTTACCGGGAAACACTAACACTATAGAGGAAATGGTAACCAGACTGATGGCAGACGTCCAGGATTACAAATTGGCCCGATGACCACAAGCAAACCCGCTATCCAGAGAAGGGTCACCGGTGATATCAGCATTACCCAAGAGAAAATAAAACTCCCCTACAAAGCGCTTAAAGCCTTCACGGATACAGAGGAGGACATTGATGGGTATCTCAAAGATTTTGAGAGACTGTGCCACTTACGTGACAGTGACCGAGCAGACTGGGTACCTCTGTTAGCAGGCAAACTATCTGGCCATGCAGCAGAGGTGTACAGGGCAGTAACAGATTTGGACAGCAAGAATTACCACCGAGTGAAACAAGCCATCCTAGCATGATATGCCATCATTCCAGAGGCATACCGGCACCTATTTTGGAAGCCCAAGAAACAAGAGAAAGACTCAAACGCTAAGTGGGCTCACCGACTGCAGAGGATCGCCATGGGATGGGTACAAGCTAACCATGCCACAACCATGGAAGAACTGTTACAATTGATTCACCTAGAGAAGTTCTTCCATGGGCTAGCCCCAGAGGTGCAAGAATGGGAACGAGACCGTAACCCCTGTACCCTCTCCGATGCTGGCCGATGAACACTACGATGCTCGGCGCCACCACGGACCACCACCACACTTATTCCGGAGACCAGCAGTGCCGACTCCAGCACCCCTTGCCCCGACTCTACAGCATCAAGGGAGTGGGTTTAATCCCTCTACTCACAGGTTCCAACAACGCTCCAACATCCAGTGTCACTTATGCCAGCAGCTGGGACACGTGCAGAGGGTATGTCCCCAGAACCAGAACTGCAATGCTTGGGCTCGCCCGGGTCAACCACCAACCAACAGAGCCGCAGTCCATTATTACCAAACAGAGACCAGTACCCGCAACGCCACTTTTACCAACTCTGAAAAACAACTGGGTGTTTTACATAAGGGTCAACCCCATCCAGGCTGCGTCGGACAACTGACAAAATCACCGTCAAACAGTATGTCTGAAGGGGAAGAACGTGCAAGGACTGGGGCCACATTAACCCTCGTCAAACATCATTTGGTCCCAGATACAGCACGTACTGGAGTCTCCGTGGCAGTACGGGTAGCAGGGGGAGCAATATATCGTGTACCCACTGCCAGGGTTCATCTGAATTGGGGTGTGGGGTCAGGAGACATAGAATTTACCTGCCGATGTACTGCTGGGGAATGACTTGGGCAAGTTCACATCTGTTTTTGTACCACAACCTGCAACCCAAGAAGCTTATCCTGTGATCACCCGACAGCAGGCTCACACCACGAATCAGAAAGCACACTCTGAGGCTCAGGTAAGCAACCAGTCCCCATCCATAGAGACCGTGCCCTGGGATGCCCTACTAGAGTTTGGGAAGGAGGTAGCCTTAGACCCCATGTTGCAAGTATACAAAGATCGAGTTACTGCTAGTCAGGCAGGATTAGAGTGGGAGAGATATGCCTGGGACAAGGGCACTCTATAGGCACTCAGAGAGGATAGTGGCTGGGTCCATACCAATCACCGTGAGACAGTTGGTAGTTCCCCAGAACTATAGGCAGGAATTATTCCGGATAGCCCATGATATTCCCCTATCCAGACATTTAGAAGTCAGCTGGACTAAATACAGTTTAATGCAGAATTTTTTCTGGCCAGGGATTTTTAACCCCTTAAGGACCAAACTTCTGGAATAAAAGGGAATCATGACATGTCACACATGTCATGTGTCCTTAAGGGGTTAAAGATATTAGGCAATATTGCCAAACTTGTGACACCTGTCAGAGGGTGGGTAAGAGAGGGGACCGCCATAAAGCAAAACTTCACCCCCTCCCAATTATTCAGGAGCCTTTCAGCAGGGTAGCTGTAGACTTAGTAGGACTCTAAACCAAGCCCTTCTGGCAAGAAGTATATCTTGACCATAGTAGATTACGCCACTAGATATCCAGAGGCGGTGGCGCTGACCAATCTCCACCCTGAGACGATAGCAGGTGGTAGAACAAAAATGTGATGCCACCTATGTGATTGGCTCGTGCTTAGGGGTAGGGAGGAGACGCATTCTCCATGTGAATATGCTCAAGCCTTACCATAAGCGTACGGAGGATGTGGCTGCTGTCTGCACCCCAGCCTCCGATGATTTTGAAAGCATCCCATTACCCGACCTCCCAGTGTAAGAAGACAAGGCTGAGGGCCTCGGAGGGGTACAGTTAGGAGAACAGCTGAGTCCACAGGAGCGTACCCAGGTGCAGGAGTTGATTATGGCTAAGGGGGACACATTCTCCATTTTACCAGGGTACACGCCTCTGGCCACTCACTGGCTAGAAGCCCCAGGCCAAGTACAATTACGGCAAACACCCTAGCGCATCCCTGAATCTGTAAAGGAGAATATGTGCAAAGAGATTCAGCAGATGCTGCAGTTAGGGGTTATTGAACATTCAGACAGTCCCTGGGCATCCCCGGTAGTGCTAGTACCGAAGCGGTACGGAACGACCCGCTTCTGTGTAGACTATCGGAGGCTAAATTACAAAACGGTGTCTGATGCCTATCCTATGCCCAGGATAGACAAGCTCCTAGATAAAATGGCAAGCGGCCAGTACCTCACTACAATTGATCTGTGTAAGGGGTACTGGCAAATCCCACTAGCCGTGGAAGCCATCCCCAAGTCGTCGTTTGTCACCCCGTTTGGCCTGTACCAGTTTGGGTCATGCCATTCGAGATGAAAAATGCCCCGGCTACTTTTCAGTGGATGGTAGATTGGCTATTGGACGGATTCCAGTAATACGCTTGCGCCTACCTGGATGATATAGCTATTTATAGCAACACCTGGACAGAACACCTAACCCACATAGGGGCGGTGTTACACCGTATCAGGGAAGCAGGGCTGACACTTAAAGGACCACTCTAGGCACCCAGACCACTTCAGCTTAATGAAGTGGTCTGGGTGCCAGGTCCAGCTAGGGTTAACTAATTGTTTTATAAACATAGCAGTTTCAGAGAAACTGCTATGTTTATCAATTAGTTAAGCCTTCCCCCTAATCCTCTAGTGGCTGTCTCACTGACAGCCGCTAGAGGCGCTTGCGTGATTCTCACTGTGAAAATCACAGTGAGAGCACGCAAGCGTCCATAGGAAAGCATTATGAATGCTTTCCTATGTGACCGGCTGAATGCGCGTGCAGCTCTTGCCGCGCATGCGCATTCAGCCGACGGGGAGGAACGGAGGCGGAGAGGAGGAGGAGAGCTCCCCGCCCAGCGCTGGAAAAAGGTAAGTTTTTACCCCTTTCCCCTTTCCAGAGCCGGGCGGGAGAGGGTCCCTGAGGGTGGGGGCACCCTCAGGGCACTCTAGTGCCAGGAAAACGAGTATGCTTTCCTGGCACTAGAGTGGTCCTTTAAACCTAGCAAGTGTCATATAGGGATGGCTGAGGTACAGTACCTCAGCCACACAGTAGGGAGTGGTCAGCAAAATCCTGAACCAGCCAAAATAGAGGCTGTAGCCAAATGGCCAACACCCCATCCTAGCTTTCCTGGGAACAGCAGGGTATTACCGCAAATTTGTACCCAATTAGAGTGTCCTGGTCAAACCCCTCACTGATTTGACCGTAAGAATCTCCCTAGGCAAGTAGTCTGGGCCCCAGAGTGTGAACAGGCATTCCAACAAATAAAAATGGTTCTAATTAAAGCATTTGTACTTGCTGCTCCTGATCCAACTAAACGCTTTCTTGTTCACACAGACGCTTCTATGTTTGGATTGGGGGCAGTATTGAGCCAAGTCGGAGCAGATGGCGGCAAATACCTGAGAAGTAAGCTACGCCACCATTGAAAAAGAATGCTACAGCCGTATTTGTACGGGCAACGATTTTCCTTACTCATAGATCACAACCCATTAGTGTGGCTCAATAGGGTAGCGGGAGACAACGCCAGGCTGCTTCGCTGGAGTTTAGCGCTACAGCCTTTTGACTTTACCATACAGTATCACCCTGGAAAACTAAATGGCAACACTGATGGGTTATCCAGAAAAACTGAACTTAAAAAAGGATTTGTGAGTACTCCCCAGAACATCCCCAAGCCGATTCATTGGGACCAGACTGTGTATGCCGGCTTGTGGTTATGGGGAGCAGTGTGGCAAAACTAGCCACTTATTCATATTCATGACTGAGTTGGTTCGACAATTTGTGGTTTCCAAACAAACTAAAGGCATATTGTTCGTCAGTCGAACCAACTACCGAACAGGGAGACCACCCAGGAGAGTCTTGTGCCTCCAATTCACGGGGGTTCACACTTGGAAACCGCAAGATTCTAAGTGATCGTATGAGTGGGCGTCGTTCGTATGACCAAACACATGGTGGCGGCCATCTTAAGCTCATGAACAGACAGCGGGGTTTGGTCGTCAAACTAGAGTCGGGCACTCGACTGCGCGAACACCGCTGAACTTCCATCAGTTTGTATGTTCGTTTCCCTTCACGTATCCAGAGCAGTATTCATATGAAAAACACTACCGAACATAGGGCACACAACCTCCCTGTTGCATGAACGGTGTAATTCGTCAGTTTAAAGTTAGATACTCCCAAAAAGAGACCGGCCTAAACCTAAAGCCATTTGGAACTATTTTGGGGCTTCACTTTGTAGTTGACCGGTCTAAACTTCACTTGAATGCCGTTCCTATTCTACCAAATGGATCTGAGCGATATTTAGACAAAGTGGGTGCTCAGATCCCGGCTGTTCGGTGAAGTATCCGTGGAGTTCTGACTAATATTACTATATGTTATGATTGTTTGAAATATTGTCTATTTTCTGTACTTGGGAGATAATGTAATTAAAGAGTTGTCCGTACACAATTATCTCCAAGTACAGAGGAGGAGTCTGGGAAATGCTACTTTGTCCCTTATCCCCAACAAGGTCCACCAGTGGAAAACCCCTGGAATGTGATTAAAACCCCTTGCATGGGGAATTGTATAAAAGTTAGCTGTGGCTCAATAAAAACCAGTTGACTCACAAAACTATGCATCGACGGTCATTGGGGAATTGTGATAAGAACTACGCTTCTACTGGATATTTTACAAGTCTGCCATCGAAGAAATTGATGTGAATATTGCAGCTCCGCTACATATACCTTTATTTCTTTACTGATGCTTTGGATGCTAATGGTTTGAAATTTACTTTAAAAGGAAATGGAGTTTTAAAAATGGCATGTTAGCTGGAAAGGAATTGGTTTGACAAAAAAACAACTTGACTTTACCACAGATATGTTTAACTGTACTGTAACTATACAGGCTAGGGAGAAGATTTTTGCCAACTAGAAATTTGGATGGAGTTGTGGCCATCCATGTGATAATGGATGCTATAAATTATGTATTATGTGCGTTATTACTTTATTTTGTTTATTTCATTATAAAAAATAAATATAAAATATAAAAATATAAAATATTTTTACATTGAGATTTCTCTAGTTTTCAAATATGATCTGGATAAAGATAATAAACGTATAACAATATATGGCTAAAAGCCTTGCATATTGAATAGAAAATATTGATAAGGATAAGGAAATAAAAGCTAGATAAAACAATAGAATATTATCCTAAATATACCTGCTTTAAAAAGACACACATATGAATAATATTTGCAATACAGACAAGAAAGTAGGTGCCCGCACCTACTCTCTTTTTCACTCTGACATTCTGTCTCTCCTCTGTGTGGGACAATAATCCTGCAAATATATAGGACAAGCTTAGCTTTTCACTCACTCAGGTGTTATAGCAACAGCTGCATTGTACCTTTTTTCTCTACCTATTACTCATCTTGGCCTGTTACACGGGGCCACCTGGTGACAGATTCTCACATTGCAAGCCATAGTTTTAGAGAGAGCTTGCAACTTTTGACTATTTTGGATCTGAGTTTTAAATTGCAGCCCTTATTGATGCAGGTAGCCAGTGACTTATTACTATTCCAGATGAATAGTGACTTTGACTCTCCATGGATATGAGGCCACCTCCTGGTTTAGTTCCAGTTAGCATTTCTTTCACAAAATATATTGAGAGTAGCAGCAGTCTTTTAGGATAGGGCTTGGCACGGAAGTGGCTCAGTTAGATTTTGCAAAAGATATTCTGAGATTTGGTAGATGAAATGTAATTTTTTTTTTTTTTTTAAATACATTTCACCAGATCTTTTAAAAAGGTTCCAATTACTTTTTTTATAGGTCTCATAAGTCTTATGAGTGTGAATTGTGGGTTATTCATCCATATCCTGGGAACAAAGCCAAGCAATTTCAAGAACGTATGGCTCAAGCTTGGTTTTAGCTGCTTGGGAAATTACATTTTTTGAGTTACGTAAATTTTTCTGCGTTTGTCCATGCAATGGAAAATTATGTTACATAATGTGACTGCTTTTCTTTTTTTTCATAAATCTTTATTGTGTAAAGGTGACAGCTTGACATGGAACATGTTTCTGCAATAACAATATCAGGCGTAAGTTTCATATGAGGTAAACAACTTTACATCTGAACAATAAATTTGTGGGTAAACACAGTTACAGCTTAACTTTCCACCCGTGTGGGTGTTTTTTTTTTTTTTTTTTTTTTTTTTTGAATGTCCATACGTGAGAGAAAAGTTTATAGGTGATAATATCACAGTGAACGACGTAGTCGGAGATTTAAAGGTAAGGGTGTAGCACATGGTCGGCGACAAACAATATTTCGATCAGACCTGCAGGAGCAAGAAAGATTAATTCCATCATGCAAATGTGATACATAGCGTAGGGGGATCTACTAGTAGTTCCACGTTTGACGAGTGAGATGCGCCTGGTGTCCGTAACATTTATCCTGACATTGCCCACCAAAGACAAGCTATAACGTTAGAGTTCGTGAGAGTGGCTTTAACCTAGGTATCTCAAATCTCAACCAGATCGCCCTATCTGGGGCAGTGGATATCATTACCCCTAGCCAGTCAGCAGAGCATAGGGGTATCCCCCTCATCTAAGGTCAATAGTTAGATACGGTTCATATGGCCACATCCTCTCCAGAGGCTTTTCTGTCTTGGGTCTGTCAGTGCTCTAACGTAGTGGTTCGGGGATGCGAACAGGAGCTATGTGAGAGTTAGGTTCGGCAATGTGTTGTTCCACTGTATCTTAGTCCCCCCAGCCTTAAACTCTGTGCGAATCAATGATGCATGTGTTATGTAGGTTATCATCTCCTTCTTCTCTAATGTGTAAATGTGTCAAAAGAAGTAAGAAAGCCACGGTAGAGAAGGCTATGTCATCTTTACTATGTTGCAGGTGGACCAGACTATAAGCTCTATTGCCTATGCTTGGGGTAGTTGGTGTGGGGGGGGAAGAGGTGGAAAAAAGAGGGGGGGGAGGTATGGAAAAGGGGGGGGAAGGGGGAGGGGAAGGGGGGTAGGGGGAAAGAGAGGTGAAGGGACCGTGGTCGGCCATGGCGGTTGTATAGGTTACTGTATATGGTGTAATGGTCAGTTTGTAACTTGAGATTTAGGAAATATGCGTTGGGGGTGTGTAGTAGTGGCTCAATGCCTCGTGTGCAATAGGTAAGGAATCGGTAGTGTGCGGTGGCTTATGGTGGTCTACAACCGTCCCTTCTGCTCCCGGATTCCCCCAGACCGGCACCCCACCGGTCTGACATATAAAGTTGCTGCGGGAAGATATTCAAGACGAGAAGGCAGTGTGGGAGGGGAGGGTGGGTAAAGTTGATCACGATCCATCACGTGGTGCCCATCCCCGCAGACGCTCCCTCCGCTGCTCCGGTATTACCATCGTTTCGCCGGTATCGTGAGATATATTGGAACCATGGGAACCACATCTCTGCATGTTTAGTTCCTCGGTCCATCAGGGAGGCATACGCCGCCTCAGCTGCCTGTATGTCTTCGACTCGTTGTATCCACTCCTCCTTAGTGGGTATCTCGGTTGTTTTCCAGTGTACCGGTATAGAAGCTTTAGCAGCATTCAGAAGGTGCCGGAGTATCGATTTCTTATATACCGGGATAGGTTGCGTCGAAATATGGAGTAACGCTAGTCCTGCACTCCAGTCTGTGATGTCCCCCAGGATGGACGTTATCTCGTCTCTTATCATTGTCCAATATATGGTGATGTCTCGGCATGACCACCAGATGTGGGCCATAGTGCCCCTGTCCGTATTGCAACGCCAGCAAGTGGGGGAGGCGGATGGGAAGATCTGGTGTAGCCTTGTCGGTGTTCTGTACCATGATGAGATCAACTTATAATTTACCTCTTGATAGTGCGAGCTCATAGAGCTCTTTTGTTGCCAGATAAGTGCTTTATTCCATTGAGGGGTTGAGAAGGTCATTCCCAGTTGTTCCTCCCATTGTCGCTGGAACGTACCGGTGGCGGGTATGTCGGCCGTTATAAGGTTCTGGTAGAGTACCGATATCGCATGTTCCAGGAGGTCACCTCCGTCGCAAAGACTCTCGAACCAGGATAAATTCCGGAATAGGTGGTCCTTGTGGGGTATGGTGTTGAAATAGTGTGTCAATTGTATGTATCTTAAGACGGCGATGGGGGTCCTAGGTTCACCCTCCAGCAGCGAGTCCAGAGTGCGAAGTGTCCCAGGCCCCAGCACACTGTATATTGGTATATATGTCCCAGTGGTTGCGATAGGCCACGCGCCGGGCGGGAGCCCTCCCCCCACTGATATGTTGTATGTCAGGGGGGTCATCGGGCTAGGAGTGGGAGAGATGCGAGACTGGCCTCTCATGGTCCTCCAACTCTGGATCGTCTGCAGGACCGTCCCGTCCTCCCGGTGCTGCGAAACAGAACTCCCGTCGCCTCCCCAGATCTTAGCCTCGATTGTGGGGCCTATAAGGCCTCTGTCCAGCTCTACCCATTGTTTCCAAGTTGTGCTCGCGTGCCAGTCTAGAATACGCTGCAGTACTGTGGCTTGGTAGTACTTCTTGAAGTCCGGTAGCGCCAGTCCCCCTCTATGTCTGGGTCGAGTAAGTATGTCATATCGCAGCCTGGATCTTCCGCCTCGCCACACATAGCGGATAACCGCCGATTTCAGGGGAGAGAAGAAGGTTGTCGGTAGTGCTACTGGGATGGTCTGCATTAGGTAGAGAAGTCTTGGGAGTATGTTCATTTTCAGAACAGCAATACGACCATGCCAGGAGACGTGCGGATACGACCATTTGGTCAGGTCAGCAACTATCTTTTGGGACATGGGTTGAAAGTTGAACCTGTATATGTCCGACGGGTCAGTGGGTATCCAGATGCCAAGGTACTTCATTTTATCATGACACCATCGGAACGTGAAGAGTGGTTTCAGTGAGTCGTATTCTGAAGAGGGTAGCGTGAGATTCAAGGCTTCGCATTTCGCAAGATTAAGCTTGAACCCTGATAGTTTCCCATATTTATCAATTTCAGAGAGGAGGCAAGGCAAGGTGGTTCTGGGGTTGCGAATAAAGAATAGCAGATCATCCGCATATGCAGCCACCTTATGACACTTCTCCTTCCATTCGTACCCCTGAATATCGGGATTCAAGCGGATCGACTGAAGTAGCGGTTCCAGCGTTATTGCGAACAGCAGGGGCGATAATGGGCACCCCTGGCGGGTGCCGTTATTGATTGCGAAGTCGGTTGTCGTGGCTCCGTTGACCCTGATCGTGGCCCTAGGTCTGCTATACAGCCCTGCTATCCAAGTGAGTAGCCTTTGTCCGCATCCCATCTGTCGAAGGGTCGCTATCATATAGGTCCAGTTAACGCGGTCGAACGCTTTTTCCGCGTCCGTAGACAACAGCATTAGAGGAGTTTTCGTTCGCCTTACGTGGTGTTGAATGGAGAAGAGTCGGAGAGTGCTATCTCTAGCTTCCCTGCCCGGGATAAAGCCAGTTTGGTCCACGTGTATCAAATTTGGGAGGAGTTGTTTCAATCTAGTGGCCAGAACTTTGGTGAATAGTTTAGCGTCTACATTAAGCAGTGAGATCGGGCGGTAGCTAGCGCAGGACAGCGGGTCTTTCCCTGGTTTTAATAGTACCGTGATGGTGGCCGCCAGTGATTCCATTCCAAAGTTACCCCCTTCCCCAGCTTCATTAATCGCCTTGGTCAGCCATGGAAGTAGGGTATTGGAGAACTTTTTATAATACCCGACCGAAAAGCCATCCGGTCCTGGGGCCTTGCCGGTTTTAGAAGATTTAAGAGCTGCTGCGAGTTCTTCAGTGCTAATCGGGGAGTCCAGTATCGTGGCCTCGTCTCGGTCAATCGTGTTCGCGATGGTGCCACGTAAGTAATCCAGGGTCCGCTCAGATTGTCGTGTCTGGGACTCACTGTCCAGTGGTGATGGCAGGTTGTACAGGTTTTGGTAGTACATCCTGAATTCCTCCGCGATTTTTTGTGGGAGGGGTGACACTTCTCCCGTCGCGAGACGTATCTTGTGTATCTGTCCGGGAGACGAAGGGCCCTTGAGGATTCTCGCCAAGTATTTGCCCCCTTTATTCGCGTGAGCGTAGTAGAAGCTTTTTGAACGCCGTAGCGTTCTGAGGTGCCTTTTCAGGATGAGATCTCTAAGGGTTCTTCTTTTTTCCATCAATTCGCCATATACTGCATTAAGATGGGTTCTTTTGTGTTGGCGTTCTAGGTGCGCTATAGATTGGTAAAGGTCGGTCATTTCCCGCATAGCTTCTCGTTTCTTGATCGTGGCAATGCGTATGAGTATTCCTCGGATGACACTTTTATGGGCTTCCCAGATAGTGATGGGGGACATCCCGGGGGTATTATTGTCTCTGAAGAATTGTTCCAGCTCCTCGGCGATTTGTGTTCTGGTACCTGGGTCCGACAGGAGAGTTTCGTTGAGTCGCCATGTCCACCTGGACGGTCGGAATAGTGGGGACTCTAACTCCATTATGACTGTACCATGGTCTGACCACGCAGCCGGCTCAATGACGGCTTTACGTAGCCTAGATAAGCCTTCTTGCGTAACAAATAAAAAGTCGATGCGGGAATATCTGTCATGTAAGGCTGAGTAATACGTATAGTCCTTGGACGTGGGATTCAGGGTTCTCCAGCAGTCGACCAGCCTCATGGAGCTCAGAGAGTCTCGGATGGTTTTAATATGGCGTTGTGGCAGGCAGCTATGTCCTGATGAGGAGTCTAGTGTCGGGTCTAAAGGAGCGTTAAAATCGCCTCCTACCAAGAGGATCCCTTCCGTAAAATCTTCCAGTTTGTGCAAGACATCACGTAAGAAGGGTGCCTGTTTCCTGTTGGGGGCGTATATTGTCGCTAATGTGTACACTTTGTCGGTTATAACGCCCTTTAAGAAGAGGTATCGCCCTTGCGGGTCAGTTTCTCGTTCCAGTTCTCTAAATGATATCTCGGCCGCCACGATAATCGCAACTCCAGCCCTGTGGGCCGATGGGTGGTTGCAGAGGTAGGCATCAGGGTAATGCCTACTGTGTAATCTGGGCGCTGAACCTTCCCTGAAGTGGGTTTCCTGGAGCATGGCAATCGAGATGTGTTGTTTCTTCAGTGCTCTTAGTAAATGCGACCTGCGTTCCGGGGCGTTTAAGCCTCTGCAATTTTGCGTGAGGACCCTCAGGGGTGTGCAGCGGTACGCCATGGCCCAATCACGATCTGTGCGGTTCGAGCGCCAGTCAGGTCTGGAGCCCACGGTATAGGTCCGTGTCAAGAAGACGGAGAAGGGAGAGGGAGGTAGGGAAGAGATGGGTTGGCCCGTGAGGCACCAGGAGCGTGGGGGAATCCTCAGGAGCTCGATGCGGCCGCTAACAGAGTCTATCAGTGGGTGTGACAAGTAGGGTTGGGAGGGTTCCAACCTCCAACAGTAATCGTGTGCAGTGTTCAAGTGCGCCTTGAATCAGGGGAAATTAATGGCAACCAGGTCCCTTGGGGGGGGGGGGGTTGGCGAAGGGGGAGGAACTAGTGCTGCAACCAGCACCGATAGGCACCAGACCTGGGACCCGCCCAGAGGTTGGAAAAGCCTACAGCCTGGCTGTGAAGCCTGGGCACTAGTGAAAGTGTGGGTAGCGTGATGCAAGGTCCGCACCAGATGTAGTGGTAGAGGAGATAGCAAGGAGTGTTAGAGATGTAGGGAATTTAAGGTCACCCGTCTCATCCCTCCTATCGAAACTGAGTGGTGAGCTTACTTATGCGTCAAGTGCAAATGGTCACATGTGTCATACAGAGGTTATATGCAGTATCTTATAAACTTTAAACATTACAATTATATGTCAAAACCAGACATATCAACTCTTTACGTGTATTATTAAATGCAAGATAGAAAACATAGAATGTTGAACAACAATCGATGAATATTCCAGGCTGAAGACTACCCATGAGTCGTGTATCGGGTCCCCTTAGGCTATGCGTTATCTAGTGGGTGTCATTGTCATTGTACCCCGTGTCCCCGAGCCCCTTTTAGCTGCATCAAATACGTGTTGTGTTTACGGCCCTGACTCCCCAGGCATATGGCCATCCCCCCCTACAACATAGTGTGGTGTCGTGTGGGCCTCGAGTTCAGGGCACCGTTTCCCCCTAGTATCCGGAGGCGAGAATGCCCAAGAGCTGCCATATACGTTAAGGACATGACGCGGATAATGTGCATGGGGAGTTTCCCATATTTATATGTAATAAGCAATCATCGGGGTGGCGCATATAGGGCTGGTGGGTATATGTTTTGCCGTTTACGGATAAGGCTCATTTACATACATCTAACCTTCAGTGCAACGTAAGGCCATCACGACATGAGTGTTATCTTGGAGACCTCTATCCTATTACCCAATAACAATGTAACGATGGGGGGTTCAGACAGCATATAAATGAAAAACACTATGGAGAGATGCGTCAGATAATACAAGGTACACAACATTAACATTAACATTGGGATTGTATATTCACGTGTTCTGCCATGGTGTAGTCTAGTCTGAAGCGAAGTCCAGTGACTCATATCAGCAGGCAGTTCGGAGACAAGCCCCAAAACCCCAAAGACCCCATCCCCATATCCCCCACCCCAAATATATTTCCAGGGCCCCGATAGTAACTGAGTCAGGGGGGCAGGGAGGGCAGTGAAGGGGTAGCGGTTCCGTACCAGGCATAATGCCACGAGTTCACATACCCGGGGGGGGACCCCGTTTAGAAAAAATATATCCCCAAAGTACCTGAGGTTGTCGGCTGTAGCCAGTCCATCCCCATCGCCGGGTGTGTGGAGCGCAGGCATCGGTCTTCCCAAAACAGGTCATTGATGTACCATTACGGCTGGGGGAACTGTAATGTCGTTGAGATGACAACGTGCGAAAAGCAGGCCAGGGTAAGCGAAGACATCTAGAGTGGTTGTGGTAGCCTTCATCGGGTAGAGTTCTTAACCTTATTCTTCAGGAGAGGTTGGGTTTCTGCGTCGCCTGGCGAGCTCGCGTGGCGGAGATCTTGCGTCTCTGCGTCTGCTCCCTCTTTGTGGTCTTGGAGGCAAATTTGAGGGGCCCAGTATCCAATTCGGTATTGGCAGCGGGGGGAGGCCGAGTTCCTCCAGGAAGCCCGGTACGTCTTCAGGCCCCCTAAGAGACACCCATCGGTTACCTTGCCGTGCCATGAGGGCGAATGGGAACCCCCATTTGTACGTAATGTGGCGGTCCCTGAGGGTATTAGTGACCGGGCGTAGTGCGCGGCGCGCTTCCAGGGTTAGCGGAGATAGGTCATTAAACAACGATACCTGTGCCCCCCTGTAGGGCCAGGCCGGTCTGTCTCGTGCCTTTTGCATGATGGCATCTTTCGTTGGGAAGGAATGTAGGCAGCAGATAATGTCCCTCGGGCCTTCTTCCACAGTGCGTGGTCTTAGTGTTCTGTGGGCTCTCTCAAATTCAATCACTTGTGGTGTGGGTAGCTGGAGTATTGAATGGAATAACTCCGTCAGCACCTCCTCCACATTTTCGGAGCCCTCTGGTTCTGGCACGCCTCGGACTCTGATATTACATCTTCTGCCCCGGTTATCCACATCTTCAAGGTGCCTCCTCATGGCCAGGAGCATCCCCCCCTGGCGCGCTACAGCCGTGTCAGTAGTTTGTAGGCGCGCTGTGTAGGCCGCAGCAGACTCCTCCACGGCGGCAATGCGGCCTGTGTGTGAGGTCACCTCTGCGCGGAGCCCCGCTAGTTCTGTCCTTACCGCCTCTTGTATGGATGTAGCAAGGGTCTGCAGGTCGGTTTTAGTCACCATCACAGTCGTTAGGTGCTGCAGCCTCTCCTCAATCCTCTCGAAGGGAGCAGTGCCAGAGTCAGAGTTCGCCGCGGGCGGCGCCGCCATCTTGGGGCTGCTTGGCTCTCCGCTCGTGGTAGGATGCGGTTGCAGGAAATTATCCAGGGGTCTCTGAGTCTGTTTCCCCGGGGTCTGAGAGTTGTCTGGCCGCTTCGTGCGACCCATTTAGCTTTTGTAAGCGCTTGTTAAGAGCTATTAGGAGGGATGTTTGGACGGAGCTCCTCACTCACGCGTCCATCTTGGTCGGCACCTAAACCACGCCCCGTTCGTGACTGCTTTTCTGTATAAGTTTAGCACAAGGATGCTAAATCTTTGGAGGCATAAGTTTTAGTTGTTATGTTATCTGTTAATATTCATTGATCCACATTTGAGCACATTGTAATATTATGTACACACATTATTATATATCATTTCCCTATATTTGTTTTGTAAGGGAACTATAATGTATTAAATAAAAACCTATTTACTTAATACATGTTTGATATATTGTACAGTGAATTTTGTAGTTACCAATTCCTTTGTTTTGTTAGTTATCCTCCTTAGCATTAAGACCACTTTTTCTTCAGTTAGTGCCTGTATCTTGTGATTGCAAGATTTATCAATCTGTGTATTGATGGTGAGCGGGTAACTACTTAGACTGTTTCAAGTTATATTATAATTAAATTCTAAGAACCATGTGAAGTTATATTCCGACTTTGTGAGGGCTCCATTAAAATCATAAAACATTTGCTAACAGAAATTAACCATATATAATGAAACAATAGTAAATGATCCCAGTAACATTCGTGAAAAAAAATGATTTATGTAGAAGAAAACGCAATGTGTGCTAGTGCTATTAATAGGGAATTTAATAAAATATTCATCAACTACATTATATCTGATTGTCAGATGAACCACATTTGTTAAAGTGCATCTGTTTTCTATAGATGGTGTGCTGCTGTTTGGAGACTGTTTTTGTTGCTAAGAAACTGCAGAAAGCCAAATCCCCAAGCAAGTTGTATGTTCAGGCACACCTGCCTGACGACCAGTTATTTATTTAACTAAAAATCTTGCATTCACCGATGGCAATGAGAGTCAACAAAGCCTTTTCAATACACTTGCATTAAACATGTCATCCATCTTATATTGAATATCTCACTAACTAGAAGCAGATTTCAGATTACAAATAGTTTGAAAAACTTCATCCTTGACAGGCAACGTGCCTTACTGCCATTCAGGTGGATGATGTCAATGTTTGTTTATGCACCATAGAGGCTGGTTTTAATGTAAAAACAATAAAGATTAGATGAAAAAGCCCTTTGGAAATATTGTTTTGGGAAGAAAAAAAACATTATTATGTTTAATTTATCTATTATGGATTAAATATATCTTTAGAATATTGCTAGACATTAAACTCCCACTTATTCCAGTCCTATACTATTATAAATATATGCACATCTTATGTTCTAGTTCACTGTGTCTACGTATATGTCTTTTCATAATCTGCTGACATGTAAGAAAACAAAAATGACAACCATATAATTAATGTTAAAAAAAACAACTAAATGTTGTATTACCTATTGAATGTACAATATATGGTGGAAGTGTTTGCAAACTGGTAATTCCAATGCAATTTTCTACAATGCAAAACTAAAATGTAAAGTATCAAAATGATTTAACTACATGTTCTGATGTGTACTTATTATTAGTAGTATTAGTATTATTATTGAGCAGCATCAATGGCAAAATATCCAAAACGTATCCATAATAAAGAACATTCTAATTATGTAGATTCTATTTAAAATAAATGTATAGAAATGTCATGGAGAGTATTGTAAAATGCTTCTATGCTATTTAGTTAGACATCGTGTTGCTGTCTGTTGTTGTATGCCAGATAAAAGCAAGTAATAAGGCTTGACAGAGGAAAGATGATCTCTATGGCTCATCCAAAAAGGCAATTTGATTGCACTAAGGCATAGGGGAGTGTGTGATAGGTTATGGAAATCACCATTTTATATGGAGCACCTGCAACTAAAATGGTGCTGCACTGGGGTGGTGGGGGGAGGGGTGGTGAGCGGTGCCTGACAACCAAGATGGCCAGACATGTATTTTGCTAGCTCCTGCCAACCTGAACTAAAATGGAGGAAATACCTTGGTTAATCCAGCGGACATAACCCTAGGCCTTGCTATGCACAACTACACACTAATCCTGAATCTGGGTGCCCTGATGGAAGCATACCCTGCCTCAGCCTGAGGTCTACTGAAGCCAACGGTCCAGTTGTTGGGAGAAGTGGCTGATTTCCTGGCTCCTGGATGCAAGTCTAGACGGCCTGTTATGGAGGGAGGCCTTCGCGGCTAAATTCGAGAAGATCTATCAAGCCTTTTACCTCCACTTACAAAGCCGTTTGATCCAGCAAACCTCCCCTGCCGCTCAGGAGAACCAAGCTGCAACAGACTTACTGTGGTCTGATCCTAGTGATGACAACGAAGAACTCTCCCTGCAGCATCGTCCCAGCCGGACCCATCGTGAAGCACAGCCATGCCACGATCAGCTGCGTAAGACCCTGACGCAGTGTGGATGGTGAGGAGACAAAAGGCTGAAGCCTCTACAACAGTGCCAATCTCTGTGACATGATCCAGCTGTAAGTTGGGCACTCTCTGGGCCACAGCTCATCATGGGACACCCCCACGCCCGCAGCTCACACCCTCAGAAGGCTGTTACTCATCGAGTACTGCAAAAGCCTGTTACTGAGATCCAAAATCAAGTCCAGCCTGCTGAACATAAAGGGATCTGGGATACAAGTACCTTGAACTGTCTTTTCGCTCAAGGCAAGCGGATTGCAGTTCGGCCAGGCCCCGTAGACCATAACTATCAGGGCATTATATGATAGGTATAGGCTGAGCTTTTCGATAACAAAATGCAGCTCCCTCTGTACAGAGGTGTGGGCTAACTGATCTTCTAAGATGTATTCTCATGCCCAGTGGTTTCCAGGGCCAGATTAAGAGCCCAGAGGGCCTGGAGCTGACAATTATGATGGGCCTAATTACAGAATCTTATCGACCAAAAACACTAAAACATACCTCCCAAGCGTCATGTATCTGATGGAGATGGCGTTGGAGGGAAACTCAAAGGATGCAGCTATATGAAAACACATACTCTATGCTAATCTCTCTCTAATTTATGCTTTCATCTTTCAAGTAAATCCAGAACCCCTAACAGCAGTGTCCAGTGAAGCAGGAAGTCAAAGGGAAGGGTAAAAGGGTGTGTCACTGACGCAAATCACGTGACCAGACCTGCCAAAAGGGGTGAACATGCCCAAAAAGGGGGCATGTCTGTCCAAAGAATTGGAAGGCCAGCCTGGCATGAATGCTGTCCAACTAAGGGCATACTATGCAGGCAGCACCCAGAGCTTGACATAAATGCATCAAATGATGCGCCTACCCCACGCTTTCTAAGGACTGTCCCCTAGCACTCACATGTCCACTTGTCTCCTTATCATCTTACTAGCAGGCAGATGTTCCTGGTATATAGTCTGGGACAGAGTAAAGGTGTATATAGTGAGTGTAGAAGAAAGAGGACATGTCACAGTGTTAGAGAAACCAAAGTCTGCATTACCTAATTACCTAATTTTATTGTCAGCCAGTCCACACAAGTTTTGTTGCCATACATCCTTCTTGAACAAACTTAAAGGGACACTATAGTCACCAGAACAACTACAGATTATTGTATTTGTTCTGGTAAGTAGAATCATTCCCTTTAGGCTTTTTGCAGTAAACAATGTCTTTTCAGAGAAAATAACTCCACTGGCCACTCCTTAGATGGTAGCTAGAGGTGCTTCCTGGGGCAGTACTGCCTAGTGTGCAGCACTGCCATTCAGTGTCTCCACCCTCTGCATGCAGACACTGAACTTTCCTCATAGAGATGCATTGATTCAATTTATCTTTATGAGGAGATACTGATTGTCCAGGGCTATGTTTGACTTGTGCTGGCTCTGCCCCTGATCTGCCTAGTTGACAGTCTCAGCCAATCCTACAGGGAAGCATTGCAATTTGCTCAGACCACCACTTCTGATGATGTCAGCAGACAGAGTCAGTTCAGAGGCAGAGCCAGCAGCTGCAGACTACAGAATACAAGTAAGATTTTACTATATTTAGGGAGGCAAGAAGGGGCCAGGGGGCTAGATGGTGGTTTTTACATTATAGGGTCAGAAATACATGATTGTGTTCCTGACCCTATAGTGTTCCTTTAAGCAAGAGTATGTGAAGAGTAGTTAGGGTTTCCACCTTTCTTGGAAAAAAATACCAGCCTTAATCATTTGTATAATTAATTAGTTATGCGTGACATCACATGATGTAAATCACAAGGAGTGACATAAGAGAAAATTCTGTAAAATCACCAACAAACTACTCACAGTTTGATTCTGCTGTATAGAGGAATTGCTCCCAGTGTCTCTCTGACTCCCAGTCTCGCAAGTCACCCAGTGTCTCAGTGTCCCTATGTATCACAGTGTCAGTGTCCCCATGTAGCCCAGTCCCCTAGTCCCCCAGTGTCTGTGTCCCCATTTCTCCCATTTTCCCCATGTCTCAGTATGTCACTAGGATACATGGGGACACAGTGAGACATGGGGACACAGTCACCTGGGGACACATGGGGGCACATGTGAATACAGACATGGGGACAGAGGCATGGGGACACAGAGACATGGGGACACTGAAACATTTGGGGAAATTAAGACACTAGGGACACTGAGAGACATGGGAACACAGACAGTGGGAGACTGGGGGACACTGGGAGACTAGGGGATACTGAGACACTATGGACACTGGCTGGGAGACAGACACTTGGGGACACTAGGAGACATGGGGACACTTGTGGACATAGACATGGGAGACATGGGGACACTGGAAGACATGTGGACATTGAGACATGGGGACACAGACACTGGGAGACATGGAACACTGAGGACACTGGCTGGGAGACATGGGGACACTGGGAGACATAGGGACTCTGAGTCAATAGGGACACAGAGATATGGGGACACAGACACTGGGAGACTAGGGGAAACTGAGAGCCATGGGGACACTGGCTGGGGGACATGGGGACACGGTGTCCCTAGAATCTCCGTGTCCCAATGTCTCAGCTTCTCCCAATGTCCCTATGTCTCACACTGTCCCCATGTGTCTCAGCATCCCCATGTCTCACAGTGCCCCTTAGTGTCTCAGTGTCACCATGTTTTCCAGTGTCCCCAAGTATCTCAGTGTCCCTAGGTCTCCCAGTGTCCCCTAGTGTATGTGTCCCCATGTGTCCTCTAGTGTCTCAGTGTCCCCATGTCTCCCTGCAGCCTTTCACCCTATCCCTAACTTACCTGAGCTGTAGAGCTGCTGTCTGGACTCTCTGTGCTGTGTAGCTGCTCCCCCACGGATCAGTGAGTAGTAGAGAGAGGCAGGGAAATGCTGTAACTTCCTATCCCTGCCTCTCTCCACACACAGTGACCCCTACTGGCCAGTGCTGGTATTGAAGAGTAATGTCCGTTTATACTAAGAAAATGACCTGCATTTGTATTGCCGGTATTACTGCAATACCGGCTGTGCCAGGCAGCCTCAAATACCGGCTGTGCCATTAAAATACCAGCCAGGTGGCAAACCTAAGAGTAGTGTGTGAAAAAAAAAAAAAAGTAAAAAAGAAAAATATTTTTTTTTTTTTTTTTTTTAAATGGGCCTATTCCATGGGCCTGGGCCTGGGCCTGGCCCTGGAGCTGCAGCTCCACCAGCCCCTATGTAAATCCGGCCCTGGTGGTTTCTATTATCTAGCAATTTGTTGGTTAATGTAGCTTATTTTGTTTCTCATTTTTTGTTTTTACCCTTAACCATATCTATACTTGTCTAGATTACACAGACATGCATCTTAGCTTAGCTTTGCTCCTTGTTTAGTTATATGAGCTCTTAAAACGTGTCTATATTCTATAAGCTCATAGAGCAATGATTAGAGTGCTTGTAGCATGTGCCAGATCCACATATATGGCCTCTCATAGCAACTAAGCTTAGCCATGCGTTATGTTGAAAATTGATATATATGTGCATTGCAGTAAGTTTGTACTCTCTTGCTATATATCTCTTGATTAAGTACGCAATAGCTGTTGTGGCATTGCAAACGTATATGTCTAGCCTATGCACAACTTAAAAAAAAAAAAAAAAGAGAGAAATGGTGCCACACTGGATGTGGAAATATTCTGCTTTCCCCAACTGACACTTTTCTTTGCAACATCACCAGACCATTCACCACTACTGGCCCTTGACCGATGGCCCACATGCCTGAGGTTTGGACAAGCAAGCTTCCACTTTCAAAATGCAAGCTACCACTTTCAACAGTGATGTGAACTTGTACCTATGTATTGAAGCCTTATTCACCACATTATATATTATAGATTTTGCCCTCTATAAATCTTCCACTTTACCACCACCCCCAAAACACCCACAGATCATCACATTGCCTCCACCATGCTTGACCAAAGGCATTAAGCACTCATCCAGCAACTTTTAATTTGGTCTGCGTCTCATTAATGTTCTTCTTTGTGAGCCAAACACCTCAAACTTAGCTTTGTGTTTCCGTAACACATTGTCCAATCTTCCTATATCCAATGTCTGTATACTTGTGCCTATTTTATTAGATTATCTAATCTTAATCTTTTTTTTATTCAATCTTTGATATGGCTTTTTCTTCCCAATTCTGCCCAAAAGGCTAGCATCCTGGAGTTGTCTCTTTAAACTTGACGTTTAGACTGGTGTTTTGTGGGTACTATTTAATGAAACTCTGAGTTGAAGACTGCATGTCATATGTTTCTCTAACTGTAACGGCACCCCCAAGCATAAAAGGGGTTAAACACCGTTTAGAGGATATTCCCTTACAGATACACATGCAGCTACTCTATACACCAATCTTCCGAACTGGAAACCAAATGAATGCTGTAAACAGCCGAACCGGAATCATACGAATGCTCCAAACATAAAAAACATACGAAAGGTTTACACTCCTAGCAGTCGAACTGGAACAGCATACAATAAAGACTGAGCTGTGTCTTTATTGGCCTTATATACACATTTTACAGACAAAGTCTCACCCACAGGGTTTTGCAGAACAACCAATAAATACATACATTCAGGGCCGGCCTTAGGTGTTTAGGCGCCCTGTGCGAAACAATCTTGTGGCGCCCCCCACCCTCACCTGTCTCTGTTTGGACCCCTTCAAACTATTTTAGGAGCATTCACAATCTGTCGCCTCCACCCCCTTCTACAAAACCCCTGCACCTCTTAACCAAAAACCCTGGCCAGATCTTCACCAAGCCCCTGGCCACCACTTCATCAAACTCCTGGCCACCCCTTCCCCTTCATTGATGCCCTGGCCATCCCTTCATTAAACTCCTAGCCACCCCTTACCCTTCATCAATCCACTCCCACCCCTTTATCAATTTCTGCCACCCCTTCATCAGTCCCCTGCCCCTCTCATCAATTCCCTCCCACCCTTTTCTCAGCCCTCTGCCCCTATTCATCAGCCCCCTGACCCCCTCATCAGCCCTCTGCCCCCATTCATCAGCCCCCAGACCCCCTCATCAGTCCCCTGCCCCCCTTTAATCAGTCCCATGCCCCCCTTTTCAATCCCCTGCTCCCATTCATCAGCCCCCTTAATACATCCCCTGCCAATGAATCCACCCCTTACCCTTCATCAATCCACTCCCACCCCTTTATCAATTTCTGCCACCCCTTCATCAGTCTCCTGCCCCTCTCGTCAATTCCCTCCCACCCTTTTCTCAGCCCTCTGCCCCTATTCATCAGTCCCCTTCCCCCTCATCAATTCCCTCCCACCCATTTATCAGCCATCTTCCCCCATTTCATCAGCCCCCTGATCTCCTCATCAATCCCCTCTGACCCCTTTAACAGCCCTTTGCCCCATTCATCAGTCCCCTGACCCCCTCACCAATCCCCTCCCCCCCTTTTATCAGCCATCTGCCCCATTCATCAGCCCCCTGACCCCCTCATCAGTCCCCTCCCACCCCTTTATCAGCCCTCTGCTTCCATTCATCAGCCCCCTGACCCCCTCATCAGTCCCCTCCCACCCCTTTATCACCCACCTGCCCCCTTTAATCAGTCCCATGCCCCCCTTTTCAATCCCCTGCTCCCCTTCATCAGCCCCCTTAATACATCCCCTGCCAATTAATCCAACCTCTGGCCACCCCTTCATCAGTCCCCTGCCCCCTCATCAATTCCCTCTCACCCATTTATCAGCCATCTGCCCCCATTTCATCAGCCCCCCGATCTCCTCATCAATCCCCTCCCACTCCTTTATCAACCACCTGCCCCCTTTAATCAGCCCCATGCCCCCCTTTTCAGTTTCCTGCCGCCCTTTATCAGCCCCCTTAATAAATGCATTGCAATTAATGCAATCCATGCCACCCTTCATCAATCCCCTGCCCCCCTTAATTAAATTCCTGCACCCCTTCAACAAAACCTATTTAATAAAAAAGAAGAAAAAAAAGAACAGTCACTCACAGTAATGGATGCTGCGCCCTGGACTGAGCTGTCTCCGCCGATTGAAGAGCACCGGGCGCCACCTTCACTCACTGAATTGGATCCTTCCGCGGCTCCCTCTGATGACAGAGCACGTCGACGTTACGCATGTACGCGGCGTAACGCCCCCACGCTCCTCCTCCACACTCCATACAGAAGTGGATTCCCGGCGGCGGCTCTCTGCTCATAATTTGCAAGTCAAGTGCAAAGCAGCATTATGCACTTGCTCTGCACTTTAAATACAGAACTCGGCCGGCCTGCGAGCTGTGTTGGCCGCCCGGCGCCCCTGTTGCCATGGCGCCCTGTGCGGCCGCACAGCTCGCACACCCCTAAGGCCGGCCCTGCATACAATACACTCAGACACTCCCAGCAATTACACACAAAATCCTCCCCTCTGCCTGTGATATAATTACTGAACACAATGGGCTGACGTAATTATCAGAAAAATACACAATTTTACAAAATATTTATCACTTTAAAAGTATACATCACATTTGCATAAAACTTACATTTTCAGAATCAGCATACTCCAAATACAAACATATGTCAATCATACAAATTGGTCCAGTGTGGTAAGCCAATTATCACCAGCATACAGAAAATATCTCCATTTGCAACAACAGTAAAAACACATAAAAATACATAATTCCTATCATACTGAACAGAACCCCCACATTCAACCTATCCCTAGATAGCTTGGATCTGAGCGCTCACTATATCCGAACAGCGCTCAGATCCCACAAACAGAATAAAATCACCATGGGGTTAAAGTTTAGCAACAAGTTCCAACTGGTCTGGCAGTGTCCCTGGGACAACGCCCTGCTGGAGAACAATAGACAGGAAACTGGGGAGGGGCACACCTTCTCATGTATTCAAAGGGGCAGAAAAAATGTTTCAAAATCCAATAAGCCCAAATAATGCTTACACAGGGCAAAGTCTCCCAGGGGCCAGAGTCACATGGCAGGAGGCTGGCAATCAGTCTTCTCCAATGCCCATTGGCGAGGCTGGTTCCACCACACTAACTAGACACTTTAATGTATTTATCCTCTTGCTCAGTTGTGTACCATGGCATCCCACTACTATATCTATTCTGGCTGTTATGTGAAGGGGGTCGTACACATTCATTGTAAAAGATATTAAGTATATGGCAATCCCCCTCATGGCATGGCCTTAACCCCTTAAGACCGCAGGACGTACTATGCCGTCCTTATTTTGGTGGCTCTAAAAGCCGCAGGACGGCATAGTACGTCCTGCGATCTTATGTACTTACCCGGTCGCCGGCGATCGCGGTATGGGGGACTTACCTGGGAGCCCAGGGAGTCCCCCTGCGTCCTCTTCAGCCGCCCAGGGCCATGTGATCGCGAGGTCCTTGCGAGGACCCCGCGATCACATGGACGGCATAGCAGTCCAAGGCATTGCCAGCAGGGGGAGTGCCTGTAATGACAGGTACTCCCCCTGCTGTCTGAAAAAAAAAAAAATGTTAAAACAGTGTAAAAATAAATTATATATACTTAGATCATATATATATTTATTATATATATGATCTAAGTATATATATACACACATATACACACATACACATAAATATGCATACACTGTCTACGTGTATTTTAATATTAATATATACATAATTATATATATATATTAATATCAAAATACACGTACAATGATATTGATTAAATATATATATATAATTTTCATTATATATATATTTATATATAATAAAAAATAAATAAATATATAAATACGTTAAAAAAATAAATAAAAAAATAATTAAAAAAAATAGATAAAAAATATATAAACATGCGTAATTTTGTTCTAACTGTATTTTAAAATTAATATATATATATTGATATCAAAATACATGTAGAACGAAATAATATATATCTATATACATAAGTATATACGTATATATCACTATGTATATACCTATATATAAATAAAAATAATTAAAAAAAATTATATACATATATATACACACATATATATATACACACATATATATATAATAATTCTACGCATATATTTATGTAATAATTTTACATAATTAGGTCATTTTATTAATTACAATTTGCAGGACCTGCCTGCCAACCCAGGCCAAAAGTTCAGGGAATTACATTGTCTAGCACTATATTTAACTCTGTAACTTTCCAAGACACCATGAAACCTGTACATGGGGGGTACTGTTTTACTCGGAAGACTTCGCTGAACACAAATATTAGTGTTTCAAAACAGTAAAATATATTACAACGACGATATCGTCAGTGACAGTGACATTTTTTGCATTTTTCACACACAAATGGCACTTACACTGACGATATAATTGTTGTGATACGTTTTACTGTTTTGAAACACTAATATTTGTGTTCAGCGAAGTCTCCCGAGTATAACAGTACCCCTCATGTACAGGTTTTATGGTGTTTTCAAAAGTTACAGAGTCAAATATAAGGTTTGCGTTTCAGTTTTTTCACATTAAAATTCGCCAGGTTGCCTTTGAGACCGTATGGTAGCCCAGGAATGAAAATTATCCCCATGATGGCATACCATTTGCAATAGTAGACAACCCAGGGTATTGCAAATAGGGTATGTTCAGTTTTTTTAGTAGCCACTTAGTCACAAACACTGGCCAAAATTTGTGTTCAAATTAGTTTTTTGCATTTTCAAATATTAACACTAACTTTGGCCAGTGTTTGTGACCAAGTGGCTACTAAAAAAGACTGGACATACTCAATTTGCAATACCTTAGGTTGTCTACTTTTGCAAATGGTATGCCATCATGGGGGTAATTCTTATTTCTGGGCTACCATATGGTCTCAAAGGCAACGTAACCAATCTGGCGAATTTCAATGTAAAAAAACTGAAATATGTAACACGCTATATTTGACCCTGTAACTTCCCAAAACACCATAAAACCTGTACATAGGGGGTACTGTTTTACACGCGAGACATCGCTGAATACAAATATGTGTATTGTATTGCAGTAAAAGCAAACAGTATTATGACATTCACAGTTAGAATGTCATGTAGAACTAAAAAAAATTAAAAAATTCTTATTTTCTCCCATTTTTTAAATATTTTTTTCATATTAAATTATGTTCCATACCTAAATATTTGATGTTAAACGAAAGCCCCGTTTCCCCTGAATAAAATTATATATAATAATGGGGGGTGCATTTAATATGAAAGAGGTGAATTATGGTTGGACAGACATATAGCGCAAATGCCAGGTTTTGTTTACGTTTTTTTGGATCACAACTTGTACATTTGGCTGCGGTCTTAAGGGGTTAATTTCCCAGAACAAGAATAGACTGACGAGATTCAGAAGAAAGTTCTGTAATCAACCCACAATTGTTGATGTTCCCGATACTTAACTATAATAATGAAGGCCAGTTTTATTGCTTCTATAATCAACAAAACAGTTTATATAACACATAAAAGCATGATATTTGCTCAATAATAATAAAACCACAATAACACAATAATAACTCTGTAATATATTGTGCAATAACACAATAACTGATAAATAAATAGATAGATAGATAGATAGATAGAATGTGACGGCAGATAAGAACCTTTATGTAATATATATATATATATATATATATATATATTTGTGGTCAGGGACAAAAGTCATGGTACAAAACAAAACCAACGTACAGGTAGGTCTGTAAATTAAGAGGGCTCACTTAGGTAGTGATATGATAGAGAGGGGAGAAGTGGATGGGGTAAACCAAAAAGTAACAGCCCAAGTAAGGGGGTTACCCGAGTTTAAATAGCAGGTGAACCCCTCCTACAACTACAGGCCTTAGCCTTAATATTTGTGGTCATCTACAAAAGCCATAGTATAGCGCAAAATCGGTTATGGTGTGTCAAAACTGACACATGGGTAGGCCTGTAAATAAAGAAGGCAAAGAGAAATTCAAAATGCTCACTTTATTACATAATATAATTCCTGAAAATGTAGAATGATGGGTTATCGCTCTTCCTAATATAGAGCATAGCAAACAGCTTTGTATTCTAAGGAACGAATGCCAGCTGAATGTAGCATAATAACTATAAGTAAAGGCCGAATGCCAGCCCAGTGAGCACCGCAATACCTTGAAGATCTTGTGTGAGCTGCAAAATTGATGTGAGGTATGGTGAACTAAGAATGTGAATGGATGCCGGTCTGGAAACTTGAAGATTGTGGATGAACATGGCCTGCTTTGTGTAGGCACTGTTTAGATAGTGGGGGAGCGGAACGCCTAAAGAATATTTTTGTGCCTTCTGTCCTGAGTTGGACTGGAAGTAGCTAGGTAACCTAGGAAATGGGTATTGAATTGAAACAAATCGCAATGGCATAGATAAGTGGGTTTTTGTGGGCACTTTTATTTCCAATGTCACGAACAAAAAACATAATATTGATTCTTTTATCTCCTGTAATATGAATAATGTTATTTATCTCCTTTCTTGTAATTGTGGTCTGCAATATGTTGGAAGAACCGCTAGATCTCTGAAAATAAGAATAGGAGAACATACTAGAAATATCAGGAAAAAAGTACAAAACCATTCATTTTGCCCAACACCTTAATGGTGATCCAAAATGTCTCCAATTTTACAACATGACAGAAGGCTTCATATTTTGCATAATCTCTCTTTACTAGCTCCACAGCAGCAAAGAAACACAGAAAAAAATAACCAATCACAAGAGAGTAGGATGTACATAAGACATTGTGACCTATTCCTCTTCCTTTGCTGCTCCATCAAGCAGAGTATTACTCTTCTGTCATTATTGTATTTCTATTGCATCTTTGGGACTGTTTTGGGGATTGTATTTCTATTGGCTTTGCTATTTGTTTTGCTGTGCTTCTATTCTATAGGCATCTGGGGTTTTTGTCTATATTGTTTTTACATTCAGGGCCGGCCTTAGGGGTGTGCGAGCTGTGCGGCCGCACAGGGCGCCATGGAGCAGGGGGCGCCGTGCGGCCGCACAGCTGATTAAAATTTTTTTTAAAAAATTTGCAGCGGGGGCGGAGCTTACCGTGTGGCGGGGGCGGAGCTAAAAGCGACGGAAAACGGCTGCAGGGGAAGCAGGAAGGAGTCCCTGCTTCCCCACCAAACAGTCACCAGGAGCTGCACTGCCTCAACAATGAACTCCACAGGTAACTGTGTGATTGTCAGGTGAGTGTAACTCTCTGCCTGTGTGTATGACTGTCTGCCTCTGTGTGTCTGTGTGTATGACTGTCTGCCTCTGTGTGTCTGTGTGTGTATGACTGTCTGCCTCTGTGTGTATGACTGTCTGCCTCTGTGTGTGTGTATGACTGTCTGCCTCTGTGTGTGTGTATGACTGTCTGCCTCTGTGTGTGTGTGTGTGTGTGTGTGTGTATATGACTGTCTGCCTCTGTATGTCTGTGTGTATGACTGTCTGCCTCTGTGTGTATGACTGTGTGTGTGTCTGTGTGTATGACTGTCTGCCTCTGTGTGTGTTGTGTGTGTGTATGACTGTCTGCCTCTGTGTGTGTGTGTGTGTGTATATGACTGTCTGCCTCTGTATGTCTGTGTGTATGACTGTCTGCCTGTGTGTGTCTCTGTGTGTGTGTGTGTGTGTCTGTGTGTATGACTGACTGTCTGCCTGTGTGTGTGTGTGACTGTCTGCCTGCAGCGGGGGCGGAGCTTACCGTGTGGCGGGGGCGGAGCTAAAAGCGCCGGAAAACGGCTGCAGGGGAAGCAGGAAGGAGTCCCTGCTTCCCCACCAAACAGTCACCAGGAGCTGCACTGCCTCAACAATGAACTCCACAGGTAACTGTGTGATTGCCAGGTGAGTGTAACTCTCTGCCTGTGTGTATGACTGTCTGCCTCTGTGTGTATGACTGTCTGCCTCTGTGTGTCTGTGTGTGTATTACTGTCTGCCTCTGTGTGTATGACTGTCTGCCTCTGTGTGTCTGTGTGTATGACTGTCTGCCTCTGTGTGTGTGTGTGTGTATGACTGTCTGCCTCTGTGTGTGTGTGTGTGTGTATGACTGTCTGCCTCTGTGTGTGTGTGTGTGTGTGTGTGTATATGGCTGTCTGCCTCTGTATGTCTGTGTGTATGACTGTCTGCCTCTGTGTGTATGACTGTGTGTGTGTCTGTGTGTATGACTGTCTGCCTCTGTGTGTGTGTGTGTGTGTGTGTATGACTGTCTGCCTCTGTGTGTGTGTGTGTGTGTGTATATGACTGTCTGCCTCTGTATGTCTGTGTGTATGACTGTCTGCCTGTGTGTGTCTCTGTGTGTGTGTCTGTGTGTATGACTGACTGTCTGCCTGTATGTGTGTGTGACTGTCTGCCTGTGTGTGTGTGTGTGTGTATGACTGTCTGCTTGTGTGTGTGTGGATGTCTTCCTGTGTGTGTATGGCCGTCTGACTCTGTGTGTGTGTGTGTGTGTGTGTGTGTCTGTCACATACAACCAATACACGCATATCACACACTGTTAATATACCCATTACAAATATCACACATAGCATACATATCACACACAGTCATCACACGTACTATTACATACACAGACAACACAAACATAACAGCATACATGGATGACGGGGGGGGGGGCGCGCTGTGAAGATTTTTCGCACAGGGTGTCTAAATGCCTAAGGCCGGCCCTGTTTACATTAAACCTATTTGGGCTGCTTGGCCCTCTCCCTTCCTTATTTTCCTTTCTCTGGGTCTTTAACAACCTTTGAGCCTTGCTGGGGCTTAATCCCAACCCCTCCGTGGGTTCTGCCGGCTCCCGGTTTATTGTTCCTCTTTCCTCCTGTTTTCTAGTTAATCCTGGCATGACCACAGCCTTTCCCTCCCTGCTGCGCCGCACTCTTGAGTTTGGTGCCCCGGCCAGACTCGTGGCTCCTTGCGATTGTGCTGTGGCGGCAATCTTTAATCTCGCGTCTCGCGAGATTGAGGGTGGCTATCTTGCGTCACCTGTACACCGCGATCAACTGTTGCAGCCATCTTTAATCTCACGTCTAGCGAGATTGAGAGCACCTATCTTGCTACACCCGTGCACCGCGATTTTGGTGTTTGGGAGTAATTTATACGGATGCTGCTCTCACAGCTCAGGCAGCTCTGACACAGGCGTGGGAGGTAAGTATTCTTTTGTACTATAATTTCATGTTAATGTTGTATTACGTCAATTATATTAGAGATTTAAAGAGATATCACCCAATAACCTCAGATTGACTGTTAGAACACAGATTAGAGCTCTATATCAGGCCTGTGCCGTATAATTACACATTAATGTTGAATTACTTCAGTTATATTGGATGTTTAAAGGGATACCTCCCATTGACTTCAGATTAACTGTTAGAGGAGGGATTAGTACACTCTATCAAGACGGTGACATGCACACTCAAGAGTTCATACACTGTGCGCCTGGGGTAAAACCCCCGCAATATATACTTTACTCTATACTGCTGAAGGGAGACAGGTTATGGCAGCCTATGTTAACTACTGGACAGAATTTTCAGCACTTCAGGCTTAACAGAATATCTCCCTTGACAGTGAATTAATTATTGGAAGACCTGATGGAGGCTCTTGTGGCGGAACCAGCCTCGCAACTGGGCATTGGAGAAGACTGATTGCCAGCCTCCTGCCCTGTGACTATGGCCCCATGTTGAACTGCTTGATTTTCCCCTGCAAAGACCCGAAAGCCAGGTCATTCGGTACTTTCCATATGTGAGCAGTGTTACCAGAGATAGCTATGCCACGGAGCCCATTTGTATAACGAAAGACTATGTGAAAGACTTTGGCTCCATGGCAATTGAACTGTATGTATGTGATCTGAGCACCAGTCTGTAATGTGCGCTCAGATATAAGCTATCTGGGGTATGTTGAATGTACCTGTTTTATGCAATAGCTGCACAGTTATATATTTTTTGTATTTTATTGTATTTTGCTACCATGTGGCTAATTGAGTTTTGCCTCTGTCCTTGGAGATAATTGGATTACTTCCCAATTATCTTCAGGATAGAAGACTCTGTGGAACTGGTTTTGGGCAGAAAAGCCATGCTTCATTTGGTCAAATAGGACTTTCCCTTAACCTTTTAACCCCTGAACTGATTGCCCTGATTTTTGAGTATGTGTATATTTCAAGCATGCTGATTCTGAAAATGTATTGTGAATGGCATGTATATTTTGGAAGTTATTAATATTTTTTAAAAAACTGTATTTCTCTGCCTGTGATAATTATATTACCCATTGTGTTCAGTAATCATATCACAGGCAGAGGGGAGGATTTTATGTGGGAGTGTCTGTGTATATTGTACGTATTGATTGGTTGTATTTCAAAACCCTGTGGGCAGTACTATGTTTGTGGATTGTGAATAAAAGAGGCTGTATGTTCCAGTACAGTCAGATTCTGCTTGACCCTCAAAACGAAGTGTCGTCTCGTTATTGGGGGAATTGGATTGTATGCTGACTGCCAGGAGTGTAAACCTTTTGTATAGTTTTTCCTGTTCGGTTGTTTCCAGTATTCGTGTGTTTCCTGTTTGGGAGATTGGTGCTTACAGTAGCTGCCTGTGTATCTGGAAAGGGGAAAATCGCCTAAACGGTTTTAACCTCTGGTAAGCAAAACGGTCCATTACAGCTCTCTATCAGGGGATGGTCAGCACTTAAGGATTCATACCTTGTGTGCCTGGTATTGAGGCCCCTACTTGATGTGCACTGCACTGCTGAATAGTGATATGTCGTCACAGACTCTGTTAACTGCTGGACAGGATTTTCAGCACTTCCTGCTTAAAGGAATATCTCCCTTGACAGTGAATGATTGTTGGAGAACTGATTTATGCTTTATATCAGGGCTGTGGCCAGCACTTATGGGTTCATACCCTGTGCACCCGTGGGAAGCCCCTACTACAGTGCGCTGCACTGGAATGCTGAATGGAGGCATGCTGTTGCAGCCTCGGCTAACTGCTGGAGAAGATTTCAACACTGCCTGCTTAAAGGCATATCTTCCTTGACAGTGAATTAAGTGTTGGAGAACTGACTGATGCTCTTCATCAGGGCTGTGGCCAGCACTTAATGGTTTATACCCTTCTATATGTGTGCTGCTGAGTGGAGGCATGCTGTTGCAACCTCTATTTACTGGGTGAGCCCCAGTCTATTTTACTTGGCCATTGTTCAGAGTACAACCCTGCAGGGGTTTCTGTGAGCAGTGCCTACTACGTTGTTAGGCTCATCTGTTTGCTCTGCATCTTGAGATTGCCTGCTAGATTGTGCCTCCTATCATGATAAACCTACCTGCCTATTTCTTTCTGGGAAATACAGTGAGAGGCACGCTACTGACCAAGTAGACACGGAAGCGACCCTGGACTCTACTGGTAAATGTCCATGTAATCTACTACATCCTTCACCCATTTTAGAGAGACTGGCCCCTCTTGAACATCTGGCTACTTTAGGCACCGATGGTTTAGTAGCCTCTAGATAAAGATGTCCATAACCACGTGCGATCGGACGATCCATGCCCTCTCCTCCCAGACAGAGTGGCAGAGACGGCTGTGTTTGACCAGCGGATAATGCCCTTATGGTTCTGGATGGCCGAGATCCCACAGGAGAGTCAGGAGACACCCGAGACAAACAGCTGGACTCTGTCGACCCTCTCAAGGGTAAAATACCGGACAATGCCAACACCATCCAGGAATGGGCACACGATATTCGTGAATGCTCTCAGAGATGTTTCTGTTTCGTTAGAAACCCCAATGTTCGCCTCTCCTATGGGAAGTGCATAGCAGCACTCCTCTGTACTGACGGATGGTTGGCAGATCTGGGAGCCAAATCAATGGGACCTCAGGCACAAGGCACACCTTTTTATGTTGAGGGAACTTATTACACACATTTAGGTTCCTGCTGCCCTCATCAAGACCCAAACCTCCATGAGGAAGGTGTTATGTGGTAACCTCCCTGAGGGGCATTCTACAGGACTGGTCGACAATGGGGCTATGCCGTCAACCACATCAGGACATCTGACACCGGTACCCTACTATTGCTAACTCTACTCCCTGTAAGGAACGGAAGACAACCTCTGGTGCTCCAGATGATCGGACAGAGAACCCAGAACATGCTGATGCGCTAGATACTATTTTCCTTAGGTAAGCACCTCTAGGGTACCATTGACTGTTCTTTCTACTACGCCCACAGGAGATACCATCCCATCTAAGCGGAAGGCATTCAAACCTAATAGGAAACCATTTGCATAGACGACTGGCTTGCAAACTGGATGTGAAGACACGTCATGACCTTTTCCATCCCTCTCAGCGACATTAACTAGGTTTCCTGTGACACGATCAACATCGGCTCTTCACCTGACTCCTCAGCTCGGATCCTTGGGGGCTTCATGAAACTACCGATAGTAGTGATGAATTATGTATGGGGAGTGCATGGCATTATTTTTCCTGGACGAACTCCTTCGGTATGATTCAGAGAATTCAAGACTGCGTCAACACTCACGATTCTCAGTGGTTCGGCTCGAATTGTCATGTTTCATAGTGAATAAACTTCTTAGGATTAGAAAGTGACGACGCGCCTTGCACGCGGAAGTTTTGCCCTTCAAAGGTCTCCTCTATCCTCAAGGAATATTCGCACAGTCCCCCAGAGAAACACTGTGACCCTAAACACACTTCCACGGATTGGGGGATACTGCCCTCTTCCATCCTGGCTATCTTTCCAGACCCACTACTTAGATGGACCCCTACCTTCAACCGAACTTCGTTCAGGAGTCGGATACCAGCTTGTGGGGCTACAATGACAACCTGCGAGAGCACACCCACGAAAGCGGGTGCACAACTCGGGGATTCTCCGTTAAGGTTGAATGCATAGGATTCTTTGTGCAGTACACTATCCACAGACAGGCAAAGGATTTGGATGGACAGAGGGTAGACAGTAAGGTATACCAATCACCAGAACTGAACCAACTCCTGTCTTCTATCAGACATCATGAAAGGCATGTTCGATTTCTGCCTTCCTTGCATAACCCCGAGGATGGACTATCTCACAGGGGAGACACATATCGGAGGGACCGCCAGAATGCAGTGTTCTTCAATTGGCACAATGCATGATGGTGCACAATGTTGATCGCACCCCGGCCTACTGGGCCTCCCCGGAGGACGTTTGCTTTTCCCCCCTTCGCAATGATTGAGAAAATTCACCATCATCTCGTTGTTCAGCGAATAACACCACCTTGACCGTCCCGCTGTGACAGAGTCAATCTTGTTTCCCAGACCTTTGGGGACAGACTGGTGAGAATCTCCACCTCCTACATTCATATGGATTTCCACCTCCTACAATTCTCGTGGACCAAAAGGGAACCCACATTTTCTATTCCTGGAGGGTTGGCTGACCCTGGTGGCCTGGACTCTTTTTTAGCAGATCGGCAGACTATCACAGGCTGCTGGGGAGCTCTTAGGAGTCTTTTGAGCCCCAGGGACGTTACGATGCTACCTCTCCATCTGGGCGTTCCTGGTCTGATAGGTGATCCATTATGTAGTGGTTTAGACGGTTCAATTGCCTGTGTCCCGGTCTGGGGACTCCCGATGGACAAGGATCCTCTTGTGTACCAACCACTCAGTGACACCCACCTCAGGCTTATATAATGTGGAAAAGATACAATTTATCCAGGAGCTTTTACAATAAACAGAAGAGAATGCCTTATAGTTACACAATAAAATTCTAATTTCTAAAAATGAGGAAATTCTTAAAATGCAAATGTGTGTACTACACACATTTGCATTTTAAGAATTTCCTCATTTTTAGAAATTAGAATTTTATTGTGTAACTATAAGGCATTCTCTTCTGTTTATTGTAAAAGCTCCTGGATAAATTGTATCTTTTCTACGTTAATCCTTGGGATTTGGTGAAACCCCACTCACTCCAGTTTTTTGAGCTTCCACGTAATATTTGTCTTGTTCCCTCTTACTTTCTGATAGCCATTACTTTTGTCTTTCAGTTTTGTTTATTTATTATATAATGTGGAGGTCGTTCTCTGTTTTTCCATGGGACTGGGCACCTACTGACAGACTTTCATGCTTGGTCTAGTGGCTTTCCATCAGGTAACAGATGTTAGGGCGTTCGACAGTTATGGCTCTCCCTTAGCCCAACGTTCTAGGTCTCTCATCGCACTTTTGGATTCTTAATAAATTTTCTATTCAATGCAAAATACGAAGCCTCCTGTCATTGAAGATTATGCTAGCTTTAGTGTAATAATCTTAATTTTAGTAATAATAATTACTAAATTATTAGTAATCTAATAATCTTAATTTTAGGAATGATAGGAGGCGAGTATTTTCCCTCCCTGCTTCGCTAGCCCATCCTTTCTGTTTGTTTTCTTTATATGTACTAAGATACTAAGATATGTAACAGGGTTGATGTTCCAGGAGGGATAAGCCAAATGGCAAATGATTTAGATAAGCTAGAAAAATGGTCAGAGTTGTGACAACTGACATTTAACGTGGATAAGCGCAAGATAATGCATCTTGGACGTAAAAACCCAAGGGCAGAGTACAGAATATTTGATAGAGTCCTAACCTCAACATCTGAGGAAAGGGATTTAGGGGTGGTTATTTATGGTGATGTAAAGGTAGGCAGACAATGTAATAAAGCAGCAGGAAATACTAGCAGAATGCTTGGTTGTATAGGGAGAGGTATTAGCAGTAGAAAGAGGGAACTGTTCATGCCATTGTACAGAACACTGGTGAGACATCACTTGGAGTATTGCACGCAGTACTGGAGACCGTATCTTCAGAAGAATATTGATACTTTAGAGAGAGTTCACACAAGTGCTACTAAAAGAAACTTAACATGTATAGCTTGGAGGAAAGACGAAACAGGGGGGATATGATTGAAACATTTAAATACATAAAGGGAATTAACACAGTAAAGGAGGAGACTATATTTAAAAGACACAACAAGAGGACGTAGTCTTAAATTAGAGGGGCAAAGGTTTAAAAATAATATCAGGAAGTACTACTTTACTGAGAGGGTAGTGGATGCATGGAATAGCCTTCCAGCTGAAGTGGTAGAGGTTAACACAGTTAAGGAGTTTAAGCATGTGTGGGATATGCATAAGGCTATCCTAACTATAAGATAAGGCCAGGGACTAATGAAAGTATTTAGAAAATTGGGCAGACTAGATAGGCCGAATGCTTCTTATCTGCCATCACATTCTATGTTTCTATGTTTCTATGTCTCACTTGGCTAAGGTAGGTTGGGCTCTTAATGTTTTGTGTTTACATTGATGATTGTATTTCCATTGATCTGGAATTGTCATTGGAGTTTTACGTTATAGTTAGTCAGTTATCAGATTGTAATTTCCAATTTACTTCTATGGGATGATGTATACAGTTCGATATATGTTTATGACTATGTGTCTAAACCTGTCACACATTCTCTTTTCAGTATGATTCGTCCCTGAAGACATTTAGTTATTCGTGTGAAACTCTCTGGAATTTTGTTCCTTTGAATTTTGATTCATCTCTGAAAACATTTTGGTTGTTTGTGTGGAATTCACAGGGAAGTTTGCTCCTTCACATGCTGGATTTAGGAGTTATTGTTATGGCTTGTTATGGCTTGTTATGGCTTGTTATATGTTTGCTTTTGCTTGATGTTGCTTTCTGAAAGAGGAAATGATTAGGTCACTATGCCTCATGTACATCCTACTCTCTTGTGATTGGTTATTTTTTCTATGTGTTTCTTTGCTGCTGTGGAGCTAGTAAAGAGAGATTATGCAACATACTCACCTCCTGTCATTACTAAAATTAAGATTATTAGTACACTAAAGCTAGCATAATCTTCAATTTATGGGCATTCAAAGAGATAAAAAACCTTGGAGAGGGGGTGATTTTATCAAGAATTTTAATAAAATAGAGATGAGGTGAATTTTCGAACTAGACACCTTATCTCCTGCTGGTATGAACATAGATTTTGAATTTTTTTTAATTATATTTAGGAGATTTTTAATTATATGTTATCATGTTTTGGGGGGTATGTGTATTTAACCATACAGGCAAATATATGTAATTTTGTTTTATGGTGCCTATTTTGTTTTAAAAAGACTATTGATAATGTATTTATTATATTTATATAAGATTTGGTATTGTAAATTATATATTAAATGTTTTTAATATTTTTACTATTTAATTATGTTTTGGAGCACAAACATCTTTTAACCATATAGATACATGTATACACATTTTGTTTTTTCAAGCTTATATGGTTTCAATATGCTTAATGATACTGCATTTCTATTTTTTCCCCTTATGTCTTTCTGCCCATATTATATATGATGGTATACCTCATCCAAGATGGCCACCGGAATACTTCTGGCAGCAGTTTACATGTAAGAGACTACTTCTTATGAACCTTTGAAAGAAAAGGATCTCATCTCAGCCGGAGCTAAGTTTTTGGGTGAATGTGTGCACCCAAGGATTTTTTCCTGGTGTAAAAAAATGGCGCAGAAAAAAGGAAATGGTTAGACGAAACCGGAAATGATATGGTGCATTCAAAGGGGGCATGGCTATAAGGATTTTCGGCGCCAACATTTTTACTTAAAAAGTGGACAGAAGGACAGTACCATTAAGCACCTGATGAAGCACATTGTGCCTATTGTATGAAGATTTCTTGATGCAGCTTTTTCTGCTTCTCATATATAAGAATTTTATATTGCTTTTTTGAATAAATGTAAAGATTTTACCTTTAATTCTTGCCTATCATCCTTTACCATATTACCATTAGGGAGGAACGTAGAAGCTGAGAGTCTTCATCTTTACATCCTACTCTTGTTTATATACCTGAGCTAGTTTCTACGCAAGCTCATTAAAATGTGAGTAGGATGCAACTATAATATATATATATATATATATATATATATATATATATATATATATATATATATACAGGATACAACGAATACCGGCACTCAAGGGTTAATAATAAATCAAATCTTCATTTATTTCGAAGTCAGAGATCGACGTTTCAGCTCCTCACAGGAGCTTTCATCAGGACACAAGTTATCACAACACTGAATATACTCTTATATAGGACATACAATAACTGTTAATGGGTACTTAGCCCCAGGTGCTCTGCATTTGCGCTTGCCGCCGGCCGCCGGCTTGCCGCCGGAGAAGGCGTAGGAGAGTTTTTAAAAAACTCTTTTAGTCTCAAGGAGCGGCCAAACTTAAACAGATCCACCTCCCATTTGAATTGATTGGGAGTGGAAGTTGGAATGAATGAGAGGCCTTTACTTAGAACAAGGGTCTCTGCAGTTGTTAATTCACGTTGAGATAGATTGAACACTGGGATTATTTGCAAATCGGCGGTTTCCCCTTGGGGCCCATGGGGTCGTCCTTTTTGGCCTCGTCTAGTGTGTGGCCTCTTCCGTCTCTTACTCTGCTTCTGGTGATCGTCGTGGATTGTGTGGTCCTGTTGTTTTCCCCTTCTTTGTCTAAAAAAGTGGGTCTTTCCAAACGAGATAGAGTTCCCTCGCCTTCTGAAGCTGATTCCCCCGATGTTACATCAATAGTAGTAATATTTGGTTTCTGGATTCTCTTACGGAATCTCCTCGGTTTCCCTCTTTGGTCACCTTGTAACCATCTATAAACTGTACCCTCCTGGTAGTCAAGTTGAACCATCTCCATCTTCTGTCGTTTAAACTTGATAAGTTGGTTTTTGTATTTGAGGATCTCCTCACTCAGTTTCAACAAAATTTCCATACCTTCCTGTGTACTTAATTGGAGGGCATATTCTGTTTCAAAAGTTTGAATCTTCTGTCTGATGTCAATAAGATCTTCCTTCACATCCTAAATGGTTACCAACATGAGGTCTAAAGAACATTTATTGAGCACTGCCGTCCAGTCTTTACACACCCTAGCTTTCTTTCTTCCTATGGTTGGGATATTTCTCACCCTGAACCCCCGAGGGATCTGTTTTGCTCGATGATAGTCGGAAAAAAATGTCCCGTGTAAGTCAAGATCTACTTCCTTTTTCTTTAGCTTCAGGAGTTTATGATAGACATCCTTCAATGTGATAGTGATGGGAAATTCTGAGCTAGTGGAATTCCACAAAATCTCTGCCGCCTGTGCATCACTAAATTGCAATGTGTGAGCTTGTGTTGCGCAAGCCCCTGATTGTGACACAAAATCCTCCATATCTCTCTAGTACTGTCCCTCCAGAATGAATAAAAAATTCAAACAATCAAAAGGATGTATATTCTTTCTCCAGATCCCACAAAAATAATAGTAAAAAGCAAGATTTTAATGATCAATTAAAACAGTACTGCGACTTTAAGAAAAAATATTAACCGTAAAAAACAAGTATTTGCAGATTTCCACAGTTGAATCGTGCAAATAAAAAAATGTTAGTCCTTATCCAAAGTGATTTCCCTTCAAAAATGGGGAATATATGCAATACTATGCAATGTGAGCTGTGGGTGCATGGGGAGAGTGTTTGCCAAACACTCTATAGTATACAAAGCTAGATAGCCCCTTCACTCCAACCAAGACTATGTAAAAAATACCCGGTGCTCTGGTGGCTTAACAATACAGGATACAACGAATACCGGCACTCAAGGGTTAATAATAAATCAAATCTTCATTTATTTCGAAGTCAGAGATCGACGTTTCAGCTCCTCACGGGAGATTTCATCAGGACACAAGTTATCACAACACTGAATACACTCTTATATAGGACATACAATAACTGTTAATGGGTACTTACCCCCAGGTGCTCTGCATTTGCGCTTGCCGCCGGAATCGCCGAGACCGCCTTCACAGACAACTATACTTCCGGGTTTGCGGTCATGTGACCCCCTAGGACGTGTTCGTTGGATCAGACTCCGCCCGTTGCTGGGGCAACCCTGATACACAATATCAGAAGGTTGCTCCCAGCAGTACCAGAGCCGGCGAGGGACAAATTTCCCCATAACACTAAGTGTTGTCATGGCGATCAAGACGCATTTCCGGCAGACATGCCGAAATGCTCGTATCTAGATGGAATATAGTCTTGCATACACTACTATGTGAAGAAATATAAATGGTTATGGCTGTGTACTGTTAGAAGTAGCTGTGAAATAAAGAGTGCTAGATCAATAGAAAGATAAAAAATACTATTATGTTCTGAGAAGCAACAAACTTTAACACGTGTATAGGAAACTAAAAAAGTGTGTAAAGTGTATTAAAGTGATTAGTGGAGGAAGGCCCAAAGGCTGCTCAAAGGTGAACACAATGTTGAAAAAATTGATTTTACTCCTTAGTGTTTATATAAAACCTGGATGTGTGAATAAGATGCATATATTATATACTAGAAAAATCTGCACCTGGGCCAAGTCCCTAAACAGTATGTTTATTACATATAACATAACAGAAAGGTTAATATAGAATTAAAAGAATAGTCTGCAGTACTGAAGTATAAACCAAAAAATAAAAAATAAGAAAAACAAACATAAAAGTGAAAAACTAAATGAAAAAATAATGAAAGATAAAAAAATAAAAGATAAAAAATACAAAATAAAAAGTAAATAAAAATTAAAAATAAAAATAAAAATTCAAATTCAAATTAAAAATTAAAAATAATAAAAATAAAGAAATAATAAAAAAATAGAGAGAGAGAAAAAAAGAATAAAAAAGAATACAAAAGAATAAAAAATTAAGAATAAAAAGAAGTGAGTATACCAAAAAAATATGATAATACCAACAACGAAAAAAATGGTAATAAACACATAATAATGAAAAAAATAAACATATGAATAAAGTGTTATTGAACTTTCTGTGCTAGCTATCTCAGTCCTACATATATCAAGGTGAAGTATACAGACAATAGAAAATTTCACAAAACCAGTAATACCTTAATATCCTTATAGCCTTTGCAATTCCAAGTTGCTTTGGCAACCAATAAAAAGAAAAGAAAATATAGCAACATCAGAAAAAGAGGCAATTGGTTATTACAAAGAGAAAAATCTAACAAAGTACACGGCAAAGTATATAAATTGCTAAATGTTATATATCAAAATGAACCCCTTAACGACAAAGGCAATTGTCCTGAACCAAAACAAAACCTAGAATTTGAGCTATATGTTCGTTTAATCAGAATTTACCTTTTTCATACTAAGTGCACTCACACTTATTATATATAATTTTGTTGGGGGGAAATAGGTTGTAGCAGACTCCATTCCTTTATGTTCAGTTGTCCGTACCCCCTTGTTCGTCTCCCGAATGACTAGTGTGTGGTCCCTTGTTAGGCCCCTGTGAATACAGACCTCCCCTGGCTGTCAACCACAAGTTAATGACTTGACACCTCCGCTTGAGTGTTTTCCCTGCATGGCCGCCATTCGTATAACCGAACGCACGTGGTTCAGTGCATGGTGGCCCCGAACGCAGGCAGCGGTACCTGGTTGTTGAATGCCTGGAACTGGCACCTCAGCAAACCCGGGCAAAGATGGTACCTCTGCCCATCCCACTTTCTGACCAACTAGACAAATGGTGTTCGGGAGATAGGATCTACTGAACAGGGGGAGCATTTGCTCCATAGGAACCAGGGGAAGTGTTCGTCGTTGTTTGCACATGAACCCCCAAAAGCCGACCGGTCAGTTAAAAACTTTGCTCAAACATAGCTTTTTATTCCACTGAACCGACGTTGTGCGCTCAGGTCGGGGCTCTTCAGGAATATGATTTTTGTGGGTGTCCTGTATTCTTTTCATGTATTTTGTGGGTATGTTAAAAATATGTGTAAGCTTCTGTATTTGAGAGAAAATTGAGTTATCCTAATTGGAGCTCAATTATCTCTCAAACACAAAGGGAAATAAACCCTTGTGTTTTTGAGTTGGAAACCCTTTGCTAGGGACAATGCATAAAAGCTGTGTGTGGCAGAATAAAGTTTAGTTGTACTCCCAGAACTGTGTGTCGTCCTGTTGCTGGGGAGTAGGTGTGCTATTTACTTGGCAATTTCTTGTCCCTGATGTCTACTCTTGGTGATACAGTGGAGAAAAGTTCCTGCCAGGACTAGGACTCTGCTACCTAACTTCAAATATTTATATATGGAACTATTTTTTTTGTTTTTTTTTAAGTATGTAATATTAAGAAAGGTTGTTATTTTTCAAGTCCTGCATGACATTTTAATTGTGAATGCCATAATACTGGTAGCTTTTACTGCAACAAAACACACAAATGAATATGATGCAATGCTGCATGAGTACAACAATGCCCTTCATGGTGTTCTGGATAATTACAGGCTTAAATAAAGAGCTTGCTCATTTTAGTTTTTACACATAGAAATTGGTTTTCTGATGCTATGTTGCCTTTGAGGCCGTCTGGCATACCATTTGCAAAAGTAGACAACCAGGGTATTCAAAATGGGTCCAGTCTATTTCAGTAGCCACTTAGCCATAAACCCTGTCCAAAGTTAATATTTGTTTTTTGCATTTTTCATACAGAAATTGCAATTTCACTGATGATATCATCGGCATTATACCTTTCACTGCTCTAATACACTCATAATTGTGTTCAGTCATGTCTCATGAGTGCAACAGCACTCCCCATGTCCAGGGTCAAATACAGGGCTTGCTCATTTCAGTTTGCCAGCTTAGTTTGCTGGGCCTTTGTTGCCTTTGAGACCATATGTTTGAGTAAAAAATAAATTCTATACCAGCCTAATAATGCGTTGCGCCAGCATAGCTATGTGTGATGACATATAGGTAGAAAAGATAACTTAAAGTTGAAAACTATTACACCGGCATGAAAGTAGGGCTTCAAAATAAACAAAAGAGATGATTATTTTAAGCAGACATGCATTTGCATATATCAATGTTTCAGTCCAACTTCCTTGACATATTTAAGAAACTTTGGTAATAGGACTTAAATGTTAAATGTATGTTGTTGTAAAAAAATTTGGTAATTTTGCTTATTTTGAAGTTCAACAAGTGTGTTCTTCACTTCTTCACTTTGAATATGTTATTGTGCTGGAGTGTACTCTTAGCAACAAGACTGTGCAAATACATGTTCATTATATATATATATATATATATATATATATATATATATATATATATATATATATATATATATAGTAATGATAGCACTCCAAGGACTTCAAAAATATTGTAAAAACACTTAGCTTTTATTCAGGCATCTGCCACTGAAGATCAATGTTTCAGTTCTCTAAGGAACTTTCGATCCTGACGAAAGTTCCTTAGAGAACTGAAACGTTGATCTTCTGTGGCAGATGCCTGAATAAAAGCTACGTTTTTTCACAATATTTTCGAAGTATTGTGATAGAAGATAATAATATAGAAGAGAAAGTGAGACCCAGTGCACATGTACTGTATATAGTTGCTAATTTCTATGGTTTAGCCCATGGGTAGTCAACCTGGTCCCTACTGCCCACTAGTGGGCAGTTTGGGATTTCAGGTGGGCGGTGGTGGGTTCTGCAGAAAACGCCCAGTGGGCCTCGATGGCCGTGGACCAAGGCCGGCAGTGGAGATCATTTAATCTCCCCTGCCGGCTCATGCAGAGCCAGCCTTGGTGAGGAAATCAAAGCACTTAGTTCCAGCAGAGGGAGGGAAGGGCCTGGCATGCTATGTGTTCCTCACGCGAGCAGGCTAGTTGGAGCGCTGCCATGCGTTACCATGGCAACACTCCGGTACAATGCTGTGCTCGCAGGAGGACAGGAGAGTCAGCCTGCAGATAGAGGAGCTGCACGCTAGAGGGAACATGCCGCCACTGGACCACCAGGGCTTGCAGCATTATGTTCCCCTCCCTGATAAAAGGTAAGAAGAAGGGAGGTGAAGACATTAAGATAGATTTTCACATCTCACCCACCTACACACAGCATAGACCCTTTGTACCCTTCACACATAAACACAGACTGCCCTCCCACAAACACACAGAGACAGACTGCCTCCTCACACATGCACACTGCCCTCCTCACACACGCACACTGCAGCCCTCACACACGCACACTGCAGCCCTCACACACACACACTGCAGCCCTCACACACACACACACTGCAGCCCTCACACACACACACTGCAGCCCCCACACACACACTGCAGCCCCCTCACACCCACACACACTGCAGCCCCCTCACACACACACTGCAGCCCCCTCACACACACTCACTGCAGCCCCATCACACACACACACACTGCAGCCCCCTCACACACACAATGCCCCCTCATACAATGCCCCCTCACACACACATACACTACACCCTTCTCACACAAACTGCACACCTCTCTCACACACACACACCCCATCCCACACAAACATACACACACTGCACCTCCCATACACACCTAGAAAAAAGTGAAATCGAAGAAAAGGAAGAAAAAGAATAGATACATTTAAATACCTTTTTTTTTTTAAAGCCTCCTTTCAAAAAATATTAAAAAATAAATCAAATCGCACTTATGCTACAAAATTTGTTACTGTGGTACTGGTGGGCGGTAAGGAAATTTTACCATCAACAAAGATACAAAAGTAGGCGGTAGGTATTAAAAGGTTGACTACCCCTGGTTTAGCCCAATACATTGTATTTATGTAGCTATATAACTTTGATCTCTCATCAAAAGAGTGGACTATTACTCCTCACACTAAATTGTCTCTAGGGAACTCCTCTCAACAAGCAGAGAAGCAGAAAATACAAAAAAAAAATTAAGAGAATATATTTAAGTAGACTGCAGTCTTGAAAGTTTTACTGTGATGCCGTGCTCGAATGTAATGAAAATAAAGCTTATAACTAATTATTTAAGCCCATTTATGAGGTCTGCACTATCCATGACAAGGTGCTCTAGACTAACAGTAAAGATCTAAAATAAACAGCACTTAGATATCTGTCTGTCTGTAAATCCAACTAACTAACTATCTATCTATCTATTATACATCTGAGAAACAAAGATTGAAAATACTCATGAAACAGACGTGCCTCGGCTTTGCTGCTGTATAACTGAATTAATTTTGTTTTACTTATTTTTATTATCTCACTAGATTATTTAGACTTAACTAAAAAAACCATACTGATACCGGAGAAACTGACGGAAGCCAAGCACAGAGAGATGGACACAGGTTTCTTCAGGAAGGAAGAGATTCTTTATTCGGTTCACCGATCGGGACTCAGAGGGACTAATGTCACCAAAATACAACAGGTTCTGAGCCCCGCACAATAGTGCAGGCTCCTTTTATAGGCATATAACTCCTCCCATATTAAGCTCCACCCGCACATTCTCTTAACCAATCAAAACAAATAAGAATTAACTTCCTGCTTGACCGCATGGCTTGTCCAGCACAATGGAGGAGGGGAATACTACATCCTGTATTCTCGCACATGCTCCGTACACTACTGATCGTATCTTGCCACGTGCAACCAACCGACCGATACGTCAGCATATGCACGTACACATGCCACGTGGTAATCTCGGCCTACTAAATTTATTTTTACCGAGATTCCACTACATTCCCCCCTTTGATGCCTCTTGATATTTCACAATTACTTGAGGCATCACTTAACCTTGGTTTGCATACGCCTCAGGTTACCATGAACCAGACCAGACATTTCCTATGATGTGAATCCCTCAACACTCCTCTTCCTGCATTGGTTCTCCCTGATCTAGAGCCTTATATTTATATACGGCCATTATCTGTGCTGCAGCCTTCCTTTCTGCTATATTTTCTATCAGGCTTTGCACAGACCTAACTACTAAGGGAATAAGACATGGCAGGAGTAGACACAACATTAAAATCAGTATGACTCCGCCTACCAATGCCTTAAGCCTTCCAAACTGCTCATACCAGTTACCAAACCAACTACTTGGATTGTACCCTTTCCATACCTGAGTAGGCACATGCGCTAGTTTAACCATATGGCTAGTAAGCTCAGCTATTGCTTGCCCTTCGTCATCTATTTGAAGACAGCAATTGCTCAGGTTAAACTTCCCACATACACCTCCCTCTACTGCCAATAGGTAATCCAAGGCTAATCTATTTTGGTACACTGCTGTCCTCATCCTGGTATTATGCTTCGCTAGAAGATTGAGCGCTTGTGAGGTCTCATTAATAATAATCTCAACCACCGCCTGTAATCTTATAATGCGGTTGAGCATATAAATTGGGGTCCTATACCCGAAAGTACCATCCTCTGCCCACGTGGCTGGCCCATAATAATCTATAATACGCTGGGGAGGCCATTCATCATCTTCCCAGGTGCCTATCTCTATGGGTCCCCTTTTCTTCCTATGATTCACATCATACACTTTAACACCCAAAGTCTCACCTGTTTCAAAGGGTAACAAGAAGAAGGATGGCTTGAGCATACCTAACACACATGCCCCTTCCTGGTCCTGTGGCAACTCCGAATAGGCCTTCTTACCACAGATCCAGTACAAATTTGCTGGGGCTTTCCAACTAGATGTGATAGATAAATCAAACCATACGTCCTTTAAATTGGCATATCTTGCAAACGGGTTAGATGGTTCTGAGATATTTGCAGCCGACCACCAAGTTGTATTCTTTGTATCATCATCATAAGCTTTTTGCCCTAGACAAGTTAACTCTCCTACAGAAGTATTAAACATCATTCCTTTCCTTGCTATGCAAACATAACCTATGATGGAGGTCTTTAATCTCCACTCAGATTTACCTCTAACACTCATCTGATAATCGGCTTGTGAAGATATTAATTGTTCAACTGCCTCAGAACCGGACATTACCTCCTTTGCTTCCCAAGGCCATTGGTCTCCCATGTTAGTACCTCCACACACATAGCAGTTGGTTACATTAATACTACCGGCAATACTTTCAGCTAAATCTATGAACAGGTTTTTAGCGTTATGGGGGATCTTATTATCTATACTCATCTCTTCATAAAACGAATGGAATACCTGATGAGTTTGGGAGGTTACCGTATCGGTCTCTATCCCTATAAACAATTCTGTCCCAGGGTCTAAACCCGTCCCGTATATTTGAAACCCAAATAAATTACCATATCTATCCAAGAATTGGTCAGGATTATTTATAAGAATATGGACTGGGTTGCATTCCATAGACTTACAGTATGGATTGGTAGGCAACTTAGTCACAATCATGTCCTTGTCTGCTGTCTGTTCCCAAGTTGCCCACCCCACACAAGACCAATATGGGCAAAAATTATAATCCCTATTTGGGCATCTAGGACTCACATACTTATTTTTACTACTGGGACATATATATTTATCATTAGACCCATACGTTCTCTCCCATCTAAGATCCCCACATACATTCCACGGCTTTCTACCACTTGATATTGCTTTACATGCATCAAATAGTAGAACACCCGAAGAATGTACGGATTCTAACACCGTTTTACTTATTAGGGTCCCTTCACAGGGGTCCCTTCAAGACTTTCCTGGCTTTTAAACTACACGTCGGTGAGCGGACAGGCTTTATTATGGCCGTCTCAACACTCACTTATCAATCTCTGAAACAATAAAATTTGTAATCCACAAGGTTCCTCGTCACTCCGACTGAGTCGTGCGCTTTAACCGGATCTTGCAGGGATTCTCTGGATCTGATGTAGCTTGCCAAGAATCCACCGCTGCTGGTTTAACCCTCGAGTGATGAATCCACGGAGTCACTTCGGCCACTTTTATCGCTGTAGGGGTAGACAAAAGAACAACATAAGGACCTCTCCACTTGGGCCCTAACGGTACATTATTCCACTCTTTAATCCACACTTGGTCTCCTGGGTGGTAACTATGAACTGGGGGATAAATATTCACAGGTAATCTATCTTGTACCCATTTCTGTACCTCCTCCATAGTCTTACCCAACTCTACAACCTGCTGCCGGGTAATTCCTTCTCCCAACTGACTCAAATCCCCCCTTAAGTTACCAAGTACGGGAGGTGGACGCCCAAACATGATTTTAAAAGGAGAGAGACCCATCCTTCTGGTAGGTGTACTGCAAATTCGCAACAGAGCTATAGGAAAAAGGACGTTCCATTTAAGTTGGGTTTCCTGACACATATTTGCCAACTGGTTCTTAATAGTTCTATTCATTCTCTCTACTTTACCAGAACTCTGAGGTCTATATGCCGTATGAAGTCTCCACTTTTTACCAAGCATATGAGTCAGTTGTTGTAGGCACTGATGAACAAAAGCTGGACCATTGTCCGATCCTATAGAGCAGGGTAGTCCATATCGGGGTATTATTTCTCGTAGCAGGAATCTCACAACTTCTCCTGCTTTCTCTGTACGAGTAGGACATGCTTCTACCCAGCCTGAATAGGTGCACACAACTACTAGTAGGTAGCGATGTCCACCAGATTTAGGCATTACTGTATAGTCAATTTGTAGATCGGACATAGGGAGTCCCCCCATATACTGAACTCCTGGTGGCTTTACTGGTCCTTGCCTTGCATTATTTTTAGCACACGTTACACATCTTCGTACAATGGCTTGAGTTAAGTTGGACAATCTTGGTATGTAGAAATGTTTTCTGAGAGATTCTTCTGTACTATCTCTTCCAGAATGCGTCCCGTTATGATAGTTTTGGACGATTTCTACCGCTAGTGATGCTGGAATGACTATTCTCCCATCTTCTAACTGATACCATTTGTTCTCCAAATACTTTCCAGGTTCAGTCTTTAACCACTCCTCTTCTTGAGCTGTATAAACCGGAGTCCATTGAGACAGTGGAGTTGGAATAAGAGCAGCTATATGTTCCACATATTCCTGTCTTCCTGATTCAGCGGCACGCTTAGCTGCACTATCTGCCATCCGATTTCCTTTGGTTACATCACCATCTCCTCTCAGATGCGCTCGACAATGTATAATACCGACTTCTTTCGGTTCCCATACTGCTTCCAATAGTTCTAGTATTTCAGCTGCGTACTTGATTTCTTTGCCCTCTGAATTCAATAGTCCTCTTTCTTTATACAAAGCTCCGTGGGCATGAGTGGTTAAAAACGCATACTTGGAGTCCGTGTAGATGTTCACTCTTAAACCTTCAGCCAATTGTAACGCTCGTGTCAGTGCTATCAATTCTGCCTTTTGTGCTGATGTTCCTTTTGACAGTGGCCGAGCTTCTATCACCTTATCTATCGTTGTTACTGCGTATCCTGCATAGCGAATCCCTTCTTTCACATAACTGCTGCCGTCTGTATAATATTGGACATCGGGGTTCTGGATGGGAAAATCACGAAGATCTGGTCTACTTGAAAATACTTCATCCATCACTTCCAAACAATCATGTTGACTTTCAGTAGGTTGCGGCAGAAGGGTAGCTGGATTTAAGGTATTTACAGTCTCTAAATGCACTCTTGGGTTTTCACACAACATTGCTTGATACTTGGTCATACGGCTGTTACTAAACCAATGATTTCCTTTGTAATCCAACAACGTCTGTACTGCATGTGGAACTCGTACATAAAGTTCTTGACCAAGAGTGAGTTTATCGGCTTCAGCTACCAGCAGGGCGGCTGCAGCTACGGCTCTTAGACAAGGTGGAAGACCGCTGGCCACTGCGTCCAGTTGCTTAGACATGTAGGCAACAAGTCTTTGCCATTATCCCAAGTACTGTGTCAATACTCCCACAGCCATTCTTCTCTGCTCGTGTACATACAGATAGAATGGTCGTGTGTGATCAGGTAGACCTAATGCTGGGGCACTCATCAAAGCCCTCTTCATATCTTCAAATGCCGTTTGCTGTTCTTGAGTCCATAGGAAGGGGTCGTGTTCTGTACCCTTGATAGCTGTATACAGAGGTTTCGCCAATATCGCATAACTGGGAATCCATATCCTACAGAAGCCTGCTGCCCCCAAGAGTTCTCGCACTTGTCTTCTATTCTTGGGTGTTGGTATTTGGCACACAGCTTCTTTTCTCTCTGGCCCCATTATTCTTTGACCTTCAGAGATATGGAATCCCAGATATTTGACAGTTGGCAGACACAACTGGGCCTTCTTCCTAGACACCTTGTATCCTGCCTTCCAGAGAATGTGTAGTAGATCGTGCGTTGCTTGCTGAAAGATTTCTTTTGTAACTGCTGCTATCAACAAGTCATCTACATACTGTAACAATACACACTCTCCTGGGATGGACTCGAAATCCAGTAGATCTTGACTTAGAGCTGAACCAAATAGGGTAGGTGAATTTTTAAACCCTTGGGGCAGTCTTGTCCAAGTCATTTGGCATTTTGAGCCCGTTACAGCGTTCTCCCATTGGAAAGCGAAAATACATTGACTTTCTGCGGCAATTCGGAGGCAAAAGAAGGCATCTTTGAGGTCTAAGACTGTAAAGTAAGTAGCCCCGCCCGGAATTAAAGCAAGCAGGTTATATGGATTGGGTACAACTGGATGTATACTAACAACCGCATCATTGACTGCTCTCAAGTCCTGCACAGGTCGATACTCATCTGTACCAGGCTTTTGAACAGGCAGCAATGGGGTGTTCCAGGGGGAAGTACAGAATTTTAGGATACCATACCGTATGAACTTATCCAGATAAGATTGGATGTTCTTCTTAGCCTTCTGCGGGATGTGGTATTGTCTTAGGCTCACTGGATAAACCCCAAGTTTTTGTTCAATTTTAATAGGTGGAATATTGCGGGCCAGTCCTGGTGGGTTGTTCTCTGCCCAAACTCCTGGTATGTTGAATAAGGATTCATCACTCTTAGGGTTTTGGCTAGTCAACGCTGTATAAAGTCGCCACTCTTCTTCCTTTGGTACGGATAATGTCATAATACCTGAAGGTCCATTAAACTTTAAGGATGTTGTTCCGTTTGGTAGGAACGTAATCTGCGCTTGTAATTTGGATAGCATATCACGTCCCAGCAATTGGACTGGACATTCAGGCATGTAAAGGAATTGATGTTTTACTATGTGGCCTCCCAATGTACAGAGTCGACTTTTAAGAACCGGTTTTGCGGCACTCCTACCAGTTGCTCCTATTACGGTAATAGTTCTTCCAGATGGAGGAGCAACCAGATCAGTCACCACCGAATGTTCAGCACCAGTGTCGATCATGAATGCACTCCTTTTTCCCCCTATTGATACATCGACCATAGGCTCCGCTCGACCAAGGGGGATGGAGCCCGGTCGGTATCAATAGCTCTCCATGACCGTGTGTCAGGGTACCTGTGGTCTCTACCTCCGAAAGAGGTAGAGACTTAGCCGTTCCTCCATCCAGACGGTCTGATGGCTTCCTTCCTCGCGGTCTATCCGGTCATGTTAAGCCGTCCGCGAGGGAGTGACTGCCTTTTACAGCATCACGACCGGAAGTCGACGGCAGGACGCTACCCGGAACGACCTGTCAGTCAATTGCTGCAGGACCAATCAGGACGCCTCGGAGGCGTGGTTACTTTCCTGAACAGGGTATTTAACGGAGCATCTTTCTTTAGCTCATTGCCCTGTCGTGGTTCTAGCTTGTTCTAGTCACTCAGTGCTTGTATTCTGCTTATTCCTTTTGGTTTTGACCCGGCTCGTTTATCCTACTCTGCTTACCTCTGTACCCTTGATTCGGCTTGTCTCTCGCTCACCTGTCTTCTGTTACCCTCGACCTCGGCTTGTCTTTGACTATTCTCTACAGTACTACTTACGTTAGTCCGGCCATTCTAAGGTCCGGTATACGTATCTGGCTACTGTTTGTACGCTGCGTGTTGGATCCCTGTCCCGATCCTGACATTACGACAGGGCCAATGGATCCTGCAAGTACAAACAGTCAGCTTGCTTCTCCTGATCCTAGGTTTGAAGCCATGGATCACAGAATGGATCAGTTGGCGCTTGCGCTACAGGCACTTTTATCTCGTGCCAATAACCCACCAGAGGAGATACATAATACCCCTATTTCTCCTGTCAGTTCAGGTCTAGAGGTAGCCACAGTGGGTGCTTCTTCTCGCATTACCCCCCCAGTACGCTATGGTGGGGCTCCTGAGAAGTGTCGTGGTTTTTTAAATCAAATTAGTATCCACTTTGAATTGCAACCTCGCTCCTATCCTACAGATAGGGCAAAGGTAGGATTTATTATCACCCTACTTATTGAGAAGGCTCTGAGATGGGCCAACCCATTATGGGAAAACGATAACCCATTAGTGTATAACTATAATGCATTTGTAGCTGCTTTTAGAAGAACATTTGACCCTCCAGGTAGAAAGGTGAATGCAGCCAGATTACTGTTGCGCCTGAGACAGGAGAACCGAACACTTGTGGATTATGCACTAGAGTTCAGGTCTCTGGCGTCAGAAGTCAAGTGGAATGAGCAGGCATATATGGAAGTATTTTTTTTTTTTTAATTCTTTATTTTTGTAGTGCATATCAGATGAACAGACGCATGTGAGGTGCCCCAACAGCAATCCTCATGCGTTATTAAGACATATGTAACAATGGGGTAGTCAAGTATACAAGCACTTTTTTTTTTAACAAATAATAATATTCATAAGCAATAATCAACAGCTATAGCCAACATGAAATGCGGTGAGTAGGTTATCAAGCCTAAGACAGTGTGTATTTTCAGGCAGCTACATACTGGAAAATATATTAAAGTACAGGGTCTGTAGCTTAACAGAGACTATCATTCACTTCCTATATCTACAGATGAAGCTTCGTTTACCAAACTAAAAAAAAAGATGAACACATGGGTAAACTAGTAATTGGGCTCATTATGAAGCTGAGAATGTTCATACAAAAGTAGTTAGCTGTAGGTAGGGTTAATTCTGCTTCGTGACCACTGGGTACTGGTCGCACCGTAAAGACTCTTAGGGATCAGTTAGTTTAATTTCTCTGCCCGAGAACTGGTGTACATTACGTGCCGTCCGTGTATCCTACACCTCTTGTGGGCCATCGGAGCTTGTCAGGCTGTATGGTCAGTCAGCCGATGCCTGTTCTGCTGGGCTGTGGTCGCTGTGTGTGAGCCTCCTGGGCTAGTGTTATCCCGCTTGTGTGCCACAGAGGGGCTCTCCAACTGTGCCTCCCGCCGGCATCGAGTCTCGCTGCCCCCTGGTCGTCTTTATGGCTGACACCGTAAGTTTGCAGGTGCTTTGTTGCGCCTAGCTGGATGAGGGTCGCTGGGGTGCTGGTGAGTCGGCGTGTTGCTCCCTGAGGCGTGGGGACGTGCCCGTTGGGGCCTCGGGTATCTGGTGCTGCTGTTCTCCGGCATCGTCTTCCCCCGGGAGCCATTTGGGAGGTGCGAGGGGCATTCCCGCTTAGGAGTCGCCGGGTTGCTGGGCGGATCCATGCTTCCACCTTCCTCATCGCCCTCTTGTATGTCTGTACCTCGGTGTGGTGCTTGGTCCAGAGGCCGGCGCGCATCTGGTCATGGAACATCCATGTATGCTTAGGAGGCTTAATGCGCACACGTGTGAGGGTCGGCTGTGAGTGAGCCGCCATCTTGTTTGGGTCCAGGTAGGCCTGATTTGCTTTGGGTTCCCTTGCGTGGTCATGCTTGATTGCGGGGGTGTTCACCCCCATTGAGGACCGGGATATCCCCCGCCGGTCCAGAGGGGGGGGCAGCAGGGCTATGCCGTTTCTGGGCTTTTGTGTCGGTCCCTTGCCGAGGGATCGGCCGTCTCCCTCGGGCCGTAGGTTCTGTTCCACTACAGGCCGCATGGTCGGCCGCATGGTCTGCCCGGGCCATTCCGCCTCACTTTTGTGCCAGTCTGGTATCATTCTGTTCCTCTAGGTTTCGTGAGACGGATTCTGGTAACCTTGAGCCGCCAGCGTTAGCAAACCAGTCGATTATCGCTTATTTGTGTTTAGTGTTGCTGGAGCTCTGAGATTGTGCGTCCGGCCATCTTGGCTGTCAGGCCCCGCCCCCATATGGAAGTATTTTTGAATGGCCTATCTGATGTAATCCTTGATGAGGTTGCTACTAGAGAACTCCCTGAGAATTTAGAAGACTTAATTTCGTTCATCTCTCGTATAGATGAACGTTTAAGAGAGAGACAGAACACTCGAGAGAGGAATCGGAGACCTTCTTTTAGGTTAGCCCCCGCTTTTCCAAGTCCTGACTCCACAGTATCTTTGCTTCCTGAACCTATGCAGATAAGGTATACCCGCCTCTCTGAGGAGGAAAGACAGTACAGGAGAAGAGAGGGTTTGTGTATGTATTGTGGAGCCAAAGGTCATTTACTCTCGAACTGTTCTAACCGTCCGGGAAACGCTCGCACCTAAGTCTCTCTAGAGGACAGGCCTTGGGTGTTTCTATTTTGTCCTCTACTCCTAATTATAAAGATCACAGGCTTCTGCTACCAGTTTCCTTAACTTGGGAGAAGGAAGTAGTCAGGGCTATGGCTTTGATAGATTCCGGTGCTGCTGAGAATTTTATAGACCAAGCCTTTGCTATTAAAAACAATTTCCCATCCTAGCTAAGGGAGACACCCTTGGCCGTTGAGGCCATAGATGGTAGACCACTACTAGATCCTGTTATCTTTCGTGAGACCGTACCCATTAATTTAAATGTTGGTATCCTACACGTGGAGAATTTATCTCTTTTGCTCATTTCGTCCCCTTCCGTTCCCATAGTTCTGGGGTACCCATGGTTGAAGAAACATAACCCTATTATCGATTGGGAGTTAGGGGAGATACTCTCATGGGGCCAGGGCTGCCAGGAAAGGTGTTTAGGCAAGGTTTCTCCATTAGCTAACATTAACATACCGGAGAATCCTACTCAGTCCACAGAAGGACAGATACCAGACCTTTACCTAGACTTAAAGGCAGTATTTGACAAGAAGAATGCCGATTCTTTACCGCCCCACAGGTCATTTGATTGTAAAATTAAGCTTCTACCCGGGACTATGCCTCCGAGGGGTCATGTATATCCTTTGTCTGTTCAGGAAAACTCGGTTCTAGAGGAGTATATTCGGGAGAATTTAGAAAAGGGATTCATTAGGAGGTCTTCTTCTCCGGCCGTGGCTGGGTTCTTTTTCATTAAGAAAAAGGATGGCATGCTGAGACCTTGTATCGATTACCGAGGCTTGAATAAAATAACTGTCAGAAATGCCTATCCTATCCCACTGATTACCGAGTTATTTGATCGTCTTAAGGGCTCCAAAATCTTCACTAAGTTAGATCTCCGAGGGGCATACAATTTGGTGAGAATCCAGCATGGTCATGAGTGGATGACGGCATTCAATACCCGGTATGGTCACTACGAATACACGGTGATGCCATTTGGACTTTGCAATGCTCCTGCAGTATTTCAAGATTTGATTAATGAGGTACTAAGGGAGTTTCAACATGATTGTGTTATTGTTTACCTGGACGACATACTAATACACTCTAAGGAGATTGAGACTCACCATAGACAGGTCAGAAAGGTATTACACAAACTTCTGCAACATGGTCTATACTGCAAATTGGAGAAGTGCAGGTTTGATCAGTCTCAGACAGACTTTCTTGGGTATGTGATTTCTGGGGAAGGTTTTAAAATGGATCCTGAAAAGCTCCAATCCATTTTAGACTGGCCTTTGCCCAAAGGACTCAAGGCTATTCAAAGGTTTATTGGTTTTTCCAACTACTATAGGCGCTTCATTAAGGGATACTCCTCTATCATTGCGCCTATTACCAATATGACCAAACAAGGGGCTGTTACTAAGATCTGGTCTAAGGAAGCTCTCGTTGCTTTCAAGACTCTCAAGGAACTTTTTGCCTCGGCTCCCATTCTAGTCCATCCTGATACGACTCTGCCTTTCTTGCTCGAGGTCGATGCCTCTGAGACAGGAGTTGGGGCTGTTCTGTCTCAAAGGTTAGGGGTGGATAAACCATTACACCCTTGTGGTTTCTTCTCTAAGAAATTATCTGGGCCTGAGAGCAGATATGACATCGGGGAGAGGGAACTCTTAGCGGTCATTAAGGCTTTAAAGGAGTGGAGACATTTACTGGAAGGGACATTACACCCTGTTACTATTTTAACGGATCATAAGAACTTGTCTTATATTGGGGAGGCTAAGCACTTATCTGCCAGACAGGCTCGCTGGTCATTGTTTCTCACTCACTTTAATTATGTACTCACTTATAGACCTGGTTCTAAGAACTCCAAAGCTGATGCTCTGTCTCGTCAATATGAACCATCCACTATAATTGAACCAGTCCTGTCCTCCATAGTTCCTAAGGGGAATATCATCGCAAACACGAATCTCAGGATTCACTCTCCATTGCTTTCCGAGATCATGAAGTTTCAGCATTTGGCACCTAAACAGACTCCTGGGGATCGACACTTCGTTCCTGCCGCTCTCCAACTGGAGGTGCTACGCTGTCTCCATAACAGCAAAGTGGCTGGGCATCCTGGCATCCGCAAAACATATGCTCTGGTCTCTAAAGATTTTTGGTGGCCTGACTTACGTAAAGATATTAAAGAATTCATCGGGGCATGTGAGGTTTGTACCAAGACCAAGCTACCTCATTCGCTTCCATGCGGATTTCTGCACCCTTTAGAAGTTCCTGAGAAGCCTTGGTCCTGCCTGGCTATGGACTTCATTGTTGATTTGCCTATCTCTAAAAAGCAGACTGTCATCCTCACTGTGGTGGACAGATTTACTAAAATGGCTCACTTCATTCCCTTACCTAAACTACCATCTTCGCCCGAATTAGCGGAGATATTCGCTAGGGAGATTTTCCGTTTGCATGGGATACCTTCCCAAATTGTCTCTGACAGAGGCTCCCAATTTGTTTCCCGCTTTTGGAAATCTTTCTGCTCCCAACTAGGCATCAAATTGAATTTCTCCTCTGCTTATCATCCTCAGTCCAATGGAGCTGCTGAACGCACTAACCAAAAAGTTGAACAATATTTACGTTGTTTCGTTTCGGAACACCAGGACGATTGGGTCGGTTTGATTCCTTGGGCGGAGTTTGCACATAACAATCTCATTTGTGATTCTACGCATTCTAGCCCTTTTCTTGAATTATGGCTTTCATCCCTCCATCCTTCCTTCGGAGTCTTCTTCTCAGGGGGTACCGTCGGTGGATGTTCATGTGGCCAATTTAAGGAAGTTGTGGGATCAAACTCGACAAATCCTGCTGCACAATTCTATGCTGGTTAAAAGACATGCTGACAAACGTAGAAGGGCAGCACCGGTGTTTGTTCCAGGCGATAGAGTATGGTTAAGTACCAGAAACATTCGGTTAAAAGTGCCGTCCATGAAGTTTGCTCCTCGATATATTGGACCTTACAGGGTTCTGTCTCAAATTAACCCAGTTGCGTATCGTTTAGCGTTGCCTAATGCCTTATGCATCCCTAATTCATTTCATGTTTCTTTGCTAAAGCCTCTAATATGTAACAGGTTCTCCTCCGCGATCGCCCCTCCTCGCTCGGTTCAGGTGGAGGGTCAGGAGGAGTATGAGGTCAATTCCATCGTTGATTCTCGAATCTCCCGGGGGAAATTGCAATATCTGGTCGATTGGAAAGGTTATGGTCCTGAGGAGAGAAGTTGGGTACCTCAGGAGGAGGTGCATGCTCCCCGTCTCCGCAGGGCGTTTCATTCTCACTTCCCTTCTCGCCCTGGTACCTTCCGCCCGGTGGGCATATCTGAGAGGGGGGGTACTATCAGGGTACCTGTGGTCTCTACCTCCGAAAGAGGTAGAGACTTAGCCGTTCCTCCATCCAGACGGTCTGATGGCTTCCTTCCTCGCGGTCTATCCGGTCATGTTAAGCCGTCCGCGAGGGAGTGACTGCCTTTTACAGCATCACGACCGGAAGTCGACGGCAGGACGCTACCCGGAACGACCTGTCAGTCAATTGCTGCAGGACCAATCAGGACGCCTCGGAGGCGTGGTTACTTTCCTGAACAGGGTATTTAACGGAGCATCTTTCTTTAGCTCATTGCCCTGTCGTGGTTCTAGCTTGTTCTAGTCACTCAGTGCTTGTATTCTGCTTATTCCTTTTGGTTTTGACCCGGCTCGTTTATCCTACTCTGCTTACCTCTGTACCCTTGATTCGGCTTGTCTCTCGCTCACCTGTCTTCTGTTACCCTCGACCTCGGCTTGTCTTTGACTATTCTCTACAGTACTACTTACGTTAGTCCGGCCATTCTAAGGTCTGGTATACGTATCTGGCTACTGTTTGTACGCTGCGTGTTGGATCCCTGTCCCGATCCTGACACCGTGTCAGCCAATCCTACAAAGTCCCTATCTTCTCTATCGCGGGACCTTTGCGCTGCGGGATAGTATCTATCTTCTCTTACACTTCCTCTGTTACCACTATTACTCCCTCCGGTACCTCCTCTACCTCTCGCTCTGCCTCTAAAGTTTCCATAACCTGCCCTGGGTGGGTCTCTCTCGTATTGCTCTCTTTTTGGACACTCGCTTCTCCAATGCCCTTCTTCTCTACAATACGCGCACTGGTTCCCTATTCCACCTACTATCGCCTCTATCTGGGCCCCGTCTATCTACGCCTGCGATCGCTACCGCTAGCATATCCGCCTTTTTACGCATCTTGCGCTCTTCCTCTTTCTTACTTTCTGATTCCCTATTCATATACACCTTATTTGCTACCTCCATTAGTTGGGTGATGGACATTCCTGCAAACCCTTCTAACTTCTGTAGCTTGCGCTTAATATCTCCATAAGCTTGGCTGACAAAGGCAGAGTTTACCATTCGGGAATTATCAGTGTCTTCCGGATTAAAGGGGGTATACAAGCGGTATGCCTCCAATAATCGGTCATAAAAGACACTAGGGGGGGCGGGGCCGGGCCGCCGGGCGGACAGGCCGCCACAAGATTCAGCTCCAGACCCGAGCACTTTAAAGTGGCCAAAAAAGCGGGTGCAGAGCGCCCCAAAGCCGACATAATCACAATCATGGTGGAGAGCATTACCCCAGCTTCCGTGGGATGCCCGCGGGCCACCAAAGGCATTCCGGGAAGGGGGATGCCGACATCCCCGGCCTACACGCGGCTGGGAGCCTTGATGCAAGCAGCATGAGAGAGGACCGATGAAGTGGGGTTACCCTATCACGGATGCCCACAGCGAGAGACTGAGACTGCACGAACAGTGCTCACCGGCGGTGCGGCCCCCGCTCCCCCCCTTTGGCCGGCGGGGGTTATCCCGGCCTCATGGCGACGGCCCTCCGGACGACGGGAGCACCGTGCTGGAACATACCTGTTCGCCTATACTGACACAGGCTGTCTGGAGAACAGCCCGCCAGAAGACCTGAGCAGATGGAGATGGAGTCAGAAGCGGAGGAGCTTACTATGGAGCCTCTTCTTTTAGGACCGGCTGAAATGCACCTTTGTATGGCTGGAGATGGAGTAACAATGAGAAATACTCACCATGAGGAGCGGATCAGGACGGCTCGTGCGGACTTCGGCAATGCTGACCGCCGGATGGATCCTCCGCGCTGATTACCCACCCACTGGAGAAGTGAGTGCCCCGGCTTCTGGGTCGGGGGTCCCCGGAAAGCCTTGTCCCTGATGCTGAGAGCCCTGTGGGGTGGGTCTGCGCAGTCCTTCTGGTGGACCAGTGGCCGGGAGAGGTGTGCGCCGGCCCCAAGTATGTGGCCGGCACCGGGAGAGACATTGGGGCACGCGTTTCACTGAGTCTTGGGTGGTGATGGGGAGGTGCAGGGAGTGGACGGCCCACGGACTCAAGGTGTGGGGGTCAAGTGGACAGTTTCTGCTCCTGAGTGCCCACAGCGCCATGGGGGGCTCGGACAGTGGGCGGGAGTCGGTCTGGGGAAGACAGCTGGAGGCCTGGCGACCTGAGAGACGTACTGCAGCTGTGCCGGGAGAAGCTCTCATCAGACTTTTTCCAAGTCCAGCATTACTCCCTTATTGTCATTGTTTTTATATTTTATATGCCCATCTTTATTGCATACATATCCCATAATCTACTAGGCGCTGATACAATGCCAATAGCATGGAGACCAGCCCTGCTCTCTTTTACAACTGTTTAGTTTTAGTTACACTAGCTTAGTTTTGCTATTAGTCTACTCTGGAAAGTCAAGCTATTGCAAAATCTATAAAATTGTGCTCATATTAAGCTACAGTATTAATAATTATAGTGTAGCATGTTACGAGACCTCTTCCTTGACAGCGTTATTGTCAGCCTACTCAATATGTCTAATATGTGTTAACTGTCATCCCACTATTGTTTATTACTCGTAAACAATGCGTGTTTATTTGATGCCTACTCGTTCGATATTTTCATGTAAAAAACAAAAAAAGTGCCAGCTAATCTGTCACAATCTGTAATGTTATGGTCAAGCTTGTTGATGCTATTGTGACTCTTCACGCTTAATGTCAATCTATGCACAAGAAAAATAAAGAATTAAAAAAAAAAAAGACACTAGGCGCTTCATCACTTTTCTGAATCACCTCAACCGTCTTCGACATATTTATGGCTTTCTTCCCTCCGGCTTTCATGCCAGCAATTATAGCGTCTCTATAGGCTTTTAGTCGAACCATATCTGCGCCATTAACATTCCAGTCGGGATCAGTATTAGGATAATGAGTTGCGGCCCATGCTGCTGGATTTGCTTGGTTTAAAGTACGGGCTTCTTCCTCCAGTGCTTTAATAGCCGCTTGATTTATCCTAGTCCTCTCCTCATTGTTAAATAATGTCATTAATAATTGCTGGCAATCAGCCCAAGTTGGATTATGCGTCTGGACTATCGAGGTGAACAGGTCGGTCATGGCTTGTGGCTTTTCAGTATATGAGGAATTGTGGGTCTTCCAATTCAAGAGATCGGTAGTCGTGAACGGGACATATACGAAGACTGGGTCAGCATACACCATTTGACCTAAAGCATTAAGATAGGCTGACCCAGGATTCAAACGAAGAGGCATCTGGCAATGTTTGGGTTGTTGGGTACCGGTCAGTTGTCGGGTTAGTATAGGGCTTCGTGGAGGGGCGTCGGTTAGAGGTTCCGGTCGGGGGGTAATAAGGCGTGGGGATAGAGAAGCTTCATCATGGGGAAGGCCGGTGAATAAAATATTCCGGGCCGGGCTAGAGGAAGCCTGACCGGAAGCTTGAAATGGCGCCAAATCGGAATAGATGGACTTAACGGGGGCTGGTGTCGGAAGGGGAGGTTTATTACGGCATGGGGTGGATTCAGAGCTAGAGGAGGAAGTAGATGGGTGAGGGAGTGTGGAACTTCCTGTACTTGTATCACCTTCCTCTATAGGGAAATAAGGGGGCGGCATAGGGATCTCGGACTCAGGGGGCGTGTCCAAAATGGGCTTAACCGTGGTCCTAGTGGACAAACAAGTCCTGGCCACCATGAGGTGACATTGCTCCTCGTGGCATATTCGGACCCATCTTGGCAAGTCGTTTACGGCCTGCCTCCAACAATCAATGTATGGAAACTGTCCGTAAAGTTCAGGCCTACCTGATACAGCCACGTGTACAGGCTGTACCAGATTTGGATCCAAACTGCCACGTGGCGGCCATGCCGCAACCAAAGTAGGCCATTCCCTAGTGCACAAAGTGATCAAACGGGCAGAAGACATTTTAACTCCATAAGCTTGGCTGACAAAGGCAGAGTTTACCATTCGGGAATTATCAGTGTCTTCCGGATTAAAGGGGGTATACAAGCGGTATGCCTCCAATAATCGGTCATAAAAGACACTAGGGGGGGCGGGGCCGGGCCACCGGGCGGACAGGCCGCCACAAGATTCAGCTCCAGACCCGAGCACTTTAAAGTGGCCAAAAAAGCGGGTGCAGAGCGCCCCAAAGCCGACATAATCACAATCATGGTGGAGAGCATTACCCCAGCTTCCGTGGGATGCCCGCGGGCCACCAAAGGCATTCCGGGAAGGGGGATGCCGACATCCCCGGCCTACACGCGGCTGGGAGCCTTGATGCAAGCAGCATGAGAGAGGACCGATGAAGTGGGGTTACCCTATCACGGATGCCCACAGCGAGAGACTGAGACTGCACGAACAGTGCTCACCGGCGGTGCGGCCCCCGCTCCCCCCCTTTGGCCGGCGGGGGTTATCCCGGCCTCATGGCGACGGCCCTCCGGACGACGGGAGCACCGTGCTGGAACATACCTGTTCGCCTATACTGACACAGGCTGTCTGGAGAACAGCCCGCCAGAAGACCTGAGCAGATGGAGATGGAGTCAGAAGCGGAGGAGCTTACTATGGAGCCTCTTCTTTTAGGACCGGCTGAAATGCACCTTTGTACGGCTGGAGATGGAGTAACAATGAGAAATACTCACCATGAGGAGCGGATCAGGACGGCTCGTGCGGACTTCGGCAATGCTGACCGCCGGATGGATCCTCCGCGCTGATTACCCACCCACTGGAGAAGTGAGTGCCCCGGCTTCTGGGTCGGGGGTCCCCGGAAAGCCTTGTCCCTGATGCTGAGAGCCCTGTGGGGTGGGTCTGCGCAGTCCTTCTGGTGGACCAGTGGCCGGGAGAGGTGTGCGCCGGCCCCAAGTATGTGGCCGGCACCGGGAGAGACATTGGGGCACGCGTTTCACTGAGTCTTGGGTGGTGATGGGGAGGTGCAGGGAGTGGACGGCCCGCGGACTCAAGGTGTGGGGGTCAAGTGGACAGTTTCTGCTCCTGAGTGCCCACAGCGCCATGGGGGGCTCGGACAGTGGGCGGGAGTCGGTCTGGGGAAGACAGCTGGAGGCTTGGCGACCTGAGAGACGTACTGCAGCTGTGCCGGGAGAAGCTCTCATCAGACTTTTTCCAAGTCCAGCATTACTCCCTTATTGTCATTGTTTTTATATTTTATATGCCCATCTTTATTGCATACATATCCCATAATCTACTAGGCGCTGATACAATGCCAATAGCATGGAGACCAGCCCTGCTCTCTTTTACAACTGTTTAGTTTTAGTTACACTAGCTTAGTTTTGCTATTAGTCTACTCTGGAAAGTCAAGCTATTGCAAAATCTATAAAATTGTGCTCATATTAAGCTACAGTATTAATAATTATAGTGTAGCATGTTACGAGACCTCTTCCTTGACAGCGTTATTGTCAGCCTACTCAATATGTCTAATATGTGTTAACTGTCATCCCACTATTGTTTATTACTCGTAAACAATGCGTGTTTATTTGATGCCTACTTGTTCGATATTTTCATGTAAAAAACAAAAAAAGTGCCAGCTAATCTGTCACAATCTGTAATGTTATGGTCAAGCTTGTTGATGCTATTGTGACTCTTCACGCTTAATGTCAATCTATGCACAAGAAAAATAAAGAATTAAAAAAAAAAAAGACACTAGGCGCTTCATCACTTTTCTGAATCACCTCAACCGTCTTCGACATATTTATGGCTTTCTTCCCTCCGGCTTTCATGCCAGCAATTATAGCGTCTCTATAGGCTTTTAGTCGAACCATATCTGCGCCATTAACATTCCAGTCGGGATCAGTATTAGGATAATGAGTTGCGGCCCATGCTGCTGGATTTGCTTGGTTTAAAGTACGGGCTTCTTCCTCCAGTGCTTTAATAGCCGCTTGATTTATCCTAGTCCTCTCCTCATTGTTAAATAATGTCATTAATAATTGCTGGCAATCAGCCCAAGTTGGATTATGCGTCTGGACTATCGAGGTGAACAGGTCGGTCATGGCTTGTGGCTTTTCAGTATATGAGGAATTGTGGGTCTTCCAATTCAAGAGATCGGTAGTCGTGAACGGGACATATACGAAGACTGGGTCAGCATACACCATTTGACCTAAAGCATTAAGATAGGCTGACCCAGGATTCAAACGAAGAGGCATCTGGCAATGTTTGGGTTGTTGGGTACCGGTCAGTTGTCGGGTTAGTATAGGGCTTCGTGGAGGGGCGTCGGTTAGAGGTTCCGGTCGGGGGGTAATAAGGCGTGGGGATAGAGAAGCTTCATCATGGGGAAGGCCGGTGAATAAAATATTCCGGGCCGGGCTAGAGGAAGCCTGACCGGAAGCTTGAAATGGCGCCAAATCGGAATAGATGGACTTAACGGGGGCTGGTGTCGGAAGGGGAGGTTTATTACGGCATGGGGTGGATTCAGAGCTAGAGGAGGAAGTAGATGGGTGAGGGAGTGTGGAACTTCCTGTACTTGTATCACCTTCCTCTATAGGGAAATAAGGGGGCGGCATAGGGATCTCGGACTCAGGGGGCGTGTCCGAAATGGGCTTAACCGTGGTCCTAGTGGACAAACAAGTCCTGGCCACCATGAGGCGACATTGCTCCTCGTGGCATATTCGGACCCATCTTGGTAAGTCGTTTACGGCCTGCCTCCAACAATCAATGTATGGAAACTGTCCGTAAAGTTCAGGCCTACCTGATACAGCCACGTGTACAGGCTGTACCAGATTTGGATCCAAACTGCCACGTGGCGGCCATGCCGCAACCAAAGTAGGCCATTCCCTAGTGCACAAAGTGATCAAACGGGCAGAAGACATTTTAACCCCAAAATCACATACTGTGAAATCCCCCTTTTAAAATTCTTTACCATACATCCTAAGGGATCCGAAATCGTCGACTCCGACGCGCCCATACTTATCAATGGAGCGTCGTTGACAACGAATGCTATACACACACTCTATTCAACAGTCACACCCATTTCTTCCGGCAACAGCACCACGTGGTACAGTTACCAAGTGAAACGTACACAGTAACACAATAAAAACACTCAGGGAATTCCCGTACACACACAGCTGTTACACCAGTCACTAAGTAATCAATATTATGCCCTTTGGCGAAACTACACCGTCACCCACGCTATAATTCTCTATATATGAATTACCCGTCTATAACACACCCCAGTAACATCGTCTTTTACAAACAGCAGTTACAGTACGGTTAGCATAGGTCAAAGTACAATTTAAGGTCACAATACAATTATTAGTGGTTATAGAAACATAGAAACATAGAATGTGACGGCAGATAAGAACCATTCGGCCCATCTAGTCTGCCCAGTTAAAGTTATGGTGTTAGACATGCAATAAACGACAATGATTAGTACTTATATACAGTATCAGTAAATATACAGGGTTATGGTACCGTGCACTATAATACAGCAACACACTATTAACACTCTCGCTAGACGGCAGAGCTCACGCTATCTAACAAGATATACACGTTACTAAACAATCTTTATCACATATAAAATCCCAACTAATCTATTGGCCAGTACCTTGATGGACTACCTAAAACTATCTACATCCGTTTTGGTTAGCCACACTGCCCAAGCACCACATATAGCGAACTAGAGGGCGGAATTTACAACAGAACCCTTTTAGTCTTTCTACTCTATCAATAGTCTAGTGGGTTCCAAATTTACACGCCTTCCCACTTAGCCAAGATAGGTTGAGAGCTAGCGGACCGAATTTACACAGACGCCGCTTAGTCTCCCGGTCCCTCCGACCTAGCGAACAAATTGTACACCCTAGAACGCTAGTCTAGACAAGACACCGGTGTCCGGCTAGGGCTATTTACACAGAACCCCGCCTGACTCCAAACCAAATCAAACGGTCTTACTAAAGAGCGTTCAATTGAGCGGTGCGCCTTCGCTCCTTCCCTCCGACAGAGGGGGCAGATTCCATACACAGATTAACCCCTTATGGGCCTACCGCACAATCGGTATACCCCTAGTGGGTCCGCCGTCTAAAACAGCGGTCGTCTTACCTCCTCGTTCGTGAACCTGAGTTCACACTCATCGACGGGGACACCCCAGCACTTACTACGTAGAGGCTGATGATCTCCTGGACAACAGACCAGTGGCGCCGAGATGAAGGGAGGTCCACGCAGAAGTTCAGGGGTGCAGTCGTAGAGAACGTGGGCAAAGATAGACCGTCTCACGCCTCTGCTTCTCAGCTACCGTTGAACGATGAGCTTCCCGGCCAATGCACCAAATGATACCGGAGAAACTGACGGAAGCCAAGCACAGAGAGATGGACACAGGTTTCTTCAGGAAGGAAGAGATTCTTTATTCGGTTCACCGATTGGGACTCAGAGGGACTAATGTCACCAAAATACAACAGGTTCTGAGCCCCGCACAATAGTGCAGGTTCCTTATATAGGCATATAACACCTCCCATATTAAGCTCCACCCGCACATTCTCTTAACCAATCAAAACAAATAAGAATTAACTTCCTGCTTGACCGCATGGCTTGTCCAGCACAATGGAGGAGGGGAATACTACATCCTGTATTCTCGCACATGCTCCGTACACTACTGATCGTATCTTGCCACGTGCAACCAACCGACCGATACATCAGCATATGCACGTACACATGCCACGTGGTAATCTCGGCCTACTAAATTTATTTTTACCGAGATTCCACCACAATACTATATCACGATACATAGACAATAGAAAACAAAGTGTTATTGAACTTTCTGTGCTAGCTATCTCAGTCCTACATATATCAAGGTGAAGTATACAGACAACAGAACATTTCACAAAACCAGTAATACCTTAATATCCTTATAGCCTTTGCAATTCCAAGTTGCTTTGGCAACCAATAAAAAGAAAAGAAAATATAGCAACATCAGAAAAAGAGGCAATTGGTTATTACAAAGAGAAAAATCTAACAAAGTACATGGCAAAGTATATAAATTGCTAAATGTTATATATCAAAATGAACCACTTAACGACAAAGGCAATTGTCCTGAACCAAAACAAAACCTAGAATTTGAGCTATATGTTCGTTCAATCAGAATTTACCTTTTTCATATTAAGTGCACTCACACTTATTATATATATTTTTGTTGGGGGGAAATAGGTTGTAGCAGACTCCATTCCTTTATGTTCAGTTGTCCGTACCCCCTCGTTTGTCTCCCGAATGACTAGTGTGTGGTCCCTTGTTAGGCCCCTGTGAATACAGACCTCCCCTGGCTGTCAACCACAAGTTAATGACTTGACACCTCCGCTTGAGTGTTTTCCCTGCATGGCCACCATTCGTATAACCGAACGCACGTGGGTCAGTGCATGCTGGCCCCGAACGCAGGCAGCGGTACCTGGTTGTTGAACGCCTGGAACTGGCACATCAGCAAACCCGGGCAAAGATGGTACCGCTGCCCATCCCACTTTATGACCAACTAGACAAATGGTGTTCGGGAGATAGGATCTACTGCACAGGGGGAGCATTTGCTCCATAGGAACAAGGGGAAGTGTTCGTCGATGTTTGCACATGAACCCCCAAAAGCCGACCGGTCGGTTAAAAACTTTGTTCAAACATAGCTTTCATTCCACTGAACCGATGTTGTGCGCTCAGGTCGGGGCTCTTCAGGAATATGATTTTTGTGGGTGTCCTGTATTCTTTTCATGTATTTTGGGGGTATGTTGAAAATATGTGTAAGCTTCTGTATTTGAGAGATAATTGAGTTAACCTTAATTGGAGCTCAATTATCTCTCAAACACAAAGGGAAAGAAACCCTTGTGTTTTTGAGTTGGAAACCCCTTGCTAGGGACAATGCATAAAAGCTGTGTGTGGCAGAATAAAGTTTAGTTGTACTCCCAGAACTGTGTGTCGTCCTGTTGCTGGGGAGTAGGTGTTCTATATACTTGCCAATTTCTTGTTCCTGATTTCTACTGTTGCTGATACAGCAGAGAAAAGTCCCTGCCAGGACTAGGACTCTGCTACCTAACATCAAATATTTATATATGGAACTAATTTTTTTTTTTTTTTTAAAGTATGTAATATTAAGAAAGGTTGTTATTTTTCAAGTCCTGCATGACATTTTAATTGTGAATGCCATAATACTGGTAGCTTTTACTGCAACAAAACACGCAAATGAATATGATGCAATGCTGCATGAGTACAACAATGCCCTTCATGGTGTTCTGGATAATTACAGGCTTAAATAAAGAGCTTGCTCATTTTAGTTTTTACACATAGAAATTGGTTTTCTGATGCTATGTTGCCTTTGAGGCCGTCTGGCATACCATTTGCAAAAGTAGACAACCAGGGTATTCAAAATGGGTCCAGTCTATTTCAGTAGCCACTTAGCCATAAACCCTGTCCAAAGTTAATATTTGTTTTTTGCATTTTTCATACAGAAACTGCAATTTCACTGATGATATCATCGGCATTATACCTTTCACTGCTCTAATACACTCATAATTGTGTTCAGTCATGTCTCATGAGTGCAACAGCACTCCCCATGTCCAGGGTCAAATACAGGGCTTGCTCATTTCAGTTTGCCAGCTTAGTTTGCTAGGCCTTTGTTGCCTTTGAGACCATATGTTTGAGTAAAAAATAAATTCTATACCAGCCTAATAATGCGTTGCGCCAGCATAGTGTGCTATGTGTGATGACATATAGGGAGAAAAGATAACTTAAAGTTGAAAACTATTACACCAGCATGACAGTAGGGCTTCAAAATAAACAAAAGAGATGATTATTTTAAGCAGACATGCATTTGCATATATCAATGTTTCAGTCCAACTTCCTTGACATATTTAAGAAACTTTGGTAATAGGACTTAAATGTTAAATGTATGTTGTTGTAAAAAAAATTTGGTCATTTTGCTTATTTTGAAGTTCAACAAGTGTGTTCTTCACTTCTTCACTTTGAATATGTTATTGTGCTGGAGTGTACTCCTAGCAACAAGACTGGGCAAATACATGTTCATTATATATATATATATATATATATATATATATATATATATATATATATATATATATATATATATATAATAATGATAGCACTCCAAGGACTTCAAAAATATTGTAAAAACACTTAGCTTTTATTCAGGCGTCTGCCACAGAAGATCAATGTTTCAGTTCTCTAAGGAGCTTTCGATCCTGACGAAAGTTCCTTAGAGAACTGAAACGTTGATCTTCTGTGGCAGATGCCTGAATAAAAGCTAAGTTTTTTTCACAATATTTTTGAAGTCCTTGGAGTGCTATCATTACTTTATTTCTATTATTTGACTGTTAAGCACTAGGATTTTTACTATTAATCCAGGAGTGCAAGCAATTGGAACTTTAAATATATATATATATATATATATATATATATATATATATATATATATATATATATATATATAGGTATCCAAAGAGGTAGCAGCACTCACGGAATGTAAAAGTTCTAGTCTTTATTAATTCATTTAAAAAAATATCACGATCAACGTTTCAGTCCACTAAACAGGACTTTCCTCAGGATCAATATTGATCCTGAGGAAAGTCCCGTTTAGTGGACTGAAACGTTGATGGTCATATTTTTTAAATGAATTAATAAAGACTAGAACTTTTACATTCCGTGAGTGCTGCTACCTCTTTGGATACCTGGATAACCAAGTCCTGGCTTAGCACCCTGCACACAAGGCATATTATAGCGTGAGTGCAAGAAAAAATTATTTTTCTTTATATATATATATATATATATATATATATATATATATATATATATATATATTACATATTTAGATAGTTACATAGTTACACATTTCTGTATGTATTGTGCATATATATACATATATTAATATATGTGTAAATATTATAGGCATAATTATATATCTTACTAATACACATTTATAAATATGTGTTTATATGTTGCTGTCAGAATCCCATCAATTGCAACTTCTATCTGTACATTGTGTAAAATGTATATATTGGAATAAAAACCTCTTTAATAGGTATTTCTCTTGCCTGTCAATCAACTTTTTGGCCTAGACTCATGTGGTACAGGGAGAGCAGGAGAAACAGGCAAAGATACAAAATGTATCTTCACCTATGTTTCTCTCAACTCCCCTTTTATATGTTTTGCCCCCTTTTGTATTTCTTATGCCTTCTTTTGAGTGTCCTACCTGCTATAGTGTATCTTGTTCTCCATTTCCCCCTTATTGTGTGTCCCTTACATCCTCCCTTTTTTATTCCTTGCTTCCTTCCAGACCCTTTGTGTGACTCTTTTTACCCTTCTTCAACCCCTCTGTATGTCTCCCCAGCCCTTTTTGTGTGCCCCTTTTGCATGTCTCTTAGCCTCAGTCGCTTTGCGTCTTTCTCCTCTTTCCCAACCCTTCTGTGTTTCTCTGCCCCCTAAACTCCCCCTGTGTTTCTCTTTTACCCTTCTTCAACACCTCTGTGTGTCTCTTTCTTCTGCCCCAGCACATCTGTGTCTCTTTTCACACAACCCCTCTCGTTGTCTCATCCCACCTTCCCCAGCCCATTTGTCCCTTGTTCCCCTTTTTTAGCCTCTCTGTGTTTTCTTTTATATATTTAAAACATAATTTATTTTGCACATAATAAATGTTAAACAGCAAGCCCAATGTTTATATCAAACTTTCAAGAACATTGAGATATTTCTTTTGTTTTGCCTCCAGTCAGTAATTTTCAAGAAACAATAACAGATGGTAGATAAACATGAAATATTCATTGTGGGTATAGCAAGCACCACACAACATACATTCATTTAACATTTATACACTCTGTGCTATAATATCTCATGTTTTTGAAAACAGTACCAGAATTTATATTGCTTTCTAGATTTTGATCATGCCTTTTGTTTTTATTATTAAGGGCCTACCTGAAAGAGTCCAGGAACACTTTGTGGCATCCCAAACAGAGCTATTCAATCTCCTCCTCAACAGGTCTCCTGAAACACAAATACTCCTAGACCGAGCTCATAGATCCCTAAAACCGAGGGAAGCCCCTTCTGCAGCACCAAGGGATGTGATATGCAGGCTGCAATGCTACACCTTGAAGGAAGATATCCTTAAAGCTCTGAGACAAACTTCACAGCCGTTATTATTCCATGACTCCCCGGTGCAGATCTATCCGGATTTATCCTGGGCCACCCTACAAGCAAGAAGAACTCTAAAGCCCATCACGGGTCACCTTAGTTCGAGAAATATTAAATACAGATGGGGCTTCCCCCTCACCCTCATAGCAACACACATGGGCTCAACGCACCAAATTGCTTCCATTCAAACATTCACACAAGCCCTGCTCTTACCGGATACAAATGTAATGTACTGGTGCGGTGCATTTCCCGGCTCATCCACTACCCAGCTCCCGCAACATGGCAGAGGACAAACCCCGTCCAAGAGGAGGATGAACGTTCCAGGAGGATCCCAGCAGGACTTAGGCCCCAAAACGCCAAGAGCGTCCTGTTAATAACCCGCTCCTTAAAGGCCACTCAAAATCCATACAACGGGACTAGGCCTCCTCACATCTCCTCCCTCTCTTCCAACTCCCGACACAGAGTGGACATGACCCCTGTTTGTGCCCTGATGTGAAGTACCAAACCTGCCGGAGATACACTCTTCCCAGGACAAGGTGGCAGTGAATGGACCATCCAGCAAGGGCCTTTCTACCCAGGTAACCTCCTTGCCCTGTGCCCTCCCCAGCCAATCCTATGCCCAGCATACAATCTCTCTTTTTCCTATCTCGGGCTTGCACCGGCCCTCCCTTCTCCGGACTCTGGGCCTAATCCACTGACCGATCCCTTGAGTTCTCTACCTTGCCGGCCTACCTACTCCAGTTATGCCCGGGGGAGACCCCACCGGTGAGTTGGTGGGGGCTCGGGACGGGGGGACAGCGGGGATGGTCCCCAAATATACATGAAAATCTGTAAATGATGGGGTCATGTACTCAGACTACAAATGTTATTTGTTTCTGTTAATATTGCTTTGTGTTGCCCGGCATGGAGCGCTCGTGTGGTGCACACAGGCGCGTTATGGTGATGACTATGATTATGGTTGTGAAATGCTATATGTATACAGGGCTCTGTAGACATCAAGGTCAAGAAACCAGTCCATTAACGCTACATATTTATGCCTGCTCCCCAGGTACCCTGAGTGGCCGCCCTGCCCCTTCCCTCCCCTCACCTGCCATACCGCCCCTCCACCACTCTGCCTCCCTTCCTGCCCCTACTCCCCCCTACACCCCCCTTCACTCCCCCCATCAAAGGTTTTCCCATAAACACTCACGGATTACTGACGAGCTTAGCTTAACTCATCCAAACTTCGCTCCATGCATGGTCTCATACCCTGACTCCGGAAATTACCTAACGCTGACACAACATGGTAACCCTAGCAAACCTATACCCTAGCAAACCTATAATTACCCAATAGGAACCAGTGTAGGTAATTTAGAAAACACCTCAGAACCACTGAATCCTTCCAGGAGGGAATTCTGATCATGGGCGGAGACCTAAATGTCTCCCTAGACTCCAACATGGATACCACGTCAGGGTCCACCACATATCAAATACCCACACGCAGGCAAATGAACCACCTATTAGACCGAGCACAACTATGTGAAACATGGCGGGTGACCAACACACACTCCAAAGACTTCTCCTACTATTCTCCAGGCACAAAAACCTACTCAAGGATAGACATGCTTTTTCTTCCACACAGATTCCTGCACTTAATCGAGAACTGAAAATATGTCCCCATCACATGGTCAGACCACGCATCCCTGTCTCTTGCCATTCAAACTCCCTCCCTCCCAATACACACCTTCCAATGAAAGTTAAACAAGCAATTGTTGAATAACCCGACCCTGATATCCAAAGTGACAGACACCCTCCAACCTTACTTCTCAGAAAACAACACACAGGACGTCACACCCCGATATCTCAAAATACACTTATAATGCTTTCATTATTTTACAATATATTATACATATATAGGAAATAAAATTGTCTGTGTGTGTATATATGTATACATACACACACTCACACACACATACACACACACACACGTATTATATACACACATATAATATGTATTGTATGTATATGTATATACATATATATACACAAACATACATACATACATACACACGTATTATATATATATATATATATATATCCACCAATGAAGAGGAGCACTCAGAAGGACTTTACAATCGTGAATTTATTATTCAAGTAGTTTTACATCAGCATGTAAATCCTGTGATTCAACGTTTCGACCCCTCAGGGTCTTTTTCAAGAACAATTTACAAGTGAACTAAGCATGTAATATATAGGAATGAAAACAGTGCACTCACCAATCTCGTGTGTGTAGCCGCCCATTCAAACCCGGAAGTGTCACGAAACCAGCCCCACGTGGTTTCCATAGCGTGCGTCAGTACGTGTGACGTAATTAGCGTCGTTGCTAGGTGATATTTTGTCAACAATATGTTATATTCGTGTATACTAGCAACCAGACTTGGCAATGTGTTCTAAAGGAGTGAAAGGTGTCTAATCGCTAAGGAAGAGATCCCTAAGTATAGAATAAATCTTAAGTAAGAGGATCTCAAGGGATGAGTGTGTGTCGATATGAGACATGTGAGCGAAGTGCCAGAAGTGCCAGATAGTGCAAGATAAAGGGCCAAAAGTGTGCTAAAACTATAGTGCCAAACAGAAAAAATTAAAAAAACATAAGGCAACATCAATCTCAAATATTGCAATTTAAAAACAAAGAAGGAGAGAATTTCCTGAGTGTCGAGACTAGATATACAATGAAATTAGTTATAATATACCAACACTTTGTGGAAAATACTGTATGTTATATTATCTTAACTAATAGCAAATAATTAAAAGATTAAATAGCGGGATGATGATCTGAGAACCCAACGTGTTCTTATTGGGACGACATATGGTTTAGCGTTAGCAGAACATAGAAAATGAAATACATTCATTGAGTCCCTTGGGCATAACTGTGTCAAGTCGATGTATCCAATACGTTTCTCGTTGGAGTAATGCTCTAGATCTGTCCCCACCTCTTGGATTCGGTGGAACATGATCTATGGCAATGAATCGTAAAGTAGGCAGCCTATGGTTGGCTTGGAGAAAGTGTTTGGCCACCGGCTTGTCTGATTTTTGATCCCTAAATGCCGTGTTGATGGTTGATCTGTGGCCTCTAATCCTGTCCCTGAGCGTGAGATCTGTTTTCCCCACGTATGAGAGACCACAGGGGCAAGTGATGAGATATATCACATGGTCGGTGGTACATGTGATATATTGTGTGATGGGGATCCGAATTCCACTATGTGGGTGGACAAATGAGGTATTGGTATTCATGTGACTACATGTCACACAGCCGCTACATCTGTAGCAACCTTTTTTGATGGGTCCTCTTGATTTTTGGTAACAAGAAATTGGATCACTTTTCACCAATAGGTCTCTCAGATTTTTGTTTCTTTTTAAACTAATCGTGGGTTGCTGCTGGAAAATTGGTGGCAGATTCTTATCTGAACGTAGAATACCCCAGTATTTATTTACAGATCTTTGGATCTGTGTGGTTCCTGTGTGTAACGTTAAGGGTAGGTACATTTTAGTTGCTTGAGAGGCCCTGTTGGCAGGGGATGTCATCCGTTTCATGGCTTTCTCTTTCGCCTTGGCTAGTATATCTGGATTATATCCTCTCTGTTGGAATCTGTCCGTCATTTCTTGCAATTGTTGCTCACGTTTCTCTGGGTCGCTGTTATATCTCAATACCCGCATATATTGCGATATCGGGAGGGATTCTTTCAGTTTCTGAGGGTGGTAGCTATTGAACTGAAGTAGCGTGTTCCTAGCCGTCTCCTTACGATATAGGGTGTACCCTAATCTGCCGTTGTCCTTATAGATGGATACGTCCAAAAATTGGATCTCTTGGGTGTTTGATGATAGCGTCAATTTCACTGGGCAATCGGCTTCATTCAAGTCGGAGACCATAGTGTCTAGGTCAGAGCTAGTTCCTGTCCAAATTAGGAAGATGTCGTCCACAAAGCGATGATATGTGAGTATATGTTCACTATATCTGTTCAGAATGGATTGGGTTTCGAAAATTGACATATAGGCATTGGCATATGAGGGTGCCATGGCCGCCCCCATGGAAGTACCCGTCAATTGAAGGTAAAAGTGCTCTTCAAATTTGAAATAATTGCATGTAAGGGCTATAGATAACAGCTCCATGATAAATTCAACGGGCGGTCCGCAATATTTTGAAGAGTTGCTCAGAATGTGTCGTAGTGCTTGTATACCATCTGTATGTGGTATAATGGTATACAGATTTTTTACGTCCAATGTAGCTAATATATATCTCTCTTCTATCGAAGTGAGGTTCTTAATGTGCTCCAAAAAATCATTAGTATCTCGTAGACACGTTGGAAGGTCCATGACAGTCGTTTTGATGTAATAGTCGATGTATTTCGTAATTGGTTCAAGTAGACTGTCTCTGGCTGAGACAATCGGTCTCCCTGGTGGATGTTGTGTATCCTTATGAATCTTCGGTAGTGTGTATAACACTGGGTGTTTCGGGTGGTCTACGGTTAGGAATTTGGCCATATATGTATCTACGAACCCCATTTGTATACCAATGGTGATGGTACTCTTTATCCGGTTCTGGAATTTTTTCACTGGATCGAATGTTAATCTCTGATAGGTGTTTCTATCAGATAGTTGGTTACAAATTTCCTCCTTGTACTTCGCGTATGACATAACTACTATCGCTCCTCCTTTGTCGGCGGGTCGGATAATAATGCTCGTATCTGTCATCAGATCTCTTAGAGCCATCTTCTCGGCTTGGGATAAATTCTGTCTATTGTCTGTTGGATTTTTTAGCATCTTGTGTGACTCAGTTTTCACTGACTGCATAAAAGTTTTAATGGACATATTGGCAGTTTTCTGGTCTGCTGTGTTTTTGACTCTCAACGGGTTCTTGGGTAGAGTGGTGTTGTCAGGCATAGTCGATTTATCTTTCCATCGTTCATGTTTGGTCAAAATCTGTTGTATTCTAAAAAATTCAATATCTGTTTGGAGAGGTGCCGGTTTGGATACAGGGACGAAAGTCAACCCTTTTGATAGCACGGATATGTGGTGTTCAGTAAGGTTTTTTTGGGATAAATTGAATACTAATGTCTCTTCCCTCTTGGGGGTTTGCCCTTTACTCCTGTGCTTCTGGTGCCCCTTCTGTCCTCTTCTGGTGACTGTGTTCTTTTTCCTCCTCTGCTCTGCATTTGTGAGGTTCCTGGAGATTCGTAGGGTCGCATATTGGCCTCTAAAAAAGGCTGTTGCACCTGTGTATCTCTCACTTCTTTATTTTCCACATCGGAGGCTGATTCACCTGAACTGTTGTCAATGGTTTGGAACGTCGGCTTTCTAATACGATATTTGTATTTAGGGAACGATTCCCTGTTGGGTGTCTGAGTGCCGCTTAGCCATCTATATACCTGATGACATTTGTAATCGTAATTAACTTTGTCCAGTTTTTGTCTCTTAAACCGGACAAGTTCGTTCTTGTATTTGTTTATATCATCCTGTAATTTCAGCATATGTTCAGTGGCAGCCGCTGAGTGTAGTATGTCTGTATTGATGTTTTCCACCTCTTGTATCGATTGCTTAACTCCAATCAGTTCCTTGCCGACTTCCTCCACCACGATCACCATCCAATCCAGAGAACATTTGTTGGCGATATTCATCCATTTCCGACAGAAATCGGGATTTTGCCTACCTATGGTTGGAGAGTTGCGAACTCTAAATCCCCTCGGGATCCGCTTAGCTCTATGGTAATCGGAGATAAAAATACCGTGTAGATCCAAATCTACCTCTCTTCGTTTCAATTTAATTAAATCATTGTATAAGTCTATACACCATTCAGGGGTGAGTGCCTAAAGGATTATTTTGTTTATATATTTATGGTGGCGTCACACCATTTTGGGCACCCCCGAAGTTGAAATCAAATTGTTACCGCATTCACTTACTGTGCGTTCAGGCACACCTTCAAGCCAGTCACGATGGATGATTTTCTAGTGCGAGCGGGTGGGATGGCTGATACTGCTGAAACCCTGTCTATCTCTGAAGATCAGGCACAAGCGATTCTATGGTCTAGAACAGCCAAAGATTTGTCACACTCGAATACCGTCAAAGACTTATACAATGATTTAATTAAATTGAAACGAAGAGAGGTAGATTTGGATCTACACGGTATTTTTATCTCCGATTACCATAGAGCTAAGCGGATCCCGAGGGGATTTAGAGTTCGCAACTCTCCAACCATAGGTAGGCAAAATCCCGATTTCTGTCGGAAATGGATGAATATCGCCAACAAATGTTCTCTGGATTGGATGGTGATCGTGGTGGAGGAAGTCGGCAAGGAACTGATTGGAGTTAAGCAATCGATACAAGAGGTGGAAAACATCAATACAGACATACTACACTCAGCGGCTGCCACTGAACATATGCTGAAATTACAGGATGATATAAACAAATACAAGAACGAACTTGTCCGGTTTAAGAGACAAAAACTGGACAAAGTTAATTACGATTACAAATGTCATCAGGTATATAGATGGCTAAGCGGCACTCAGACACCCAACAGGGAATCGTTCCCTAAATACAAATATCGTATTAGAAAGCCGACGTTCCAAACCATTGACAACAGTTCAGGTGAATCAGCCTCCGATGTGGAAAATAAAGAAGTGAGAGATACACAGGTGCAACAGCCTTTTTTAGAGGCCAATATGCGACCCTACGAATCTCCAGGAACCTCACAAATGCAGAGCAGAGGAGGAAAAAGAACACAGTCACCAGAAGAGGACAGAAGGGGCACCAGAAGCACAGGAGTAAAGGGCAAACCCCCAAGAGGGAAGAGACATTAGTATTCAATTTATCCCAAAAAAACCTTACTGAACACCACATATCCGTGCTATCAAAAGGGTTGACTTTCGTCCCTGTATCCAAACCGGCACCTCTCCAAACAGATATTGAATTTTTTAGAATACAACAGATTTTGACCAAACATGAACGATGGAAAGATAAATCGACTATGCCTGACAACACCACTCTACCCAAGAACCCGTTGAGAGTCAAAAACACAGCAGACCAGAAAACTGCCAATATGTCCATTAAAACTTTTATGCAGTCAGTGAAAACTGAGTCACACAAGATGCTAAAAAATCCAACAGACAATAGACAGAATTTATCCCAAGCCGAGAAGATGGCTCTAAGAGATCTGATGACAGATACGAGCATTATTATCCGACCCGCCGACAAAGGAGGAGCGATAGTAGTTATGTCATACGCGAAGTACAAGGAGGAAATTTGTAACCAACTATCTGATAGAAACACCTATCAGAGATTAACATTCGATCCAGTGAAAAAATTCCAGAACCGGATAAAGAGTACCATCACCATTGGTATACAAATGGGGTTCGTAGATACATATATGGCCAAATTCCTAACCGTAGACCACCCGAAACACCCAGTGTTATACACACTACCGAAGATTCATAAGGATACACAACATCCACCAGGGAGACCGATTGTCTCAGCCAGAGACAGTCTACTTGAACCAATTACGAAATACATCGACTATTACATCAAAACGACTGTCATGGACCTTCCAACGTGTCTACGAGATACTAATGATTTTTTGGAGCACATTAAGAACCTCACTTCGATAGAAGAGAGATATATATTAGCTACATTGGACGTAAAAAATCTGTATACCATTATACCACATACAGATGGTATACAAGCACTACGACACATTCTGAGCAACTCTTCAAAATATTGCGGACCGCCCGTTGAATTTATCATGGAGCTGTTATCTATAGCCCTTACATGCAATTATTTCAAATTTGAAGAGCACTTTTACCTTCAATTGACGGGTACTTCCATGGGGGCGGCCATGGCACCCTCATATGCCAATGCCTATATGTCAATTTTCGAAACCCAATCCATTCTGAACAGATATAGTGAACATATACTCACATATCATCGCTTTGTGGACGACATCTTCCTAATTTGGACAGGAACTAGCTCTGACCTAGACACTATGGTCTCCGACTTGAATGAAGCCGATTGCCCAGTGAAATTGACGCTATCATCAAACACCCAAGAGATCCAATTTTTGGACGTATCCATCTATAAGGACAACGGCAGATTAGGGTACACCCTATATCGTAAGGAGACGGCTAGGAACACGCTACTTCAGTTCAATAGCTACCACCCTCAGAAACTGAAAGAATCCCTCCCGATATCGCAATATATGCGGGTATTGAGATATAACAGCGACCCAGAGAAACGTGAGCAACAATTGCAAGAAATGACGGACAGATTCCAACAGAGAGGATATAATCCAGATATACTAGCCAAGGCGAAAGAGAAAGCCATGAAACGGATGACATCCCCTGCCAACAGGGCCTCTCAAGCAACTAAAATGTACCTACCCTTAACGTTACACACAGGAACCACACAGATCCAAAGATCTGTAAATAAATACTGGGGTATTCTACGTTCAGATAAGAATCTGCCACCAATTTTCCAGCAGCAACCCACGATTAGTTTAAAAAGAAACAAAAATCTGAGAGACCTATTGGTGAAAAGTGATCCAATTTCTTGTTACCAAAAATCAAGAGGACCCATCAAAAAAGGTTGCTACAGATGTAGCGGCTGTGTGACATGTAGTCACATGAATACCAATACCTCATTTGTCCACCCACATAGTGGAATTCGGATCCCCATCACACAATATATCACATGTACCACCGACCATGTGATATATCTCATCACTTGCCCCTGTGGTCTCTCATACGTGGGGAAAACAGATCTCACGCTCAGGGACAGGATTAGAGGCCACAGATCAACCATCAACACGGCATTTAGGGATCAAAAATCAGACAAGCCGGTGGCCAAACACTTTCTCCAAGCCAACCATAGGCTGCCTACTTTACGATTCATTGCCATAGATCATGTTCCACCGAATCCAAGAGGTGGGGACAGATCTAGAGCATTACTCCAACGAGAAACGTATTGGATACATCGACTTGACACAGTTATGCCCAAGGGACTCAATGAATGTATTTCATTTTCTATGTTCTGCTAACGCTAAACCATATGTCGTCCCAATAAGAACACGTTGGGTTCTCAGATCATCATCCCGCTATTTAATCTTTTAATTATTTGCTATTAGTTAAGATAATATAACATACAGTATTTTCCACAAAGTGTTGGTATATTATAACTAATTTCATTGTATATCTAGTCTCGACACTCAGGAAATTCTCTCCTTCTTTGTTTTTAAATTGCAATATTTGAGATTGATGTTGCCTTATGTTTTTTTAATTTTTTCTGTTTGGCACTATAGTTTTAGCACACTTTTGGCCCTTTATCTTGCACTATCTGGCACTTCTGGCACTTCGCTCACATGTCTCATATCGACACACACTCATCCCTTGAGATCCTCTTACTTAAGATTTATTCTATACTTAGGGATCTCTTCCTTAGCGATTAGACACCTTTCACTCCTTTAGAACACATTGCCAAGTCTGGTTGCTAGTATACACGAATATAACATATTGTTGACAAAATATCACCTAGCAACGACGCTAATTACGTCACACGTACTGACGCACGCTATGGAAACCACGTGGGGCTGGTTTCGTGACACTTCCGGGTTTGAATGGGCGGCTACACACACGAGATTGGTGAGTGCACTGTTTTCATTCCTATATATTACATGCTTAGTTCACTTGTAAATTGTTCTTGAAAAAGACCCTGAGGGGTCGAAACGTTGAATCACAGGATTTACATGCTGATGTAAAACTACTTGAATAATAAATTCACGATTGTAAAGTCCTTCTGAGTGCTCCTCTTCATTGGTGGATATATATACGACGCTGGAAGCACCGGAGGCAAGTTTTATCTATACACCATTCAGGGGTGAATGCCTAAAGGATTATTTTGTTTATATATATATATATATATATGTATATATATATATATATATATATATATATATATATATATATTTAATATAAATAAAATAAAAACATTTATATATATATTTGTGTTTAGGTTATAGAAAGCCGCAATAATCTTACATAACTCATACAATATGATAACATAAAAAATATGAAACTTTCGGTTGTGGTGTGCCTAAACCGACGATGGGGGTAGGCCTGTAATAAAAGAGGGCCCACCCTGAGTATTATTGTTAGTAAAGTGAGCGGTGGGAGGGGTAAATCGCCAGACCAACAACGGTAATGAGGAGGGGTCCGGCACTCCTTAAGTAGGGAAATCATGCCCCTCCTACAACTACAGGCCCAGCCTTCCATTTGTGTTCAGGGCATAGAAAGCTGTAATGACAGTATATAACTTGTATAACTTATACCATATGATAACATAGAAAATATGAAACAGTCGGTTGTGGTGTGCCGAAACCAACGATGTGGTAGGCCTGTAATAAAAAAGGGCAAAGAGAGTACACCATGCAAGATTTATTCAGCCTACAATGACAGTCATATATGTCATGTTCATGTGACAAAAAGCTTCACATATTTCCATAATTGGATGAGGTATGTATCTGGTATATGCCGATGAATTCCACTGTCCCAATGTCTTGATAATATGTACCGTTATATTTCTGCTGGAAGCAGTGGTGGCTACTCCAATGCAGAAGGAGTGTCCTGAGTAGTGGGATGGATTAAGACCTTACCTAGCCAGCAATACTCTAATATAGACCATAAATTTACTAGTGGTGAGAGCATTGCCATGTAAGGTATACAAAAGTTTGTTAGAAGAACCTGGAACAGTGGTTAGGAATTTATCTAGTACTTGTACCTGGCACCATTTGTTGCTGGTAGGGTTATAGGGGATCTTTACCAGTTGATCCCTCTGTGTGATTTTAGTGTGGATGAGGGATAGTATGTAGTTATCTTATATTTTGACAATCTGGCATCTCTTAATGCCATCTTGGGGTGTGATGTTTGTAGTGGTAAACTCTCCGGGTCTGAGGAACCCATAAAAAGCTAAGTAGATAGTGGTTTTTATGCCATGATTGGTGTGTGATTCGAAAGGGGTTGTATCCATGAGGTCTGATAATGATTTGAAAGGTTGACTATGAATCGGTGATCTAGGAGATGGTGGTATGGGTTTTGAATTTTTAATGCCTTTAACTATGGTTTTATTTGATAAGAAGATAAGAAACTGTAGTTGTTTGGCCAAAGTGTAAGTATATGGTGTTGTATCCCTGTCAGATATAATTTGATGGTGTTGTAAGATAATTTTAATTTAAGGTGGCAAAAAGAAGTGAAAGCTACAATAGTTTCCATTGAATGTTAATTTACAACCTGAAAGTCCAACAGCCGCTGCACCTGTAAATTAGTAAGGGAGTCAGAGGTAAGTAAAGGGATAAACATGCTTTTCCCATTCCATCTCATGAGAAATTCCTGCCACATGCGCAAATCCGAGGTAGTCGGCACGTTTAGTGAAATGCGGGAAATATCAAACTGAAAGCGGGGAAACAGATTGAGTAGTCTGAATATGAAAGCCTTGCCCAGTGGGATAATTTCCATGGCAAATTTGAGGGAGCCTAGTAGAGACTGTAATTCTGTACGATTACAAGATCCAGCAGAGAGATATAGATCGATGCATGATAGGATGAGCTCAATCTTATCTCTAGGCAAACTGGCAAACATATTGACCGAATCTAGCGTGATACCCATGAAATTAATCAACGTGTCGGGTCCTTCTTTCTTTTTAGGGGAGACGGGGACCCCCAGGTATTGAAATAGCTGGATTGTGATTCTCAGGCTACTAAGTGGAAATAAGTTACTTTCAATAGTCAAGAAGTTATCTAAATAGTGAAAAACTGTGGGGCATCTACAGACATTGAGCAGTAGCCAGCATAAAGTCTCAGCGAAGGTATCAAAAATCCTGGGGCTACATTTTGCACCAAAAGTGAGATGAGTGAAAAATAAATAAGAAACTTGCCACTTAACACCGTGTAGATGCCACAAAGAAGGATGGAAGCTTGAAGGCGTTAATAATGTCTGTCTTACTGAGCCATGGGCCCTTTCCTGCTGTCATGATTGCGTCAATGGCGTTATCAATAGTAGCAAACTGTAGGGAAAATTCCTCTGAAGGAATGAGATAGTTTAGACTGGGGATCATGGAAGAGTGGGGAGCAGAGAGGTCGATAATCAACCTTTGCTTGGCTGAACTTTTACCAGAGACCACCCGAATAGGGTTAGTTCTCCATACTGAGAAAGGTGGGGAACTGAATGGCCCAAGTAGGAAACCTTGATCCAGTTCAATCTGTAACAGATTGTTAACTGTTATTGGATTGGCAAGGGCAGACTGTAGGTTCTTACATTCTACAATGCCGAATGGCATGTAAATGATTTCCATATGGAACCCTTCCGTGAATCCCGTCACCAAAAACTCCACCAAGTGCGGTGAGGGATGATTCTGTAGTAAGTCGGCGAAACAAGTCACATTAATTGAGGCCATGTAGGGTTTGGGAAACAATTTATTTGGACACATCGTCTTGGCATGTGATCTGAAACAATGCAATAACTGTCAAGCACTAAATCCACAGGAACCTGCATTAAAGTTATTGCAAATCTGGAATTTACCCAGAAAAACAATATTACAGCCGAGCTTGTCCTTAATCACTTTCTCAGTTTTAGCTAAGGAAGTAGGGAAAGGAAAGGCAGCACCCAGCTCAGGGGTATTAGGACATAGGTTCGTGGTGTGTGAGGACGAAGAGCAAACACCACAAGCTGGGGACCTGAGGCCCGCAAAGTGCCTGCAAAACAGTTCTGTATCCAACTGGCTCCAGTCTGTCTGAAAATTGAACTGAGCTAGGGCCACAGATGCCTTTTTGCGGAGAATGATCTGTAGTAATCATAAAATGATGTACCTCCATACTTATGCCCCAGGTCCACCAAATTGTGTAAATACAGGTCAAATTCCTCTCTGCGTTCAGGATAAACTGAGCACAACATGTAGCTACCAAAAGCCAGAACGAACTCAGGGATTAACAACTTCCTATTCAACCTGGGGTCCCTAGCTTTCAGTACGACCGAGACATCGCCATAGGATTATGTCTTGTTTTCCAGAATATCTTGGGAGGCAATCAGCAGAGACACTAGATTGACATCCTTGACCTCCAAGTTATCCTTCTTAATATTTGCTGGTACAATGTGAGCTGGGTTGATGATATTGGGGTTCTGTAGTGGACCAATACATTTTCCACTCAGGGTGCCTGAAAGACCAGTAGGTTCTGGAGTAACCAATCCAGATGGTGCCACTGGCCTATCATTAGCATCCAAATGGTCCAGCCTATCCGTTTTTCAGCGTGGGAAAGTTCTTTGGAATTTTCCCAAGCTTTGTAATTTGACGCATAACTCTCTGATTGGTTACTTAATCCACCAATCAGAGAGTTATGAGTCAAATTACACAGCGTGGGAAAACTCCAAAGAACTTTCCCACGGCTGTGTAAAATAACACAGAGCCCCCGTCGCTCAGGGGTGGGGGCCAGGGGGGAGGACATTAGGTCCCCCCCCTTATTAGTATTTAGGGCCCCCACCCGTCGCTCAGGGGTAGGGGCCAGGGGGGAAAACCTTAGGTCCCCCCATATTAGTATTTAGGACCCCCACCCACGGGTGAGGGGTGGGGGCCGGGGGGGAGGACACTAGGTCCCCCCCTTATTCTTGTTTAGGGGCTCACCCACTGTTTAGGGGTGGGGCCATGGGGAGGACATCAGGTCCCCCCCTATTCTTGTTTAGGGCCCCCACCCACCGCTCAAGGGTGGGGGCCAGGTGGAGGACATTAGGTCCCCCCTATTAGTATTTAGGGCCCCCACCGACCGCTCAGGGGTGGGGGCCAGTGGGGAGGACATTAGGTCCCCCCTTATTAGTATTTAGGGCCCCCACCCGCCGCTCAGGGGTGGGGGCCAGGGGGGAGAACAATAGGTCATTTTACTTTAGGGCCCCCACCCGCCGCGCCAGGGGGAGGACATTAGGTCCCCCCCTATTAGTATTTAGGGCCCCCACCCACCGCTCAGGGGTGGGGGCCAGGTGGGAGGACATTAGGTCCCCCCTTATTAGTATTTCGGGCCCCCACCCGCCACTCAGGGGTGGGGGCCAGGGGGGAGGACAATAGGTCATTTTACTTTAGGGCCCCCACCCACCACTCAGGGGTGGGGGCCGGGGGGGGCCTTTTTTTTTTTTAAAACAGTGAGCAGTCACAGGCTGCTCACTGTTTACTAGACATGCCCCTACTCGCCGTATAGCAAGTAGGGACAAAATTTACTAATACTAAGTTATTTTTACTTAGTATTAGTAAATTTGGCTGAAAGACCAATACCATGGGAATTAGGGAGTTATCTACCAAGTGGCTGCAAGAGAAGTCCCGAGGTGCCGAAGTCCCGAAATTCCAAAGTTCCGAAATTCCGAAGTTCCGAAGTCTTGAAGTACCGAATTGCCGAAGTCCCGAATTTCGAAAATCCCGAATTTCGGAATGCCGAACCGAACCGAAAATTTTCCACATGCACATGCCTACTCACAATCAGCTTCCTCATACACACAAACATACACCATGACAGGCAGTCAACCTCACAAATGCAAACCCACAAATAGCCTTCCACAAACACTCACACAATATCACAGGTAGTCTAACCTTTATGCAACCCCACAAGCAGACTTCCCCCCACTTCTTTCATGCACACACTCTTAAACCTGTCCCAATTTAGTTTTTGGGTATTTTTCTTATGGGGACACAAGAGAGACAAGATTTCTGCAAATGAAAAACAAGTGTGTCATTAAATTTGCTTGCACTTTGCTAAACAGACACAGGACATTTTTGCTAAGCAAACAAAGGACATTTTTCCCATGCCAGAGCTCTTCGTCAGGGCTCTGGGCATGCTACTCTGGAGGCATGCACACAAACTGGGAAGTGTATGTTATTGATGATGACCCAACATGCCCCTCACTAGCTCTGCCTCCTCAGATTGAGCAATTTTGCCTTTGAAAGCCCAAGGTGAAATTGTGTTCCCATCCAGCCTTGGTGGATGGTAATGAATGATATGTAGGGGTTCCAAAAGCCATTTAGGCCTGAGATATTTTTCTGTGAGGGTCATACATAGGGCTTTGTGCTGTTGTTAGTGCCCCAAGCTGTAGTAACCTTTTCAGATGTAACTAGTAAATTATGTGTCAGTTTACTATTTGATAACCCCTTAAAACCGGAGGGCGTACTATTACGCCCTATTCTAAGCGGCTCTAAACGTCATAGGGCGTAATAGTACGCCCTCTGTTTTTTTTTTTACTTACCTGGTTGTGGGGACTCCCAGGGAGTCCCCCGCAGCAGATCCGTCCTGCTGCAGCCCCCCCCGGCCATGTGAGAGTGAGGTCCTTGCGAGGACCTCACAATCACATGGCCGGGTTAGCTGCCTGCTGCATTGCCAGCAGGGGGACTGCCTGTAATGACAGGTAGTCTCCCTGCTGGCTGGAAATAAAATCAAATAAAGTAAAAATAAGTGTAAAAAAAAATAATAATATTCTTAGATCAAATATATATATATATATATATATATATATATATATATATTATGATCTAAGTATATATATATATACACATATACATACACAAACATAGACTGTCTAGGTGTATTTTACTATTAATATACATATAATTATATATATATATATATATATATATATTAATATAAATTAAACGTAGACTGATACTGATTATATATATATATATATAATTATTGTTATATATATATATATATATATATATATATAATATAAAAATATATATGTAAATACGTTAAAAAATAAAATTAAAAAAATAATAAAAAATAAATAATTTTATAATAATAATAAAAAAGCAAACAGTATTATGACATTGACATTTAAAATGTCATGTAGAACTAAAAAAAAACAACATTTCTTATTTTCTCCCATTTTTTTCATATTAAATTATGTTTCATAGCTAAATATTTGATATTAAATGAAAGCCCTGTTTCCCCTGAATAAAATTATATATAATAAGGGTGGGTGCATTTAATATGAAAGAAGTGAATTACGGTTGGACAGACATATAGCGCAAATGCCAGGTTTTGTTTACGTTTTGTTTTGTTCACAACGTGTACATTTGGCTCTGTAACGAGAATATACCCCAACACGCAGGATTCAGCTAAACAGAGACAACACAGAGGGGAGATACGTCTACCGGACCTTAGAGTGTCCGGACTCAACGTATATAGGAGAAGTACAGAGTCAGGAACTATCCGAGGTCAAGGACACAAAGAGACAGCGTAAACTAGGACTAGCCGGAGTCTGGTACACAGTAAACAGCAAGCCGGCAAACAGAACAGATAAGGATAAAGAGATAACGTAGTCAGAAAACAAAGCCAAGGTCAAGTACGAAGGAACACAACTGAATACAACAAGCGCTAAAGGGAACTGAAACAGAAACCCCGATAGGGCAAGGAACCAAGGGGAAAAGGTGAGTATAAATAACGAAACATCGATTTTGATTGGTCCCTGTCATCTCCACGCCCCCAAAAGGTAAGTGTATGGGGAGTGTGGCATGACAGGGACCAATGGGAGGCCTTTTCCAATTTTTTCTCGCTCTTAGAGTCAGGCGGGACATGTGAATGCTTCTCGCGGTCACTGCCCGCCTTCCTGTTCCTGCCTTTGGATGAGCCGCGCGCAGCTCGTGCAGCAGCAGGACCGCGCACGGTTTGAACAGAGGACCCCGGACGGCCCCTGGAAAGCGTAAGTACCGCTACAGGCTCAGTCCTTAAGGGGTTAAAGTACATGTTGCAACACATTACTAATGATAACTCTTGAAGTTATAGACCAACAGGCAAAGCTCCAAGCACACAAAATTCAGAAAATAGAAAATGTAAAAAAAGCTGTTCAACCCTTTCAGGAACCAGATCCAGATGCTACACTGATGAACACTTTTTAGGTAAGCTACCATAAGTGCATTATTACTTATATAGTGTATTATATAGCTCATGCTAATCTATTTAGCCCCTATCTCTCTTCTACCAATGTAGCCCCTATTTCTTCTATGAAATTCAGTATACATCTAGCAATCATAAATGATAGGTTTGCATCCAGATCAAGAACATCCCATCAGGATTTGGAAATTGGTTGACCCATGTGTTTAATAATTTATAATATTCCTGTAACTCACTTTACTTCAGTGATGTTGTTAAGTGTCACCCATAATCAGATCATGTTTACAATATCTATTTGCATTGCTCCATTAATCACTTAATTTGTATATATACTTTAATTTTCATTTTTTGAATTCTCATCTAGCCTTGGTCCGTCACTGTCAGATTTGTAGAATATTTCTAATTAAAATACCAGAAAGAAGCTTTAGTCATTTTAAAATATAGTTCTATCCTACAGTTGCACACCTACCAGCTAGATTTTTTCAATTGTGTTTTTGTATTCAGGTCAGCAGAGGGAGCCCAACACTGCTATAAAGAAAATTGTTCAAGCCAATTTAAATTACTAATTTCCTATGTAGGTTTATGGATAAATATTACATACAAACTTTTTTTTTTTTTTTTTTTTTTTTGCCTCGCCATATAAATTGAACAAACTGGTGAAAACAAACATGCCAAAAAAATCAGTAATTCAAATTCAAGAAAGCTTTTTAAGTTTATTTCTACCCATAAAGCACCATACAACTCAAATACAAATATATGAGTTGAGGCATTGCCACTACTTTATCAGTCGTAGACGTGAGATTAGTTAACATAGATATATAAAAAAAATTACTTATACAATTACAGTGCAGTATTCTTGTTTGTTCAATGTTATTAACTAAAGTGAGATTTCCAAAAATATTAAATCACTTAAAAAGCGTATCTAAAAATATTTAACCTCAAGTCTTGATTTAATATTGTTGGATAAGCTTTCCAAATGATTTAATATTCACTCACTCACTACACTTATCAGAACAGCTACATTAAGCTGTAGTTGTTCTGGTGACTACAGTGCCCCTTTAAGTAAATAAATGTCCAGGAAGGAGAGCTTTCACTGCACTTTTTAACACAATTCAGTACAGTCAAGTTATATCAAGTTTTCATCAGAATACCTGTTACTAGCTACAAATACATTTAAAGGAATACTATAATGCTAGCAATACAATGGTGTATTTCTAGCCAGTGGTGTATTGTGGTTTTGTGCTGCCCAGGGCATAACAAAACTTGGGCACCCCCTACCCCTTCCAAATTTTTCTTCCTGACAGACACATGCCCTCACTGATGCATGCACTGACCTACACTCACTTACAGATACACAGTCATTGTCACACACACTGTTTAACCAACACACACTTTCACTGAAACATACATTCACAGACATACACACTCACATTCACTGACAGACGTGCATTCACCGACAGACACATACACACTCATTGACAAGACACAAATGCACACTCACTGACAGAAATGCATACACACTTACTGACAGACGCACACTCCCTCAGTGTCAGACACACACACACTGGGACAAACATATACTCACTGACAAACACATATACAACACTCACTGACAGACATATACATTCAGTGTCAGACACACACATTGAATCACAGACACACATATACTAGCTGACAGACACACACTAGCAGACATACGCATTCACTGACAGACACATACTCTCAGTGACAGACATGCATACGCATACTAACAGACATGCATTTACATGCTGAAACACGCATGCACATACTGATGCAGGCATACACACACTGACAGACACACACTCTCAGTGACACATACACACTCACTGACAAATGCATGTACACTCTCAGTGACAGACACACACTCACTAACACACACACACTCACTAACAGACACAAAAACTAACACTCACTAATAGACACAAACTAACACACTCACTAACAGACACACACTAAAACTCACTAACAGACACACACACACTAACAATCACTAACAGACACACACTAACACACTCACTAACATACACAAAAACTAACACACACTAACAGACACAAACTAACACACTCAATAACAGCCACAAACACTAACACTCACTAACAGACACACACTAACACACTCTCAATTTTCTACTTTTATTTTTTAATCCACTCATCCTCCCTACCTTTGGGAGTGATGGAGTGGATTCTTCCCTGGTGTCCAGTGGGGCTGCTGATGGCTGGGCAGGCAGGCTCATAGTGGAGGCAGAGAAGGAGCTCTGATCTTCCTGCTCAGCTCCCTCGCGCACCTCTTAGTGATGTCGGAGCTGGAGTGACGTCATATTCTGGCTCTGGCATCACTGCGGTGCATGTGAGGGAGCTGAACAGTGGAAAGTGCTCCCTCGCCACCTGCATCAGCGCATGCCAGCTTCGGAGGATCCAAAGGTGGAACTGAAATGCTGAATGTATGCTGTTGCACAGCTGTAAGAAACAGATGATGTTATCTTGTTGATTTTGAAGTCCTATGAGTGTGTTCTTCACTTTGGCTGAGATCATCAAACTTGATAATCTCAGCCAATCCAATGCTTTCCCTATTGTGGATGTGTGGCATAAAGCTCAGCACAGCCAATCAGCTTCTCCATGGGGAGCGTTCCGTGCCTCCATGCAGACCAAATCTAATACACTGCCCCCTCCCCCCATTCTAATACACTGCCGACAAATCCAATACATTGCTTACAAATCCAATACATTGCCATCCCTCCACTCTAATACACTGCCCCCTCAACCCAATCTAATACACTGTACCGTAATCTAATACACTGCACCTCCTCCCTCCACTCTAATTGAATACACTCCCTCCGCAAAATTAATACACTGCCCCTTCTCACCAATTTAATATATTGGACCCACCCTCCTCCAAATTAATACAGTACCCCCTCCCTGAAAGTAATACACTGCCCACTACCTCCCCCAATTTTAATACACCTCCCACTCCCTCCCCCAATTTTAATACACTGCCCCCTCCCTCCCTCAAATTAAAACATTGCCCCCTCCCCAATTTAGCACACTAAACAGGAAGGTACCTCAAGCCCCTTTTCCCCTACCTTAAGATGAGCCACCCGTCCTCCAGTTGCAACCCTGCTCTACTCTGCCAGGCCAGATGCTCCTCTATAGTGTTCCTTTGAGTCCAGTGTAAGAAAAAAATAAGTTCTAATATGTAATAGCTTGTGTTTATGATTACGGTGGGCATAATTACAGAATATTATAAATACAAAACACTACAAGATCCATGCATTTCAAATTATGCAGGATCTGGAAGGATTTTATTAATAATTGGGGAGAAGAACCTGGGTTACATTTTGGTATCCTTCTTCTCAGAGACATCATAAAAAATGCAAGTGCACCTACCCTCCCCCCCCTCTCCCAAAGCCAGACAGACCCTTACCTTAGACACTTGCATTTTATCTGAATTATAGTCAGTTAAGTTTATTCTACAGAACAATCTCCCTTCCTAAAAAAATTGCTGCAAATCCACCCCTCCTCTTTGGCACCTACTGACCTCAGCCAGTGTGTTTGAATGGGCTGTGACTTATGACATCACTGAACTGTGTAACAAGCTCCTGCGGATCTGCTGTCCTATAGAATGCTCTCCTAGTGGAGAGGAATCTCATTTAACCTTCTCAGCGTCTATAAGTGAGTTTTACATAAATCATTCATATATATGCAATATACAAAACTGTTGTCTTTTACTATACTTTTTACTTAAATAATCATTAAGATCCCACCCTTAAAATATTGAAAAATAAGTCAATGAGTCTTATTGCTGTGAAACTTATATATAATGAATACTGCGTTATAGAGCCCCACGGAAATAAAATAGACAAAAGGTGCATTGCAGATGTTTTTGTTTGTGTTTATATATAATATACTGCACACCAAGTAAATATTCCGGGGAATATTTACTTGGAAAAAGGGAATTGGGGTGCTTTTCTAAGTAGATGTGCTGCTGTAAATATAAAAATATATGCAAAATACAGATTGAGGAACAGCACACACACATACAAAAACGCCGGTGGGTGGCATAGAACATCCCCGTCGTCCTTTGTACTTACCGGGTGCCCGCTGTTCCCCCGACGGCGATCGCGATCCTGGGTATTTGCCTGGAAGCTCAGGCAGACCCCCTCTGCCCGATCTGCCCGACCCCCCTCAGCCATGTGATCGTGGGGTCCTTGCGATCACATGGCCGGAATAGCCGGCTTATTCAGTGTCTGCAAGGGGCCTGCCTGAGCTTTCAGGCAGTCCCCCTTATTCCTGTAAAAAAGTTTTTAAAGTTAATAAAAGCTAATAAAAAGTTTAATAAAGTAAATAAAAGTACTTGGATCATATATATATTTTTATATATATGATCCAAGTACTTTTATATGCACATACATAAACCATTAATAACAGTGTATTCTAATATTAATATATTAATTAATATTAATTTATATACAGTCTATAAAACAATTATAAGTGACTTACCAAGTACCATTTTTTTGCATTTTTCACACACAAAATGCACTTTCACTGACGATATCATTGTTGTGATACGTTTTACTGTAACACTAATATTTCTGTTCAGCGAAGTCTCCAGAGTATAACAGTACCCCCCATGTACAGGTTTTATGGTGTTTTCAAAAGTTACAGAGTAAAATATAAGGCTTGCATTTCAGTTTTTTTTCACATTGAAATTTGCCATATTGGTTATGTTGCCTTTGAGGCTGTATGGTAGCCCAGGAATGAGAATTACCCCCATGATGGCATCCATTTACAAAAGTAGGTAACCCAAGTTATTGCAAATGGGTTGTGTCGAGACTTTTTCAGTAGCCACTTAGTCACAAAAACATTAGTGTTAAAATTAGTTTTTTGCCTATGCTCACTACTATATTGTATAAAATACTATACAACCTGTGCTCCTATACAAACTGTACAATTATGCAACTGTATACTGACCCTTTGTTTTCCCATTTTCTTTTCTGTAACCCATATTTCATGAAAACTCTTTCAATAAAATACAAATTGGAAAAATATAATAGTTTTTTGCATTTTTCACACACAAAGAAATATGAATGTTAAATTTGGCCAATGTTTGTGACTAGGTGGCTACTAAAAAAGACTGGACATACCCCATTTGTAATACCTTGGGTTATCTACTTGTGCAAATGGCATGCCATCATGGGGGTAATTTTCATTCCTGTGCTACCATTTGGTCTCAAATAGACATGTGCAATTTGTTTCGGTCCGAATTAAAATTCGGCCGAATTTCGGTTAATTCGGACATTGGGTTGCTTCCGAATGTCCGAATAGTTGAATTGCCGAAGTGGCGTATTGTCAAAGTCCCGAAGTGCCGAAAATACTGAATTTCCGAAGTGTAGTAGTGCCGAAGTGCCGAGTTGCTGAAGTGCCGAAGTTCCGAAGTTGCCGAAGTTCCGAGGTGTCGAAGTTCCGCAGTTCCGAAGTTCCGAAGCACAGTATTGCCTAAGTACTAATATACTTACCCAGTGAAAGAAGAAGAATGTTACACTGTATACAATTTCAAATAAAAAGTATACAAACATAGAGAAGATTCAGCTGTAAGCATTTGCAACACTTACAACAATCAAGTAACATACATTCATATAAAATGTAAGTCACTTGGCCAGTCAGTGTAATGACGAATGAATAAGTAGATAACTCCCTAATTCCCACGGTATTAGGGAGCTATCTACTAAAAGGCTGAAAGACCTGAATAGGTCTCTCAGCCAAATTTACTAATACTAAGTAAAGATTACTCAGTATTCGTAAATTATGCCCCTACTCGCTATACCGCGAGTAGGGGCATGTCTATTAAACAGTGAGCAGCCTGTGGCTGCTCACTGTAAAAAAAAAAGGTCCTATTGCCCCCCCCCCCCGGCCCCCACCCCTGAGCGGCGGGTGGAGGCCCTAAAGTAAAAAAAGGGGGGAGGACCATTTAACTAAGTACCTGGAAAAATAAAAATAAACTTACCATTCAATGTTTTCTTTCTTCTAAAATCTTCTTTTTTTCAGGCCCAAAAAAGGGCAAATAAAAATCCATAATAACCGACGCAATAAAAAAAAAAAAACGAGCGCAAAAAAAAAATTATCCATCTTCACCCATGAAGGGCTCCGCGCAGACTGAGCTCTGCAGGGTGGGGGAAGGCTTATAAAGTGGGTTGATTGGTGGGTTTAAGCCATCCAATCAGAGTGTCTGGCCTTTTTGGGGGCTGAAAAAAAGAAGATTTTAGAAGAAAGAAAACATTGAATGGTAAGTTTATTTTTATTTTTCCAGGTACTTAGTTAAATGGTCCCCCCCTCATTATTTTAAGGGTGAGGGGGGTAGGTAGGAGTTTATTTTATGGGGGAGGGGGTGACTAGGGGATTGGGGACCCCTAGTCACCTGGGGGGAGTTACATTTTCATTTAGGGCCCCCACCCACCGCTCAGGGGTGGGGGCCAGGGGGAGGACAATAGGTCCCCCCCAATTTGTATTTGGGCCCCCACCCGCCGCTCAGGGGTGGGGGCCAGGGGGAGGACATTAGGTCCCCCGTTTGTATTTAGGGCCCCCACCTGCCGCTCACGGGTGCGGGCCAGGGGGGAGAACAATAGGTCCCCCCCAGTTTGTATTTAGGGCCTTCACCTGCCGCTCAGGGGTGGGGGACAGGGGGGAGGACATTAGGTCCCCCCAATTTGTATTTAGGGCCCCCACCCACCGCTCGGGGCTGGGGGCCAGTGGGGAGGACATTAGGTCCCGCCCTTATTCTTGTTTAGGGCCCCCACCCACCGCTCAGGGGTGGGGGCCAGGGGGGAGGACATTAGGTCCCCCCCTTATTCTTGTTTATGGCCCCCACCCACCGCTCAGGGGTTGGGGCTAGGGGGAGGACAATAGGTCCCCCCCAGTTTGTATTTAGGGCCTTCACCTGCCGCTCAGGGGTGGGGGACAGGGGGGAGGACATTAGGTCCCCCCAATTTGTATTTAGGGCCCCCACCCACCGCTCGGGGCTGGGGGCCAGTGGGGAGGACATTAGGTCCCGCCCTTATTCTTGTTTAGGGCCCCCACCCACCGCTCAGGGGTGGGGGCCAGGGGGGAGGACATTAGGTCCCCCCCTTATTCTTGTTTAGGGCCCCCACCCACCACTCAGGGGTGGGGGCCAGGGGGAGGACAATAGGTCCCCCCATTTGTATTTAGGGCCCCCAACCCGCTGCTCAGGGGTGGGGGCCGTGGGGAGGACATTAGGTCCTCCCCCTTTTTTTACTTTAGGGCCCCCATCCGCTCAGCGAGGGGGGACCCTTTTTTATTTTTATTTTTTTAACAGTGAGCAGCCACAGGCTACTCACTGTTTAATAGACATGCCCCTACTCGCGGTATAGCGATATAGCGAGTAGGGGCACAATTTACTAATACTAAGTAATTTTTTACTTAGTATTAGTAAATTTGGCTGAAAGACCAATTTAGTTCTTTCAGCCTTTTGGTAGATAACTCCCTAATACCATGGGAATTAGGGAGTTATCTACCAAGCGGCTGCAAGAAAAGTCCCGAAATGCCGGAGTTCCGAAGTTCCGAAGTTCCGAAGTTGCCGAAGTTCCCAAGTGCCGAAGTTCCGAAGTGCCGAAGTTCCGAAGTGTTCAAGTGCCGAAGTGCCGAAGTTGCCGAAGTTCCGAAGTGTCTAAGTGCCGAAGTCCCAAATTTCGGAATGCCGAACCGAGCCGAATATTTTCCCCATGCACATGCCTAGTCTCAAATGCAACATAACCAGTCTGTCAAATTTCAATGTGACATTCACAGTCAAAATGCCATGCAGAACTAAAAAAATAAAATGTCTTATTTTCTCACATTTTCTTATATTTTATTCATATTAAATTATGCTTAATATACAAATATTTGATGTGACATGAAAGCCCCGTTTCTCCTGAACAAAATGATTTATAATAAGTGTGGGTACACATAATATGAAAGAGGTGAATTACGCCTGAACAGACCTATAGCACAAATTCAAGGTTTTGTTTAAGTTTTAATTTGATCACAACTTGTACAATTGTCTCAGTCCTTAAAGCAGTGATGGCGAACCTATGGCACGCGTGCCACAGGTGGCACGCCGTGCCCTCTCTGTGGGCACACGGCCACAGGTCCGCCATCACTGCAGAGTAGGCACCTGCCTGCCCGAAACGGCAGGCGCCTACTCTGCTTCCGTGTCGGGAGGCAGGGGGAGGGATCTGTGAATCAGCTCCCCTGTCCTCCCACGCGATGCTGTGTGGAGCGTTGCCGAGCGTTACCATGGCAACGCTCCACACAGCATCGCGCGGGACGACAGGGGAGCTGATTCACAGATCCCTCCCCCTGCCTCCCGACACGGAAGCACTGCCTGCCACCACCGGACCACCAGGGATGACGGTACCACCACCGGACCACCAGGGATGACGGTACCACCACCGGACCACCAGGGATGGCTGTCCTCCCCCCCACTTCATTAAAGGTAAGAAGGAAGGAGGGAGGGGGGGATACTGACACACAGCACCCCTACCCCCCAGAAGTACCCTTAGCCCCCCAGCACCACCCCTATCTCCCCAGCACCACCCCTATCTCCCCAGCACCACCCCTACCCCCACAGCACCACCCCACCCCCCCAGCAGCACCCTACGCCCCCAGAAGTACCCCTACCCCCCAGCAGCACCCTACCCCCCCAGAAGTACCCCTACCACACCAACAGTACCCCTACTCCCCCACAACAGTACCCCTACACCCCCACAGCAGTACCCCCTACCCCCCAGCACCCTTACCCCCCAGCACCCCTACCATCCCCCCAGCACCCCTACCCCCCCAGCAGTACCCCTACCCCCCCAGCAGTACCCCTACCCCCCAGCAGTACCCCTACCCCCCCAGCAGTACCCCTACCACCCCCAGCAGTACCCCTACCCCCACACACAGTACCCCTACCCCCACACACAGTACCCCTACCCCCCCACACACAGTACCCCTACCCCCCCACACACAGTACCCCTACCCCCCCAACACACAGTACCCCTACCCCCCACACACAGTACCCCTACCCCCCACACACAGTACCCCTACCCCCCACAGCACCCCTACCCCCCACAGCACCCCTACCCCCCACAGCAGTACCCATACCCCGCCAGCAGTATCCCTACCCCCCACACAGTACCCCTACCCCCCACAGCACCCGTCTCACACACACACATACAGCACCCCTCACACACACAGCACCCCTCATACACACATACACAGCACCCCTCATACACACATACAACACCCACACACACGCACCCCCCCCACACACCCACACGCACCCCCCCACACACACACGCATCCCCCCCACACACACACACACGCACCCCCCCACACACACACACACGCATCCCCCACACACACACACACGCGCACCCCCCCACACACACACACACACACACGCACCCCCCACACACACACACACACCCACACCCACACACACACGCACCCCCCCACACACACACGCACCTCCCCACACACACACACACGCACCCCCACACACACACACACGCACCCCCCCCACACACACACACACACGCACCCCCCCCACACACACACACGCACCCCCACACACACACGCACCCCACACACACACACACACACACGCACCCCACACACACACACACACGCACCCCCTCCCCACACACACACGCACCCCCCCCCCACACACACACACGCAATTGCCGTGTTTGCACTTTAAGGAAAAAAAAGTTGGCATGTATTGTGGTTTGGGCACTCGGGCTCAAAAAGGTTCGCCATCACTGCCTTAAAGGGTTAAGGCTACTTAAAATTGCTAACCTTAGCAATCAAATATGCAAACAAAAGCAAGCATTGCCACTTGCTGTCAGAATATTGTTGGGCTGTTAGACAACTAGAAGCAACAAGAGAGTTTACTCAGTGGGTAATGCCAGCTACACCACAATATAATTAATTCAATGGCACTATGAAGGCGCTTAATCTGCAATCCTAACAGAAATCCTGCTACTTTTAGTAGTATATAATAGAGACACCAATATAAGAAAAAAAAAAAACATCAGTTTGTAAACCCAAAATGTATTTTTAAGATGGTATGTATTGGCTGCAGAGGTTGTTTAGGCTTCTCCAGAATCAGCTTCAAGATCTGGGAATCTTTCCCAGATCCCATGCGTTCACCTTCTCCTAAATGTGAAACATGAATCTGAAGGTGGTGGTCCTCCAGGGCTTATCATATGAAAACCAAATGTGTTTATTTTACTTTTAACAGTTAATTTTCAGTCATTCCATCTTTCCACAGTTCTCATGGTAACTCTCTTCTTGTTTACTTATTTACGTAGCAAATACAAAGAAGATTTGGCACTCACAAATTCCCAAAACATAAAATTTTAGACAGAACCCACAAGAAAGGTTTCAACCCCATTGAGAGCTTTTCTCAAGTCTAATAGCAACTTGAATCACACCTCAATTTAAAGACTTAAACAAAATGAAAAGTAGCAGCACCTCCATTGATGTTGTGACTCAACCACATGATCATGCAGAAGCAGAACCATGTGATCATGCAGCCAGAAATGGTACATTATTATAAAAAAAAGACAGTGAGGTTGTTAACAAATAAACAAACAAAAAACAATGCAATAGCAATGTTAATAGGTATACAATTAAGTATATAAGTATATAATTAATAAGCATTGAGACCTCCAGGTTATGACACAAGGCAAAAAAGATGCAGTCACGTAATCATACAAATAAAACCTAATGCTGACTATACATGTTTGTCCTAGAAACCCAGTTGCCATGGTAACATGAAAACAAACCCCAGAGGTAAACAAAAAAAACAAAAAAAATCTCTTCAAATAAAGTGTTCAATATTCTTTCTATATATATTTTTGTGAAAATGCATGTTACAAATGTAGCACAATTTAGTCTCATGAAAGATATAATAATAGCATCAATAAGTTTTAAAAAAATAGAAACTTTATAAATAAATTACATGAATGTGATACAACAAGGGTAAGACTGAGCTGTCAAGCACTAAAGATTTGCTAGCAGGAAAGGGCCCCCAACAATCCCAATTTCAGTAGGACAGTCGTGATTGCTGGGTCCAGTCCCGCTGTCACTATTTTGTTCCCTGGTGTCCCACATATGGGAACACAAAGGAAATGTCCTTTGGCAGCACAGCATGAGTGCATCATTAGACAAGCTTGCACTAGGACTGCAGTGCTCTCTGGAAGGTCATGCAAGTTGAGAGGCTGGCCAAGTCCCAGTCCCTTTTAGTACCAAGGTCACTGTTGACCCATGTTTGGCATCGATAGTGACTTGATTTGTATCACTGGCAATACCACCTCTCGCAATGTTGGAAGCAGGAGCATCAGGTAGCCAATGTACCTGTTATGATCATGGGACCATGATTGCGCAATGGCTTAATTTAAAATACTGACATGATGTTTCCCAAAGTCTGTGGTGGTTCCTCTTCCTAGCCACATATTATTCTAAATGGTTATATTATTTTGAGCTTAAAAGTTTTATTTTTTTTGCTTTTATCCTAAGAAATTATTGTAGGCACAACCCCTTTTCAGAGTCAATTACCTATACACTCATGCACTGTGTAGACTACTAGACCATTCATACTATATAACGTATTACAAAATTAACCTGTTAAAATGTTAACTATTTTGAACACAAAAATGCTTTCATTTCATGCAGGGTTATTCACTAGTGAGAATTCAAAGTAAATGTAACCCCTTAAGGACACATGACATGTGTGACATGTCATGATTCCCTTTTATTCCAGAAGTTTGGTCCTTAAGGGGTTAAGGCCAGAGTATCTGAATGTAAAGTATAGCTGAAGTACAAATTTTTTTTTAATTTGGCTATTTTAATCTTTAATTTGAAATACACTTTGAATTCACCTTGAAATCTCACTTTAGTGAATAACCATTTTACTTTAGCCTGCATTTGCAGTCCCCCTGTCATTCTTCCCTATTTCTGAATTAATGAAAAAAAAAACATATAATGTGTATGTTCTATATTTTCTACATGCATACTAGACATGGTACTATAAAAAAATGCAAGACACTAGACAAATAAGTAATTAGGTAGAAAACGTTTTCTTCAAAACAAAATTGTTGAAGCAAAATCTATACATTTGTTTTACAAGCACAAATAACAATTCAAGAGCCCATTTAGGTGTTCATTCTAAATAACTAAATAAAACCTGTACAGATGAAGGTTACAGATACATTCTGTAGTAGTAATTCAACCATCTAATTCGTGCCCCCCACTCTCCCATGACCGTTTATCGGCACAATTTGCAAACTCGATGTCTGTCATGTAGTGAGCCGATCTGGTACTCCCTCCAGCCATCTTCATGGCCTCCTCCATCCCTGCTTCTTTTGCTGAAGGTTGCATACCGATTGCGAGCCAGATATTTGGATGAAGAACTAGATAAGGCCCTCCCCCAGCCCTGCAAGCCCTCCCAACTCAACTCTCATACATGCTATGAATACTGCAGCTAGGAGACTTGTTCATATAAAAAAGGTCCTCCCAAGCCTTGCAAACCCTACCAGTACCTCCAGCGCTACTCACAAAGTGATGTCACTGTTCTTCATAGAGTGAAGTCAAATGTTCAATCTATGTGCTGACATTCTGCAGCACTTTATGCACAGACCCCCATGGGGGTCTCCATTCAGAACATACAGTGCCTGCCCCGGCACCTCTTTGTCTGGGATATAATTGAGATGCTGTTTGCTAAACTAATTATCTCCTGGATACAGAAGGCTAAACACAAAAATACCCCAAAAACATAATAAAGATATGTGGCGGAACCAACCTCGCCACTGAGAACTGGAGAAGCCTGGTTGCTAGCCTCCTGCCCAGTGATTATGGTCCCTGGGAGATATTGCCCTTTAAGGGACTGAATTGGGGCTTATGGACTGCTACCATAATGTACTGACCCTTTAAGAACTACTTTTGGGCAGGTGGATTGTATTATACTGTCCCTAGCTCTTTAAATACTTTGGGGACAGATTGGTACTTTTGTATATGGCACTTTGGACACATTCGAAGCTGTCGAAGTTGTCGAAGCTGTCGATGCTGTCAAAGCTGTCGAAGCGGTCGAAGCGGTCGAAGCTGTCGAAGCGGTCGAAGTTACCGAAGTTGTCGAAGTCATCGAAGTGGCCGGTATCGGACAAAGGACCACGTGGCGGCGGCCATTTTAACTTTAAACACTGCCGACCCTTAACATCAACTCCACTTCGACACTTCGACTAAAGTCGAAGTACAGGCACACTTCGAATGGGACTTAGCCGTTTTTATGCCAGGAATTGACCGACCGCACAGCCCAAATCTATGGAACTGTTTTGGGCAAGAAAATGTGCTTGCGGTCGGTCATAAAAGGACTTCCGTGTAACTTTTGATCCACTGGAGGGATTTGCCTGAATTTTGGAAGTGTTTATGTTTAAAGTATGCTGAGTCTGAATATGTGATTTGTATGTGAATGTGATGTATGGTTTTGAAGTTATAGATATTGTGTAAAAGTTATGTTTTAAACTGTATAATAAGTGGATTATCTCTCAGGCTAAGGGGAGGGGATGTGTGGGTTGTACCATATCTCGGATTGGTTATTTTATGCCTCCCCCTGGGTGTGGCCTGTATGTGTGAAATGGAAATAAAAGCCAGGCTGGATGAGCCAGTCCAGAGTTCCTGTTTTACCCTCAAAGTGATGTGTCGTCTCATTATTGGGGGAAGGATTTATTGCATGCTGTTCCAGTTGACTGCTAGGAGTACAAGCCTATTCGTATGGTTCCTATTCAATGGTCTACAGCATTCATATGCTTGGGAGAATTCAAAAGGTTTCTCGGATTCAGTGTTCGTGTGTCTCCAGTCGGGAGAATGGTGTTTGCAGTAGCTGCCTGTGCATCTGTAAAGGGGATTATCGCCTAAACTGGGTTTTATCCTCTTGTAAGTGAAACGGTCCATTACAAGATACATATCATACATCCCCAGATAGCTTTGGTCTGGGCACCCATGTTGGCCAAATAGTGCTCGGATCCATGGCGAGATGACAAATCGTCACCTGGGTAAAGTTTTGACCAGCCGCACACGTGGTTCATGCCCAAAAGAGTTCCAGTGCGAGAGTGGCTTTTTCTGGTCAAATATTGGGAGCTCCTGCGGCCAAACAAAAGGGTGCTCCCTCTGTCTCTCCTGGAGCGTTTGTTCTCTTTGGTATGTAGTCACTTCCCTACAAATAGCTCTCTCCTAGCATGTCGGTAGGGGAGCAAAACCGTGAGTTAAGGTGACCGGGATCCATGAGGTCTAGTGATCGTAATCGAGTTCCAGAGGTTTTGCGGTCTAGTACTGCTAGAGACCTTTCGGGAGTTTTGTAGTTAAATGACTGCCATAGAGAGTTGCGATTGGCAGTAAGAGTTCGGGAAAAGGGAAGGTACCGAACCAGGGGAATCGTGAACAGCTCTTCTGGTTAAAATATATGTGTATAAGGACAGGGTCCATCACAAAAAGCACACAAAGATGCACTGGAACACATGAAAAAATGCAAAATTTTTGGTAATTATTTAATTATTTTTGTTTAGAGCCTTTTTGGACAGGAGTACAGGTTTACTTCAAGGAACGGTCTTTCTGCAGCTGTAGGCAGACCCACTAAAGTACATTGAGTTAAACTTTAAAGGAACACTACAAACACCATTACCACTCCAGTATAATGTTGTAGTTATGGTATCCACCCCAGAAGACAAACCATTTTGTACCAGTTTGACTTCATACCCTGGGTAAGCCAGATGCCAAACCTCCCTTACACTACAGCCAGAACAAGCCAGAAGCTCCTACTTAAGCACTTCCGTTACCAAGATTTCCACTAATCCTGATCCTCCTCTATTCATGTAGGGTGAGTATGGGCTGAGGGGAAGACATGGAAGGCACAGGGGTGGGGGGAAATCACACCGTCATTGGAATCTTGTTGCCAGCATGATGTGCATTCTAATATCAGACGTCAAATTTGCACAGAGCTCCCCAGTGATGCTGCTAGAAGTTTAGTTAGTATGGATTAAACTATGTATGCACAGTGTTTCATAGTAAAATGATGCGCATATGGACTCCAGGCACCATGACCACTTCAAATCACTGAAGAGGACATGATGCTTGAAGTAACCCTTTAAAGGCTGGTTTGTTATTATGTTTATCTATGTAATTGGTCCTTAAGAAGATAAAAAGAAAAACTGCCCAGGCTGCATAGTTAAAAGGATTTGGAGTTGGGTAACAGTCTGATTTATTTTAACATTTTAAAAGTTTCCCACTGTTTTCAGATGATTATTCCTGGCCAGGCTACTTCATTTTGTTTAACTATGTTTTAAAACCTGTGTACACAGAAGACATTAAGAAGGGGCTTAAATGTAACCATTTATTCAGCTTTGTCCTCTGTCTCATTGACGGGGGTACCCTCCTCGGGATATGTTTCCATTAGAGGGGGATACAGCCCTTTGCTTATAGAGGGGGTGAATTGGGAGGACAAGTGGGAGGACAAGTGGGAGGACAGCACTAAGATTTTAGTTTGTGTACAATTGCAGGAACAAATATATAAGGTCATATTCCGATGGTATAGTAGCACTATACAGATGTTTGAAGTCATGCTTACCATCTGAACAGGTTGAATTGCTGATTAAACACAGCTTCCTACCTTCTGTGGACACTATGGAAAACTTCTGCCTGGTGTAGGGAGAACTAAATCCTGAATAGAGTTGCAAACTCTCTGGGTCATTTTTGGGGTGAAACAGAATCAGATGTAGGGTACCTCTAACATGAGAGAAGCTCCTGCCTTTATATATAAATATATATATATATATATATATATATATATATATATATATATATATATATATATATATATATATATATATATATATATATATACATATATATATATATATATATATATATATATATATTATATTTGTTTATTTATTTTTACAAATATTTTAAGCTTTTCAATCAATCCTGAACTTACCTGTCATACACAGTGATCACAGTATTACAGTATTTATACTTTCATCTATCTGCTATTACATAGCTAACTGGCTATAATGTTTCTGTATGTTAGCTTGTGAAGGGGTTAATATTCTGTTTATTTGCCGTACACACTCTTCTGGATAATGTAAATCTTGGAGGGCCAGATGGCTTATGAAATGGTTCTCAATACTCTGTTGTAAATCTCAAATAAATTATTTTGTTGATAAAATAGAAAAGCAATTGTATTTTATTTACATAAGCCTGATCTAGTTTATAGAGGATGACAATTTTAAATTAGCATGGCTTAAACTTAATGAATATTCATTTAGCTAATGTTTCAACTCTAATATACGGCATCTCCCTTACTTTTTGAAATTAGAGAATGTTCAACTTGAAACTACTATGTCAAGTTCACAGTACTATGGCAGTGACAGTAAATGCAATCACCCAATTTGCAGTTGAAATGTGATGTACCTTTAATTGGTTCCAGCCATTTTGTAAAGTCTTCTGTTTTGCATGGTAACCATCAGAGTAAATCAAAGTTGTTTTGTTTTACTGGGATTGATTCACTGATTTTCTTTCAAGTCAGTAAATGAGCTGCTGTCATAGTTTATGATGCTATGTTGCAATTAAACGACTGTGTAACATGAGCATTAATCCCTTTCTTTAATAAGCTGTGGTTCCATCAGAGTACAGTGCAAATGGAGGATATTAAAATATCTGAAATAAGCATTTTGACTGAAATATTCTCAAAACTGCATTTCCATGTTTTAGGTTAAATAAAAATATTAGTGTCAGGTGTTTAGTTATCATTTACCAACAGACAAGAAACTAGTATTCCCTTTATGCTACGTACTGTTATAACATTACACCATAATTATCTGGGCAACACAATAAACTAACAACTACATATTATATATGGGGAGTCAATGATTGCCCCTATGCAATAAGCACCACTCCACCTTTATAGTCTCCAATTATAATCTCCAAATAGAATCTCAAATTTATGTCCCAAAATGCAAGAATTCTAGAAATTAGGACAGTAAGAGCTTAAGGCATGGTAGGGGCTCTGTGGACTCTAGGTGGCTGGTCTCCAGCGGGCTCCTTGCGAGCTTGTGCCAGGCTCTTCCCTGGCTTAGTCATTCATCAACCCTTGAGGCTAGGCTGTTTCGGCTTCCCTTCTCAATTGCTTTCTTCTGGGCCATTGGTATCAGGGATTGGTTTGCCGAGTAGGAAGTCTCTTGGGGGGCCTTTTGTTCGAGCATTCACCGCTCAAAGATGGATGTCTTGGGAAGGGTAAATGGGTTCGCTTGGATTTAACAATCTGTCCTATTTGCTTATTTCATGCATGCTGTGCTGTTTGCCCAGTGTTTCTGGCTCCTCTCTTGGTTCACAAGGATGTGAGTTTTCTTTCCCACTTTCAGTTTGTCTTGGTTTTATGCCTGGGGCTTGAATTTTTGCAGCGCGCCCATAGCCAGAGTTCCCTGGAGCTCTGTCGGAAATATGTCCTGGGGGTTCGAGAGTTTGCGGTTCGTCACATGGATTTTCAGAAGAAATTATTTTGTGCGGACAATGTTTAGCTTGACCTCTTTAATCTAATAATTCAGGAAGTGATGGAACAGGCCACGGGTTGTCTGTGTGGGGCTTTACATTGATTTTAGGCTTAAAACAGCAGGGCTTGTTGCTGGGGACATGTCATGCCAATCAGGTTTTACTGTTTAAGAATTATAGGAAAACTAAAACATATGTTATTATATAACAATAATAATATATACTTTTGTCTATAGAAAACTGTAATGAAATTTGTGTAATGTAGGCTTCCTTCTAGATGTTCCTTGGTTGCTATGCCATAGAAGCTTCTTGTGCATGCAAAAAAAAAATTAATCACAGTAATACCATACTGATCATGTATAGTTTAGCTCTATTATATTTTATTTTATATTTTCTAATTTAAATCATTATTTAAGGGTGTGAATGTTATACCGAGAGTTCATGGTGATGGGTTTTTATTTGGTATTAGAGAAAAAAAATGTAATTAACAGAGAAGTTAAGAGGTTTATCCAGAAGGTTTAATTATTTTGTTTTAATTGTACAGAAGCATACTTTACTGCATATGATTCACGTCATTATGTTATCTGATATGGGATCAAATGATGCAAATCAGTATAGTAAAACAGATAATGTCACTACATCAGATAGTAAAAATGAAAATCCAGCGCACTCCCTTATCTACTAAACAGTAACTTTGGTTATGCCAGATTTTGTTAGTTTTTTTAAAAAAAAAACACCTAATCTAGCCAAAAAATATGGGGGTTTAGTTACAGTATATGACCATACATTGCATTAGCCTGCCACAAGGTCAATGTACCCCATCTTTGGCAGGTCCTACTCTAACAGCCAAATGTCTGCTGAATGAGCTACTTACTTGGGAAAAAAAATTAATTCCAGGCATGAATTAAGATGAGACAAATCCTATACCATTTTAATTTTTTTATATTATTTATAAAATATTTTACTAGGAAATATACATTGAGATTTCTCTAATTTTCAAGTATGTCCTGGGTCCTGGGTCCACAAAACATTGCATTCAGGGCCGGCGCGTCCATAAGGCGGCACAGGCGGCCGCCTTAGGGCGCACGGGCTCTGGGGGCGCAAGATTTCAGTGACCGGCAGGAGGGAAGCTCTCCCTCCTGCCGGGCCACCATCTCGGCCCCCGGTGCTGCGTGCGGCTGTGCTGTAATCAGACGCGGCGAGGGAGCTCTAACCTCTCTGCTCTGCTCCCTCGCGCGCTGCCTGTCTGCTGATACCGCGGGAGCCGGAATATGACGTCATATTCCGGCTCCCGCGGTATCAGCAGACAGGCAGCGCGCGAGGGAGCAGAGCAGAGAGGTTAGAGCTCCCTCGCCGCGTCTGATCTCAGCACAGCCGCACGCCGCCCAGCAGCCCCACTGGACCCCAGGGAAGGATTCATCATCCACACCAGCTCTCCAGGTAGGGAGGCTGGGTGGAAAATATTTATTTATAAAATAAATAGTGAGTGTATGTGTGTGAGTGTCTGTGTGTGAGTGTCTGTGAGTGTCTGTGTGTTAGTGTGTGTGAGTGTGTGTGAGTGTCTGTGTGTGAGTGTGTGTGAGTGTCTGTGTGTGAGTGTGTGTGAGTGTGTGTGAGTGTCTGTGTGTGAGTGTGTGTGAGTGTCTGTGTGTGAGTGTGTGTGAGTGTCTGTGTGAGTGTCTGTGTGTGAGTGTCTGTGTGAGTGTCTGTGTGTGAGTGTGTGTGAGTGTCTGTGTGTGAGTGTGTGTGAGTGTCTGTGTGTGAGTGTGTGTGAGTGTCTGTGTGTGAGTGTGTGTGAGTGTCTGTGTGTGAGTGTGTGTGAGTGTCTGTGTGTGAGTGTGTGTGAGTGTCTGTGTGTGAGTGTCTGTGTGTGAGTGTGTGTGAGTGTCTGTGTGTGAGTGTGAGTGTCTGTGTGTGAGTGTGAGTGTCTGTGTGTGAGTGTGTGTGTCTGTGTGTGAGTGTGTGTGTCTGTGTGTGAGTGTGTGTGTCTGTGTGTGAGTGTGTGTGTCTGTGTGTGAGTGTGTGTGTCTGTGTGTGAGTGTATGTGTCTGTGTGTGAGTGTATGTGTCTGTGTGTGAGTGTATGTGTCTGTGTGTGAGTGTATGTGTCTGTGTGTGAGTGTATGTGTCTGAGTGACAGAGTGTGCGTCTGTGAGTGACAGAGTGTGCGTCTGTGAGTGACAGTGTGCGTCTGAGTGACAGTGTGCGTCTGAGTGACAGTGTGCGTCTGAGTGACAGTGTGCGTCTGTGAGTGACAGTGTGCGTCTGTGAGTGACAGAGTGCGTCTGTGAGTGACAGAGTGTGTCTGTGAGTGACAGTGTGTGTCTGTGAGTGACAGTGTGTGTCTGTGAGTGACAGTGTGTGTCTGTGAGTGACAGTGTGTGTCTGTGAGTGACAGTGTGTGTCTGTGAGTGACAGTGTGCGTCTGAGTGACAGTGTGCGTCTGAGTGACAGTGTGCGTCTGAGTGACAGTGTGCGTCTGAGTGACAGTGTGCGTCTGAGTGACAGTGTGTGTCTGAGTGACAGTGTGTGTCTGTGAGTGACAGTGTGTGTCTGTGAGTGACAGTGTGTGTCTGTGAGTGACAGTGTGTGTCTGTGAGTGACAGTGTGCGTCTGAGTGACAGTGTGCGTCTGAGTGACAGTGTGCGTCTGAGTGACAGTGTGCGTCTGAGTGACAGTGTGTGTCTGTGAGTGACAGTGTGTGTCTGTGAGTGACAGAGTGTGTCTGTGAGTGACAGAGTGTGTGTCTGTGAGTGACAGAGTGTGTGTCTGTGAGCGACAGTGTGCGTCTGTGAGCGACAGTGTGCGTCTGTGAGCGACAGTGTGCGCCTGTGAGAGACAGTGTGCGTCTGTGAGCGACAGTGTGCGTCTGTGAGCGACAGTGTGCGTCTGTGAGCGACAGCGTCTGCGTCTGTGAGCGACAGCGTCTGCGTCTGTGAGTGACAGCGTGTGCGTCTGTGAGTGACAGTGTGTGTGCGTCTGTGAGTGACAGTGTGTGTGCGTCTGTGAGTGACAGTGTGTGTGTGTCTGTGAGTGACAGTGTGTGTGCGTCTGTGAGTGACAGTGTGTGTGCATCTGTGAGTGACAGTGTGTGTGCGTCTGTGAGTGACAGTGTGTGTGCGTCTGTGAGTGACAGTGTGTGTGCGTCTGTGAGTGACAGTGTGTGCGTCTGTGAGTGACAGAGTGTGCGTCTGTGAGTGACAGAGTGTGCGTCTGTGAGTGACAGTGTGTGCGTCTGTGAGTGACAGAGTGTGTGCGTCTGTGAGTGACAGAGTGTGTGCGTCTGTGAGTGACAGAGTGTGTGCGTCTGAGTGACAGAGTGTGTGCGTCTGAGTGACAGAGTGTGTGCGTCTGTGAGTGACAGTGTGTGCGTCTGAGTGACAGAGTGTGTGTCTGTGAGTGACAGTATGTGTCTGTGAGTGACAGAGTGTGTGCGTCTGTGAGTGACAGCGTGTGTGTGTGAGTGCGTCTGTGTGTGTGCATGTGAGTGTATGAGTGTGTCTGTCAGTGTATGATGAGTGTGTTTGTCAGTGTATGAGTGTGTGTCTGTCAAATCAGTGAGAGTATGTTTGTCATTGAGTCTGTGTGTGACTATCAGTGTGTCTGTCAATGAGTGTCAATCAGTGTGGGTCTGTCAGTGTCAATGAATGAGTGTGTGTCAGATCAATGAGTCTGTGTCTGTCAGTGACGTCTGTGTGTTTGTCATTGAGTGTGTGACTGTCAGTGTGTACAGAGTGTAGCGGAGCGCGGTACAGGAGCTTCTGTTTCCTGTACCTGGCCAGACTGACAGGAGGTGCTCACAGAGAGAGCACTCCCTGTCAGTTCGGCCGGGTACAGAAAACTGAAGCTCCTGTACTCCGCTCCGCTACACTCTGTACACACTGACACACCAGGAAGGGGAGTGTGACCACTAAAGGGGTGTGGGGTGCACCAAGGGACAGGGAGGGAATGGGAGAGAAACACCAAGAGACAGGGAAAAGAGGGGGTAGGGGAGAAGAACACTAAGGGACAGAGAAAGGGACCATTAATGGTCAGGGAGGGGAGAGGGGCTGGTTAAGAGGCACATAGGTGAAGATGTTTTTTTTGGGGGGGAGGGGAGGGGGGGGCGGAAAAATGCATCTTCGCCTATGTACCTAAAAATCCAAGCACCGGCCCTGATTGCATTGATACAATAGGGTACAATAAAATACAAAAACAATATTAATACACAATATATACAAAATGTTACATAGAACAGGTAGGAAATATATAATCAACCATGACACGTGCATTCTGTGTTGAGGTATGTAGAGAGGAATCTCTTAAAGGACTTTAGGCTCGGAGAAGATTTGAAAGTGTGCGGGAGGTCGTTCCATAATTGCGGTGCTCTGAAGGAAAAGAAGGTGTAGCGGAGAGCCGATCTTGCACAGCTATTCTCCACTAGAGATTCCAGTGAGGCTCAGGAACAAGGTGATGTTAAGTCCATAGGCAAGGTTTCCAGCAGGTAAAGTAATACAGCAGTATCCCCATCGCAATCCCAATAACTGGACGACACACAGTTTCAGGAGTAGACTGACAAGCTTTATTCCACAGTTCCTTATAAAGCCCTCTCCCATGCAAGGGAGGAGGTTCTATCACTTAAGACATTATCCAATCTCTAAGTAGTAACCTCCCACAGATCTCCTCCCCTCCTCTAGCATCATAATCCCCTTATTGTGTACACAGTTTTCCCCGAGTTTTGGATGTACCCTAAATACTTGGGGTACATCCACAAATCCAACATCCCCAGATAGCTCTATTCTGGGGGACCAACATACTTAAAAATTAGCCCATTCGGATGAATGGTTCGTGAGATATGGGGTTCCAAAGATTTGACCGACCGCATGGGTAAAGTATCCGAAAACAGTTCCATGCATTTTGGCCCTGCGGTCGGTCACAAACAAGGGAATGAAAACAGGCGAATTGCCTGTGTTATAGAGCCTGGAGAGGGTTTGAATGAATTCCCTTGTTTATGGGGCTCTTTCTACCGAACGGCGGGTCATTCGGTAGTTTCCATACGAATTTCTGGAAGTATGGAGGTCTCAGCGGTGTTTGCCTAGTCAAGTGTCCGATTTTAGTTCCAGACACTCGACGGCAAAACACCGCTGTTCGGTAGTTTAAGATGGCCGCCGCCACGTGTTTGTTTCCCGAATGGCGGCCACCCAGAGGACAAAGACCACACTGCACTGATTGCCAATTACCTGTTTGCAACATTGTTGCAAACGGTAATTGGAGGCACACTCATTCCTGGGTGGTCTGGTTGTTCGGTAGTTTCATTCCCTTGTTTTATTTGAATGATTCTACCGAACAACTAGAGGAATACAATTCTTTACATACATTTAACTGTCATTATACCCGGATACCATGCTTTCTATACATGTACATACACATTAAACCAGCCATATGACCAAATACACTTATTCTCATACATGTCGTGGGACAGCCCGGTACCAATCCGCTACACTGCTCCCCCTTGCCCACAAGCCGGCATACACAGTCTGATCCAACACGGATCGGCTTGGGGATGTCCGGGGGCTCACGGATCATTTCTCTAAGTCAGTTTGTCTTGACAACCCGTCAGCATTTCCATTCTGCTTACCCGGCCGGTACTGGATATTAAAGTCAAAAGGCTGTAGCGCCAAACTCCAGCGCAGCAGCCTGGCGTTGTCTCCAGCCACCCGGTTCAGCCAGACTAACGGGTTGTGATCCGTGAGCAAGGAAAAGGGCTGTCCATATAAATAGGGTTGTAGCTTCTTTAGGGCCCACACCACAGCCAGGCATTCCTTTTCGATGGCGGCGTAGCTTACTTCTCGAGGTAACAGTTTGCGACTGATGTAAGCCACTGGATGTTCCCCGCCATCGGCCCCGACTTGACTCAGTACTGCCCCCAATCCAAACATAGAAGCGTCTGTGTGAACAAGAAAACGTTTAGTTGGATTGGGAGCTGCCAAGACAGGGGCATTTATCAGTGCATTTTTCAATTGTTGGAATGCCTGCTCACACTCCGGGGTCCAGTTTACTTGGCGGGGAAGGTTCTTACGGGTCAGGTCAGTGAGGGGTTTGGCCAGGGCGCTATAATTGGGAACAAACTTCCGGTAATACCCTGCTGTCCCTAGAAACGCTAAAACCTGGGTCTTAGTCCTAGGGGTGGGCCACTGGGCTACAGCCTCTACTTTGGCGGGTTCGGGTTTTTGTTTACCGCACCCTACTCTATGTCCCAGGTATTGTACCTCAGCCATGCCGATACTACACTTGGCCGGCTTCAAGGTCAGACCTGCTTCCCTTATCCTATCTAGTACAGCTCCGATGTGAGCTAAGTGTTCCTGCCACGTATTGCTAAAAATAGCAATATCGTCCAGGTAGGCACATGTATAGTCCTGGAATCCATCTAGGAGTCGATCCACCATCCTTTGGAAGGTGGCTGGGGCGTTTTTCATCCCAAATGGCATGACCTTAAACTGGTACAAGCCAAATGGGGTGACAAAGGCCGACTTCGGGATGGCGTCTGGGGCCAGGGGGATTTGCCAATACCCTTTACACAAGTCAATAGTGGTGAGGTATTGGCCCCTGGCCATTCTGTCCAGTAACTCGTCTATCCGGGGCATCGGATAGGCGTCAGATACAGTCTTCTCGTTCAATCTTCTATAGTCCACGCAGAAGCGGGTCGTACCGTCTCGCTTTGGTACGAGGACTACAGGAGATGCCCAAGGACTGTCTGAGGGTTCAATCACCCCCAGTTGGAGCATTTCGTCGATCTCCTTACGCATGTTTGCCCGTACCGCTTCTGGAATGCGGTATGGCGTCTGGCGCATGGGTAGTTGCCCTGGGGTCTCGACCCGGTGAGTTGCCAGAGGCGTGTATCCAGGTACATTAGAGAACGTGTCGCGTTTCTCTTCCAATAGTTGCTGTACCTCGATCCGCTCCTGTGGGCTCAGCCGATCTCCCAGCGTAACCTCCCCTAAATCTCCGGACAGCTGCCCATCCCCCAGCAAATCGGGGAGGGGTAAGCTGTCAAACTCTTCCGTGTTAGGGGCACAGATGGCGGTTACCTCCTCAGTACGCTCGTGGTAGGGCTTCAGCATGTTCACATGGAGCATGCGTCGCCCCCCAGTCCCTGTGCAGGGGCCGATAATATAGGTGGTATCGCATCTTTGCTCCACCACCTTATATGGGCCCTGCCAGGCGGCCTGTAACTTATCATGTCGGACAGGTTTTAAAATTAGTACCTTCTGCCCGACCTGAAAGCTACGGTCCCTGGCTCCCCGATCATACCATGTACGCTGGCGGGTCTGGGCCTCCTGAAGGTTTTCCCGTACCGTCTTGGTCAACGCTTCTAGGCGGTCCCGAAAGGCCAACACATATGGTAGGATGGGAGTGCCATCTGTGCTCCGGTCTCCCTCCCAATGCTCTCTAATAAGATCCAATGGGCCTCGGACCCTCCTTCCAAACAATAATTCAAACGGGGAGAACCCTGTGGATTCCTGCGGCACCTCCCGGTATGCAAATAGGAGGTGCGGCAGGAATCGTTCCCAGTCCTTGTGGGTCTCTGCGAAGGTTCGGAGCATCTGCTTCAAGGTACCATTGAATCGTTCGCAGAGCCCGTTCGTCTGGGGGTGGTAAGGGGCGCTGATAATAGGCTTAATGCCACAGATCCTCCAGAGGTGTTGGGTGAATTCTGCGGTAAACTGGGTACCCTGATCCGAGATAATCTCCCTGGGTAATCCCATCCGGGAGAATATCCGCATGAGGGCATCCGCGACCGTCTCAGCGTGGATGTTGGTCAGAGCCACTGCTTCTGGATACCTGGTGGCATAATCTACGACCGTTAAAATATACCGTTTTCCTGACGGGCTAACTTTATTGAGGGGGCCTATCAGATCCACCGCTATTCGGCTAAAAGGTTCCTCTATTATGGGTAAGGGGTGAAGTTTAGCCTTCCTGCGATCCCCCCTTTTTCCCACTCTCTGGCAGGTATCGCAAGTCGTGCAATATCTGCGTACTTCCTGGCTAATCCCTGGCCAGAAGAAACTCTGGGTTAGTCTGTACCTGGTGCGACTAACCCCTAGATGTCCGGATAGCGGAATATCATGCGCTATCCGGAGTAATTCAGCCCGGTACCGCTGTGGTACCACTAATTGTCTCCTCGCTATCGGGTCTAACCCCGTAATCTGTTTGGTTGTTTCCCTGTATAAAAGTTGTTTATCCCAGATAAACTTCTCTCCCTCCGCCCCGGGGGAACCCGTGCCAACCTTGTCCCTATACACCTGAAGCGTGGGGTCTGTTGCGACTTCAGCTACAAATTCATTAGGTGGAGCCCAGGGGACACATTCTAGAGGGGGAGTAGGGTTGCTTACCTGGACCTCCGGCAGTGTGTTGTGGTCCTGGGTGCGGGCCTGTTGTCGGGTGACTACAGGGTTGACCTCTCCTGTGGTGGGTGACTGGGGCTCAAAAGCAGAAGTGAGCCTCCCCAGATCGTTCCCCAATAAAACCTCCGCCGGTAAATGTGGCATCAACCCCACCTCCACTTCCCCTGCCCCCGCTCCCCAATGTAAATGTACCCTTGCTGTAGGTAGCCGGTACACTGCTCCCCCAGCTACCCGGACGGCAACAGTTTTGTTCAGTTTTGCCTGATCTGAAATCAGGTGGCTCTGTACCAAAGTGATGGTGGCTCCCGAATCTCGTAAACCCCGGACTGCTGTACCATTCAGATATACCGTCTGTCGATGGTGCCGTAGATTATCCACATTGGCCTGGACCGGATCTGCCTCGTGCAGTACCTCCCATTGTTCCACAGTAGTAATGGGGACTGCGGAACCATATGGGGTGGTGACTAGGTCCTGGTAGTGGTGGGCTGCGGCCGCCCTGGGTGGAGGTGGGCCTGGACGAATCCAGGTGGAACGGTCCCGTAGCTGTGGGCATTCCCTTTTATAATGTCCCCACTTCTGGCAGTGATGACAGGGGCCAGCGGTGGGTTGTCGGAACCGGGGCTGTGCAGCGGGTGGTGGAGGTGGTGGTAGCGGTCTCGGTGGAGCTGGGGTGTAGTTGTTTCCCCCGAATGTTTTAAAGGTTGCTTTTGGAGCTGCAGGTTTTTGTGACCTGCGTGCATCCAGGTGGTCATCCGCTTTCCTAGCCGCCTCGGTAAGGGAAGTAGGGTTTCTGTCCCTTACCCATTCCTGGACCTCATTGGTTACTCCCTCATAGAACTGCTCCATCAGCAACATTTGTATTACATCCTCCATAGAACGTGCCTTGCTAGCTTGCACCCACCCGAGCGCTGCCCCCTGTAATCGGCATGCCCACTCTGCGTGCGAGTCCTTCTCTGTTTTCTTTAGATCCCGGAACCTCCGCCGGTATGCCTCGGGTGTTATAGCATACCTGGCGAGTATAATTTCTTTCACTTTACTGTAATTCCTTATTTCGTCATTAGGTACAGTCCGATATGCCTCTGCTGCCCTCCCGGTTAACCTTCCGGCCAAAATAGGTACCCAGTCCTCTGCGTTAATTTTATGCAGTGCACACAGTCTTTCAAAGTCTTGCAGGAAAGCGTCTATATCTTCCTCTGCCTCCACATATGTTTTAAAAGCCTGGTATGGTATTTTAGGCTTACCTTCCTGTGGCACATTAATTGCAGAGCTTTGTTCTGGTGCCTGTGTCCTTAGGATGAATTCTTGTACCTCGGCCATTGTCCTGGTAACAATTTCTGTTGGGGGGTTTTCCCCATAAAAGGATAGCCTGAACTGAACCTGCCTCTGGAATTCCGATCCTTGTGGTGTTCCTCCCGGCTCCCTCTGTGCCGGAACTGAATCGCCCTCCATTCTGTACTCTGCCATGAGTTCTGTAACAAGTACTGCTTTCTTCTTATTGCTGGCTTGTATACCCCTTGCCTCTAGGAGGTCCTTTAGCGTGGAGCGTTTTAGCGCAGAAAAATCAATCTCCATCCGTACTCCATTTACGCTTGTTCCTCTGTGAGTTTGGATCCCAGCGCTGCCAACCAATGTAGCGGAGAGCCGATCTTGCACAGCTATTCTCCACTAGAGATTCCAGTGAGGCTCAGGAACAAGGTGATGTTAAGTCCATAGGCAAGGTTTCCAGCAGGTAAAGTAATACAGCAGTATCCCCATCGCAATCCCAATAACTGGACGACACACAGTTTCAGGAGTAGACTGACAAGCTTTATTCCACAGTTCCTTATAAAGCCCTCTCCCATGCAAGGGAGGAGGTTCTATCACTTAAGACATTATCCAATCTCTAAGTAGTAACCTCCCACAGATCTCCTCCCCTCCTCTAGCATCATAATCCCCTTATTGTGTACACAGTTTTCCCCGAGTTTTGGATGTACCCTAAATACTTGGGGTACATCCACAAATCCAACATCCCCAGATAGCTCTATTCTGGGGGACCAACATACTTAAAAATTAGCCCATTCGGATGAATGGTTCGTGAGATATGGGGTTCCAAAGATTTGACCGACCGCATGGGTAAAGTATCCGAAAACAGTTCCATGCATTTTGGCCCTGCGGTCGGTCACAAACAAGGGAATGAAAACAGGCGAATTGCCTGTGTTATAGAGCCTGGAGAGGGTTTGAATGAATTCCCTTGTTTATGGGGCTCTTTCTACCGAACGGCGGGTCATTCGGTAGTTTCCATACGAATTTCTGGAAGTATGGAGGTCTCAGCGGTGTTTGCCTAGTCAAGTGTCCGATTTTAGTTCCAGACACTCGACGGCAAAACACCGCTGTTCGGTAGTTTAAGATGGCCGCCGCCACGTGTTTGTTTCCCGAATGGCGGCCACCCAGAGGACAAAGACCACACTGCACTGATTGCCAATTACCTGTTTGCAACATTGTTGCAAACGGTAATTGGAGGCACACTCATTCCTGGGTGGTCTGGTTGTTCGGTAGTTTCATTCCCTTGTTTTATTTGAATGATTCTACCGAACAACTAGAGGAATACAATTCTTTACATACATTTAACTGTCATTATACCCGGATACCATGCTTTCTATACATGTACATACACATTAAACCAGCCATATGACCAAATACACTTATTCTCATACATGTCGTGGGACAGCCCGGTACCAATCCGCTACAGAAGGATTGGCTGCTTTTTTTTTGGATTGAGGTAGACTAAATAAAGTGCTGGTATTGGATCGGAGGTTATAGGAGGTGGGAACAGCCGGGGAGACCATTCTGCTCAGGAAGGGTGGGAGCTTCTCAGAAAAGATCTTAAACACAAAGCAACCAGCGACAACCAGTTTAGTTATTTTAGCATGTCACAATGGTGGGTCCTGTTATTACATTGTAGCACAAATCGGCAGAACGAGTTATACAATGTATTGAGTTTATTAAGGTGGGTTTGCGGTGCAGGTGCATACTAGTTTTTAATAATTACATAACATTTGTTTCTAGAAAACATATATTTAGGGTTATAGCTGCAAATTTAGGGCTTACTTTTTTCAATATCTCTCCTTTGACTTTTCAGCAGTTATTTTCTGCACATGATTCATGTCATTCATGTGATGCAGGATCAGACTCCATTGTTTCCTGACCAACTGTTGCTCAACCTTATTGCCTGCTGTAGTGATTTTTCTATGTAAAATTGCAGATAACGTTCGGCACCAGACTACATTGACCTGGTGAAGTAGTCGTAACATGGCTACAGAGTGTTACCAGAGAGAGGAGGGAGACAGCTTTGCGCCCCTCATGCCAGTGCGCCCCAGTATGTGCATGCCCCAGTATTTCATTGCTCTACTTTTTCACTTAGTAATAAAGACTAAATTGTCTTTGCAGATGCTGCTTCATGCCGTCACTACTGCAATGACCCTTTACTCATTTCCTTTCCACACAATTTGCACTTTGCAAGTTGGCCTTCTTGGAGACACTCAAAGTGGTCCCAAACTTTACTTACCTGCATTGTATTAGCCTTGAATCTGCTGAAGAAGCAGGTGAATTTGGCAGTGGAAACTATAAGCAGTGACAGTAGCCTTTGATTAATGCTTATCAAAGTGTTGATGGTTCTTGTACAGGTGATGTTGATGGTGGTGATACTGGTGGTGTTGTGGTGGTAAGATTGACAGTGGGTGAGTTACGTGTACCCGTGGTAGTAGGTGTATCTGATGTCTCAACTAGCATTGTTGGATGAGGTGATGCTACAGCAGATACAGATGGGCTTTCTTCCTCTAACCAGTTAAGAAAAATATACTGGTATGCTAGTCTCATACTAGAGTAAATGACCCAAGCAAGGCAATGGGATTTTTTTTACTTACAGCACAGTTTACAAAACAAAGTCTTACTCTAAGCAGTTAACAAAAAACTGCAAACTGGTAAAATAGCAGCTGCAAACTGGTAAATAGTCTTACACTGGGAACAATGGCAACATGCCTAACACAAGTGCCAATCTTATGTATCCCTCTGAGATTTTTTCTATAGTGTTCTTGGCAGTACTAGCTGCAAGATATAGCATAAAGCTAAAGCTTAAGTCTTACTGGGTCATAGAATCGATGATCCGGGCTATCTCCAACACAGGAACAGCAAAGGTAAACACATTGTATCATTGCGGGTCTGTCTTCCCCGGTAGCTGAAGTCTTAAAGTGTCTAGATTCTAGAAGAATCCTACTTGGAAGTCCAGTTGTTTTATTGCTCCTCCTTTTTTTCCCCTCTATTGCTCACTCCACATGATCTGTGAATAAAATCAACCTGTTGATAAGACAGTTGATCAAACCAACATGTTTAGGCAAACCTCTTGTCCATCGTAGGAAACTAAGCTACTTTTAAGCCGCCAATAAATATATAATAAAACAGCATCTTTACCTTTCCATCCCCTTTTTTCTGGTGCCAGGAACGTCACTCAAATTAATAACCTAACAAGTCAGTACAATGTGGTGATTTGAAAATAAAAAATTCTCCCATTAACCCCATCAGGCCAAATTTGTCCGAATTGCAGTTGGGTCCAAACCCAATCTCCAAGACTACACCTTTATATATGTATTCATTTGAAGGGGAATACCATTATAACTGCGTATATGATATACATTTTCAGTATGTTTGCATTGAAACTGAAAACTAACAACACTTATTACTAGCTGACACAAATAGACATGCTGCTGCTGAACTCAGTTATACTTAGAATTCAGTTTAGAGATCCATTGTATTTACTAACAAAACGCCTGTTGCATTCTGGCTTCCAAACATAACTGATGGAACTCTGCAGTATTAGTCTCCACTAGTGACTGCTAATATATGGGTATGCCTGTCAGCTGGGGCTACTTCAACACAAGTAGTCAATGGTTTCTACTAGATGATGCTACTGCTGCTCCCTTACTATTCAGGCATCGTTGAAATAGCCCCATGGTGATTTCTTCAGGCAAGGTAACACTGTGGCAACATGCCCTATCAATTGCATGCTTGGGACTATTAGACAGCAGGGTCTCCATTAAGAATGAATTAAACACACCAGGCCTGGACTGTATCATGCCACTGCTGGACATATCATGATTGAGGGAGCATTTCAACAGCTACTGATTTTATACATACCTCTGGGCATACAATCACTGGAAGAGCCACAGTGGATGCATGTAATAAGAAACAGATTGGTACCTGGATGAACCGTGCATGCTGGAATAGTCATTATTATGCTATTACTAGATGCCTTTAGGAAGAAGACGAGAGAATAGAGGTGTGAAATATGAGCTAAGGGACTGCAGGGATGGAGGATAACCCCCTCCCCTCCCCCCCCAGAAAATCCATTGGTGTGATGAGAGAGATAGGATCCTCCCCTGTCAAGGTGGTATAGGTTTTGAAGATCATATGTAAAAAGATATGTTGTTGAGGTTTTGTTTTGTTTTTAAATCAAGATTTCAATTTTATTCAAGATTAACAAAAAGAAGTACAGTTTTTGACACACAGGTCCTTAGTAACAGTAATACGATAAAAAATAGAAGAAACAAAAGAATCCTAGGACATTTAATAAACAATGAGTAAATATGTCACATTTGGGTTTAACATATTGCAGGTCAGCAGCTTGGCTGCAAGATATCATACCTCAACCTAGAATGGATACTAAGCAAAATAGGTTACCAGGAACCTGGTAACATCTTGCGTGCTATGTCAAGTATTAATGTATGCTGCATCTGGCATTCCACCACCCTCCCCAGAAGGAACAGGGGCTATTTAAGAGGTGTTTCACAGTTCAAATTTTAAATAAAGTGTTGAAAACCATACCTAAAATAAGGCAAGATAAGGTCCATATATAAATATCCTCATCTAACTGAAACAAATCAACACTAGATGCTGCCACTTCGCTTCTCCTTCCTCGTCCTTGGGATTGGTTATATATTTCCTATTCCAAGAAGAGGGCCTCACGGAGCCAGTCTAACTAATCAATTGTCAAGTAAGGGAGGTTAAGAAAAGAGTTTTAAAAATATGCAGTAGAAAGGTAGCGATGGGAAAGAAAATTGAAGAGTAAGAACGATCACCCGTTGGTGCAGGCCCCAACCACCTTCCTAGTCCCCAGGTCCCACAGCCCTCCTCTGCCCTGATCAATGTAGTCCCTGCCTGACATGTATTCGAACCAGGGCTGCCATTGCTCAGCATGTCTATCATGTGCACCAGTCAGTGATGCCCTTAAAACCCTAAAAGTTGTGTGATGCCCTTAAAGCCCTAAAAGTTGTGGGAGTTTCCATAGGGCAGTGTTTTGTCGCATTGAGGAGGTGTCTCAAGATAGACTTTTTATATTTTGTGACTGACAGAGGTGTAATATGTGACACCTGTTCCGCTCCAAATAGCGGGGTCTCACCAAAATATCAGTGAGAGATCCTTTAACCATTTCCCAAAATGGTGTTATCATGGGACAACTCCACCAAATGTGTGCAATCGTACCCTTACTTTTACCACATCTCCAACAGAGGGGTGAAACCTCTGAGAAGATCCTATTTGTAATTAACCTCCTAGTATCTGGAGCTAATGGAGCTCTTATGGTGCTGTTTCCCATTAGGCGTCTGTAAATTAGGTGTCTGTAAATCTCGTACCAAAAAGATCTTCCCAGCACCTTTTAAACACCCTACCTCCCACAAGCAGGTGTTGATACAGCATAAACTACCCTCTCAGACAAGCCCTCAAACCAGGTCAAGTCTCAATGTATATGCTCCCTGTGTGTTTGCAGTGAGCAGTAATGTTGTAATTGCGTGCAGTGGAATTTGATTAAGGGTGTTGGCTCTTCCCTGTTAAAAAGTTAACAAACATCCTGCAGTCCACCCCTACTCAATATCATGTGAATCAGTAAAAAACTGTCCCCCCCAGAAAAGACCAAGCTCCAGGCAGGAAACCTCCTCTAGGTTCTGGTTGTAGTTCAACAGTATCAATGGGCTTGGCATGACAGACAGGCCCCCATTTACTCAGGATTTTGTTGACAGGTGGATCTCTGTCTCGTTGTTCCAGTACTTTCAAACCCCTGAACCATAGATGGTAGGGACACCCCTGCACTATCCATGTCCAGCAACACCCATTGCTTAAGCTATGAGGTGGCATGCCAGTCGAGAACCCATTGTAAGGTTGCAGCCTGGGGGTATTTCTTAAAATCAGGTAGAGCTAATCCTTTCATTGTCTGGGTAGACAAAGCAAGTTGTCTGGGTAGACAAAGCAAGTTGTGCCTCAAATGAGATCATTCTCCCCTCCACAGATATCATATCAGGTACCGCGTGAAGGAGGTATAACAATCTCGCCAGGATATTCATATTTAGGTATTCATATTTAGGACTGTGACTCAACCATGCCAAGATATTTGTGGGTGAGACCAGTGCTTGAGATCCATTTGAATCTTCTGAAACAGGGGTACAAAGTTGCATTTGTATAGATCAGCAGGGTCCACCAACACCCAAACCCTTACATATTTCATGGTAGCAGAATGGAAAATGGAGGCAAAGGTCCAAAGGGTGATTTGTTGGTTAGCTGCCACCTTATGCTCCCTGTAGCAGACCTGGTCCTATGTCTGGTTGGTTTCCCTTACTCTCCTGTTCAGTTCCCGAACGAGTGTCTCCCCCTCACCCATCTGTCGAGCACTCTGTGTTCCCCTATCTTGCCTTTAGGTGCTCTCCCTGTGTGGCCGCATCCGTGTTATCAAAAAGAATGATAGATGGCGGACGTTTTGTCTCCCGAATGCTGACCACGGTACTTGGTCATCGACATTGTGCAACCATATTCGGCCACTTGACCTAGTCCATTTGTTCCATCGCATTGCCTCACTTGCAGACTTACATTTTACTGTTTTAAAACACTAGTATAACAGTACCCCGAATTACAGATTTTATAGTGTTTTTGAAAGTTACTGGGTCAAATATAAGGCTTGATTTTCCTTTTTTTCACATTGAAATTTGCCAGATTGGTTATGTTGCCTTTGAGAGCGTATGGTAGCCCAGGAATGAGAATTACCCCCATGATGGCATACCATTTGCAAAAGAAGACAACCCAAGGTATTGCAAATGGGGTATGTTTAGCCTTTTTTAGTAGCCACTTAGTCACAAACATTGGCCAAAGTTAGCATTTCTTGCATTTTTAACACGCAAACAAATATAAATGCTAACTTTGGCCAGTGTTTGTGACTAAGTGTCTACTAAAAGACTGGACATACCCCATATTGAATACCCTGGGTTGTCTACTTTAAAAAAATATGTACATGTGGGGTGTGATTTAGAGATTTATGACAGATAATAGTGTTACAATGTCACTATTGATACATTGATACACTATTGATACACCCTGTAACTTTCAAAAAACACTATAAAACCTCTACATGTGGGGTCAGTGGCGGATCCAGGGGGGGGCAACGGGGCAATTGCCCCCCCCCGAGATTCTCCCCTGCCGGCTAATGCAGGGCTGACATTGCCCAAGTGCCAGCCCTGCAATGTGCCTGCGGACCGGGGAGGGAGATCAGTGATCTCCCTCCCCGGTCCGCAGGCACATTACTGACAGCCGACCGGCAGGGGAGGGAGAGAGGACCCAGGAGCTGTTACCAGCAGCTCCTCCGGGTCCTCCTCTCACGAGATTTGTAGCGTTGCCGCGGTTACCACTCCAAATCTCGCGAGAGTGAACTCTAGCCCTGGAGCGCGGGCTAGAGTTCAGTCCTACCACTGGGACCACCAATGAACCCCACTGGACCACCAGGGAAAGAAAGATGTCCCCCTTCCTCCCAGTAAAGGTAAGAAGGGAGGGGGGACATAACATTTATTTAATTAAATTAAAAAAAAAACACACACACATAAAAAAAAAATCCTTCTTATCACACACACACATTGCCCCTGCCCCCCATACACACACATTGCCCCTGCCCCCCATACACACACATTGCCCCTGCCCCCCATACACACACACACACACACACACATTGCCCCTGCCCCCCATACACACACATTGCCCCTGCCCCCATACACACACACACACACACACATTGCCCCTGCCCCCCATACACACACATTGCCCCTGCCCCCCATACACACACACATTGCCCCTGCCCCCCATACACACACACATTGCCCCTGCCCCCCATACACACACATTGCCCCTGCCCCCCATACACACACACACACACACATTGCCCCTGCCCCCCATACACACACATTGCTCCTGCCCCCCATATACACACACATTGCCCCTGCCCCATACACACACACATTGCCCCTGCCCCCCATATACACACACATTGCCCCTGCCCCCCATATACACACACATTGCCCCTGCCCCATACACACACACATTGCCCCTGCCCCCCATATACACACACATTGCCCCTGCCCCCCATACACTCACATTGCCTCTGCCCCCCATACACACACACACACACACACATTGCCCCTTCCCCCCATACACACACACACATTGCCCCTGCCCCCCATATACACACACATTGCCCCTGCCCCCCATATACACACACATTGCCCCTGCCCCATACACACACACATTGCCCCTGCCCCCCATATACACACACATTGCCCCTGCCCCCCATACACACACATTGCCTCTGCCCCCATACACACACACACACACATTGCCCCTGCCCCCCATACACACACATATTGCCCCTGCCCCATATATACACACACATTGCCCCTGCCCCCCATATACACACACATTGCCCCTGCCCCCCATACACACACTCATTGCCCCTGCCCCCCATACACACACACATTGCCCCTGCCCCCCATACACACACACACATTGCCCCTGCCCCCCATACACACACACATTGCCCCTGCCCCCATATACACTCACATTGCCCCTGCCCCCCATACACACACATTGCCCCTGCCCCCATACACACACATTGACCCTGCCCCCCATACACACACACACATTGCCCCTGCCCCCATACACACACACATTGCCCCTGCCCCCTATACACACACACATTGCCCCTGCCACCCATACACACACATTGCCCCTGCCACCCATACACACACACATTGCCCCTGCCCCCCATATGCACACACATTGCCCCTGCCCCCCATACGCACACACATTGCCCCTGCCCCCCATACGCACACACATTGCCCCTGCCCCCCATACGCACACACATTGCCCCTGCCCCATACGCACACACATTGCCCCTGCCCCCATACGCACACACATTGCCCCTGCCCCCATACACACACACATTGCCCCTGCCCCCCATACACACACACATTGCCCCTGCCCCCCATACACACACACACACACACACATTGCCCCTGCCCCCCATACACACACACACACACATTGCCCCTGCCCCCCATACATACACACATTGCCCCTGCCCCCCATATACACACACATACACATTGCCCCTGCCCCCATACATACACACATTGCCCCTGCCCCCCATACACACACACACACATTGCCCCTGCCCCCCATACACACACACACACACATTGCCCCTGCCCCCCATACATACACACATTGCCCCTGCCCCCCATATACACACACATACACATTGCCCCTGCCCCCATACATACACACATTGCCCCTGCCCCCCATATACACACACATTGCCCCTGCCCCCATATACACACATTGCCCCTGCCCCCCATAAACACATTGCCCCCATATACACATACACTGCCCCCCATACACACACATTGCCCCTACATACACACACTGCCCCCATAAACACATTGCCCCCACACACATACATTGCCCCACACATACACTGCAATACACACACACACTGTAACTGTCACACACACATACTGATCCACACACACACTGCACCCCTGACATATACTGCCGCCCTCACGTACACACTGCAACCTTCACACACACACTGCTAATACACTGTCCCCCTCACACACACACACACACACTGCACCCCTCACACATTGCACCACTCACACATTCCACTGCTCCTCTGCCCTACTACAGCCCCATTTCCCAGAGGACCTCAAGTAAGTTGTCAAACAGTTCTTGAACAGTTTGACTACTTACTCTGGGAGGGGGTCTTGGCATTATTGGCACTATAACCACTACACTGAGCTGTAGTGGTTATTGTGTCTGGATTATTTATTTAAATAATCTACAAGTGCCCCTCCCGAGATCAGGCTCTGGATCCGCCACTGTGTGGGGTACTGTTATACTCGGGAGAATTTGCTGAAAACAAATATTAGTGTTTCAGAACAGTAAAACGTATCACAGCAATAATATCATCAGTGAAAGTGCCGTTTGTATGTGAAAATAAAAAAAAATTCATTTTCACTGACAATATCATCGCTGTGATTTTTTTACTGTTTTAAAAGACTAATATTTGTGTTCAGCGAAGTCTCCAGAGTAAAACAGTACCCCCCATGTACAGGTTTTAGGGTGTCATAGAAAGTTACAGGGTTAAACACAGTGCTATCAAATTAAATTCTCTGGATTTTCGGCTTGGGTTGTCAGGCATGTCCCTCAAATTGCAATCAATATAATTACTTAATTATGTAAAAATATTACATAAATATGCACGTAGAATTAAAATATATATATTATTATTAGATCTTATATTTTGCCACAGTGATCTTATTTTGTATCTATGATTCCACTTAAGATTCCTAAACCCTGGTTGAAAATGATCCAATCCAGTTTTTCTAGGTTCATCTGGAAAAATAAGAAACCGAGAATAAGTCTTAAAATTCTTTCTAAAAAGTTTAAAAAGAGTGGCTTGAATTTTCCCAATATTACCTGTAATTATTATGCTAACATGATTAGGCACATCTATAAGTTACAAGACCCTCAATCTGCTGAGGAGCCCTGGTATGCACTAGAGGCGCAAACAGTCTTGCCAATGAAGTTACAATATGTTATGTGGAAAGATGTCAAGACTAATAGTAAGATTTTTGCCCAAATAAAATCTACTATAGTAAGTCAACTTTTACATGTATGGCAAGAAATTAAAAAACAATTAGGTTGTTTGAATTGTATACCAAGGACCTGCATTTCATTCTAAGTGTATTTTGATATAAAGATATATATATATATATATATATATATATATATATATATTTATATATATATATATATATATATATATATATATATATATATATATTAATATCAAAATAACGTTAGAATAAAATTACATATATATATATATATATATATATATATATATCTTATATATATATATATATATATATACTCATATATTATTATTTTTTTCACTGATTGATTTTATTTAACTTTTTTTTATTTTACAGATGCAGGGAGATTGCCTGTCAGCACAGACAGTGCCCCTGCAGGCAGATACACAGGCACGTGTTGCGGCCATGTGATCGAGCGATCACGTGGCCGCGGGGTCCTGATCTGCCGCGGGGAGACTGTCTGGGCAGACAGGCATTCCCCCTGGACCGGGAGGAACTCTGATTACCGCCTGGGGAATGATGGCAATCAGGTAAGTAACCCCAGACCGTTATGATGGTTCAGGACCGTCATTGGTCCTCAAGGGGATGTTTCCGATGACAGTCCTGAACCGTCATCGGTTGTCAAGGGGTTAAAGTTATCTAGCGCTCCACTGTTTTTCATTGAAAAAACACTTCTACTCTGGAACCATTTTGGGCATAACCCAGGTGTGCGGCTGGCCAAAGCTTTACCCTGATGGCAATTCCTCTTCACTGCATGGATCTAAGGGCTATTAAGACAATGTGGGCTCTCAGCTCAGGACTATTCTCGGATATAGGGCATGTAAGATTCTTGTATGTTTTTAACTATGTTTTAAGGTACTGTTGTGTTTTTTATGTTTGCCACTCTTTATCTGGGAGATAATTAAGTTACCGGTCTTTGACCCAATTATCCCCCAGACACAGAGACGCCTGGACGGAGATTGCATGGTACTGTATCTCCTTACAGGGGTTCTGGCTATAAAATGCCGTTTCTCTAAATAAAATGTTGTTGTACTCTCAAAACTGTGTGTTTTCCAGAGACTGGGAGGGGAAAGAGCTATTCACAATTCCAGCACCTTGTTCCAGCTACACTCCCCACCCCTCCATTCATAGCCAGAGATGGCAGGATTGCAGCAGATCACTATTAAAAAGGGGTTCAAGTGAAATAGCAAACAGCAAAGTCGAGGGGTGACTCCCCTGTCTCGTGCCATTGAGGATCGGAAAGAAGTTAGTCAGAGCTCCATTTATCCGCACACTTGCGGATGGTGATAGAGATATTATCCAGCTCAGAAGCTTGCTGCCAAACCCCATTGCTCAAAGAGTGACTATTATAATGCCCAGTCTGCCCGATCGAATGCCTTTTCAGCATCCGGGAATAACAGAAGCATGTGCCGACCACCATGGCGAGCCAGGTGTTGGAGTGCGAAGAGCCGGAGCAGGCTATCCCTAGTTTCCCTACCAAGGATGAATCCTAGATGATCCTGGTGAATTCATTCAGGTAATAAGGCTCCCTATTCTTGTGGTTAGTATTTTTGAGAACAGCTTAACATCTGCGTTGAATAGCAAAATCAGATGCTAGCTGCAACAGGTTTGCATCCTTTCCTGGTTTTAGTAGGATAGTTATTGTGGCCACCAGAGATTCAGCATGAAAGGCCCCGCTGTCTGCAACTGCATTAAGTGCCTTTGTCAATGTAGACACCAAAATGTGTTGGAACTTCTTGTAGTAACCAAGCAAGAAACTATATGGGCCGCATGCCCTGCCTATTTTAGCAGACTTGATGGCAACCAGAATCTCCTCCTCACCAATGGGTGAGTCAGGCATATCAGCCACCTCACTGGCTGGAGTATTCTCAGCCAAATAACGTGCAACATGAGAGTTGCTGAACAACACACTGAATGTTGTATAACAAGGAATAATAGGACCTAAGAGTGTCGTTCCTCCCCGAAGCCAGCTTAACCTTGTGCAATTTCAGGTGGGGACGCGGACCCCGCAGCATGCAAGCTAACAACTTGCCCCTTTTTGGGGAGGCTTGGGTCACCTGTTCCCTAACACTCAGGTCAAGCAGCAATTACTTATTCAGCCTCCATGTCCATTCAGCTGGTCTAGACAAGGGCATGTCTAATGCAATCCACACTGGTCCATGATCAGACCAGTTAGATGAGTCAATTTCTGCCTGTCTCAGTTGCATCAGCCCTTCTTGTTTTACGAATAAGTCGCTGAGAGTAATGATCATGTAACACTGAGTGATGGATGAAATCCTTGCCATCGGGGTTAAGTGCCCCCCAGCAGTCTACAAGATGCAACTCCATAAGGGTATGGTGAATAGCGCAGATACAGCTCTGTGGGTTACTATGACCCGTAGATGAGTCAACAAAAGGGTCTAAAGGGCTTCACCCAGGATCAAAAACCTTTCTGTAAAATCCTGCATCCTAGCCAGAGCCGGCGCTACCATAAGGCGGCCCAGGCGGCCGCCTTAGGGCGCACCGGCCCTGGGGGTGCAAAATCAGGCTGACCGGAAGGAGGGAAGCGCACTGCGCTCCCCTCCAGCCGACGACCTATTGTAGTGTGGCCGAGCGCTACCAGGGGGCAGGGGGCCCGGCTGCCCCTGCGACCCGGTATGTACCCACTGGGCCAGCCTCTTCCCCTGGGGGGCCCAGGAGCCGGCCACCTCAGGCCCCCTCCCGAGGCTGGCCCTGGTATCACCGGGCGTCTGGTTCTGCGGGAGCGCAAGGGAGCACTCTCCCATGTGTGCTTCCTCTTCAGCTCCCTTGCGCGCCGCATACTGATACCGGAGCTGGAAGATGACGTCATCTTCCGGCGCCGGCATCCCTACGCGGTGCGCGAGGGAGCTGAAGAGGAAGCACACATCGGAGAGTGCTCCCTCGCGCGCCCGCCAGCCAGCCAGCCAGCCTGCCTACCTACCTGCCCAGGAGCCCAGCAGCACCACTGGACCCCAGGGAATCCCTTCAGCACTCCAAAAGGTAAGGAGACTGGGGGATTAAATAAAAAAAAACATGTGTTAGTGTGAGTGTCAGTGTGTGTCTGCAAGTGAGTGTCAGTGTGTGTGTCTGCTAGTGAGTGTCAGTGTGTGTGTGTCTGCTGGTGTCAGTGTGTGTCTGCTAGTGTCAGTGTGTGTGTCTGCTAGTGAGTGTCAGTGTGTGTGTCTGCTAGTGGGTGTCAGTGTGTGTGTCTGCTAGTGTCAGTGTGTGTGTCTGCTAGTGTCAGTGTGTGTGTCTGCTAGTGAGTGTCAGTGTGTGTGTCTGCTGGTGTCAGTGTGTGTGTCTGCTAGTGTCAGTGTGTGTGTCTGCTAGTGAGTGTCAGTGTGTGTGTCTGCTAGTGGGTGTCAGTGTGTGTGTCTGCTAGTGTCAGTGTGTGTGTCTGCTAGTGTCAGTGTGTGTGTCTGCTAGTGAGTGTCAGTGTGTGTGTCTGCTAGTGTCAGTGTGTGTGTCTGCTAGTGAGTGTCAGTGTGTGTGTCTGCTAGGGAGTGTCAGTGAGTGTGTCTGCTAGTGAGTGTCAGTGAGTGTGTCTGCTAGTGAGTGTCAGTGGGTGTGTTACTGTGTGTCTCTGGCTGAGTGTGTTTGTGTGTGTATTAGTGAGTCTGTTTGATGTCTGTTAGTGAGTGTGTGTTTGTCAGTGAGAGTGTATGTTTTGTAAGTGAGTGTGTATGTATGTCTGTCGCTGAGTGTGTCTGTCAGTAAATGTGTGTGTCTGTTAGCTGGTGTGTATGCATCTGTTCGTGAGAGTGTGTGTGTGTGTGTGTCTTCTGCACTTACCTTTCTCCAGCGCCGGACTCCCTTGGTGCTGGGGATTCCTCCGCCTCTCAGCTCCGAATGCTCTTGCCGCGCACGCATTCAAACCGCCCATAGGAAAGCATTACTCAATGCTTTCCTATGGACGTTCAGTGTCTTAGAATAGCGGAAGCTCCTCTAGCGGCTGTCAGTGAGACAGCCACTAGAGGCTGGATTAACCCTCGGTGAAACATAGCAGTGTACGTATCTTTGTACGTATGTGTCTGTATGCCTGTATGTCTCTGTATACCTGTATATATGGACGTGTCTGTATGACGGTATGTCTCTGTATGCGTGTATGTCTTTGTATGTGTCTGCATGCCTGGATGTCTCTGTATGTATGTTTCTGTATGACGGTATGCCTCTGTATGTATGTCTTTATATGCCTGCATGTCTCTTTATGCATGTATGTCTCTGCCTGTGTGTCTGTATGTGTCTGTGTCTGTATGTCTCTGTATGATTTTTTCTGTGTTTGTATGACCCTTATTTTAAACGAGGGTGGGGGGCACCAAACTGCATCTTTGCCTGTGTAACTAAAAATCCTAGCACCGGTCCTGATCCTAGCCAACACCTTACAGAGAAATTGGGATTGATTGCTACTGGGGCCGCATATAGAAAGACATTAGCAACAAGATAAAGAACAGAGAAGAAGAAAAAAAATTTGCAGGAAAGTAAAGGAGTGAGAGAGGAAGAAACTTCCCCTCTTCACAGTGGACAACAAGAATAAAGATAAATATCTCTTCAATACCTCCCAAAGGTAAAACTGTTAGCACCAAGGCAGGCTCATTGCAAAGCTCCACCTAGGCCTCTCAAGCAGACAGGGTCCCAACGAGGGGGAAATTGATAAATTCTCGGGTGTTAAAGTCCCCCACTGTAGCAACCAAACAAACTTGAAACCAATGAGACAGAGTGGAGGATGCTCCAATTCAGAGGCCAAAACCAAGGACAAGGCCCTCCAAATGGTTCTCCAAATCCCTTGCAACCAAAAACTTCAGCTCACCTTGCATGATCAAAGTTGGAAAACGTCAATAAAGAGCACGCATAACACTCACTTTCTTCCCCCTCCCCATCTGTACTCATTGCAAACTGGGGTAAAACTTGTAAAGGGCCCTTGGTAACTAAGCCCAGCAAAGGCCAATGGTGGGTATAAAGTCCAACACTGCACCACTGGTAGTCAACATCTGGGCATGAGTAAACATGCGGCTGTTGATGCACCTAGTCAAATTCCAATTTTCCCCCGTAAGCCTCTATTCTTCTGAACCCGCTTGATTTAGGAGTCGTCAGAATGAAGGGTCCACCAGAGTTGGGCCTCAGGTCGGGGCCTCAGGTCCAAAGGCAGAATTTAGTTGGCAACCATCATCAAAGGCAGCTGCTAATGGTCCAGGAAGGCAAGAACCTTATCAGGCCAGTGTATGGACAGCCATTCCTTCTGGTGAGGGACCAGTAGGAAAAAAGGGAGGCCCATCAGACTCCGAAACACCTCTGATGCAGATGTTACAACATCATCCGTGGTTTTTTTAGATCCTCCATTTCGCAACACTCCCCATGGAGCCTTGCTGGGAAACCGCTGTGTCTGCAGCAGCTGCTTGATAAGACAGGCACCGTGTGTTCCTCTCCAGGGCCTGCAATCTAGCACCCTGGGCAGCCACTTCTGTGTGCAATGCAGCCATTTCTGCCTTAATCGTCTTCTTCAGTGTAGTGGTGACCACGTTTAGATGCTGTTTTGTTGACATAGACAAAGCCATCAAGCATAGATCCTCACTGATCTCATCCAAAGTGCCTGCTCAGAAGACTCCAAAAGCATCTGGGGTGAGGACGCCATGTTAGAACCTGAGGCCCATGTTGTGACCCGGTTGGTTTTTTTTAAAGGAACCCGTCCATTGTACCCTTTTGAAAGCCAGGTTGAGAGCTCCTAGGTGTCTGTGGAGCTTCAGGCCGATGAATCCTTCCCATTTGGCAGGATTTGTCTCACCGAAAATGCTATAAAAAGTTTATTTTTGGGCTAAGTGGAGGGGAGCAAGAAGATCAAGCGGCCATTCTAGTCAGAGCCCAAATCACACCCCCCAACAAAACATATGTTTAATGAGCTGCTATTCCATTGTTCTAATCAGGGGCGTATTAGCCGCGAGGCAAACAAGGCATTTGCCTTGGGCGGCATTTTTCAGGGGGCAGCAAAAAAAGGGGGCTAACAAGGCATGCTGGGCGGCCGGCGGGCTGCTGGGAAGTGCGGGTAGGTGGGCGGCCGGCGAGGGAGCACTTCCTCTGAGCGGTCTGCTCAGCTCCCTCGCGCGCCGCAGAGTGAGGCTGGGAGCCGGAATATGACGTCATATTCCGGCTCCGCCTCCTAGCATCACTCTGCGGCGCGCGAGGGAGCTGAGCAGACCGCTCAGAGGAAGTGCTCCCTCGCCGGCCGCCCACCTACCCGCACTGCCCAGCAGCCACTGGACCACCAGGGAGACAGATACCTCCCCCCCCCAGCATTCCCAAAGGTAAGGAGGCTGGGGGGGTTAAATTTAAAAAAAAAAAATTATTAAATATGTGAGTGATTGAGTGTGTTTGTATGTCTGTGTATGTCTGTTAGTGTGTGTGTGTGTCTGTTAGTGTGTCTGTGTGTGTGTGTGTGTGTGTGTGTCTGTTAGTGTGTGTGTGTGTATGTCTGTAAGTGTGTGTCTGTTAGTGTGTGTATGTCTGTAAGTGTGTGTGTGTATGTCTGTTAGTGTGTCTGTGTGTGTGTCTGTTAGTGTGTGGGTCTGTGTGTGTGTGGGTCTGTGTGTGTGTCTGTTAGTTTGTGTGTGTGTCTGTTAGTTTGTGTGTGTGTATGTCAGTGTGTGTGTGTGTGTGTGTGTGTGTGTTAGTGTGTGTGTGTGTATGTCTGTAAGTGTGTGTCTGTTTGTGTGTGTGTGTGTGTGTGTATGTCAGTGTGTGTGTGTATGTCAGTGTGTGTGTGTTAGTGTGTGTGTATGTCTGTAAGTGTGTGTCTGTTAGTGTGTGTGTGTGTGTATGTCTGTTAGTGTGTGTGTATGTCTGTAAGTATGTCTGTTAGTGTGGCTGTGTGTGTGTCTGTTAGTGTGTCTGTGTGTGTGTCTGTGTCTGTGTGTGTGTCTGTTAGTGTGTGTGTTTGTGTGTGTCAGTGTGTGTGTGTTAGTGTGTCTGTGTGTGTGTCTGTTAGTGTGTGTATGTCTGTTAGTGTGTCTGTGTGTGTGTCTGTTAGTGTGTGTGTGTATGTCTGTATGTGTGTGTCTGTTAGTGTGTGGGTCTGTGTGTGTGTGTCTGTTAGTGTGTGGGTCTGTGTGTGTGTGTGTGTGTGTGTGTGTGTTAGTGTGTGTGTCTGTAAGTGTGTTTGTCTGTTAGACTGTGTGTGTGTCTGTTAGACTGTGTGTGTGTCTGTTAGTGTGAGTGTGTGTGTGTATCTGCTAGTGAGTGTGTGTATCTGCTAGTGAGTGTGTGTGTCTGTTAGTGAGTGTGTCTGTTAGTGTGTGTGTGTTTCTGTTACCTAGTGTATGCGTATTTGTCAGTGAATGTGTGTGTATTTAGAAGGCGGGACGGGGAAGGGTTGGGTGGGGGTGGCGTGGGTGGGGGTGGGGGTTGGGTGGGGGTGGCGTGGGCGGGAGGGGGGCGCCTGAGTTTTGTCCTGCCTAGGGCAGCACAAAACCAGGATACACCACTGGTTCTAATAGTCTCCCTAGTGATAATATATAATTTTGTATATAGAAAACTGTGATGAAATGAGTGTAATGTATACTTCCTAAGTGTGTATGAAATTATTATGAAAAAAGGCTGCCTTCCACCTAGATTTCTCTTGGTTACTATGCCATTGGTGAGATATATAGCCTCTTGTGCACAAAGTTCCGCACCCCAGTTTTACATTTTATATTTTTTTATCACATACTGATCATATATAGCTTAGCTCTATTATATTTTATTTTTTTCTGATTCAAATCACTTTTATTTAGTGCTGTGGATGTTATACAGAGAGTATTATTTGGTAATGTAGAAAAAATTAGGAATTGTCATTTACATGAGAAGTTAAGAGGTTAATTATTCTGTTTCATTTGTACAGCAGCATACTTTACTGCATATGAGTCACATGTTATTCTGGTATCTGAATGGGATCAAATGTCACTGATACTGCATGTTGAGTTGAATGCAGATCAGTATAGTAACACAGATAATGTCACTATATCAGATAGTGACACTGGACTGAATGCTAAGAGGCATGCTAACTCACTTCTGTTTCTACACAGTTTCTACACAAGATTTAGAAGTTGCTGAGGCATAGATACCCTCAAATGCCACTTTGCAAGACTCCCCCTTCACTTCAAATCCAGGCATGAATTAAGATGTTGGAAACTTTATCCCCTTTTTACTTATTATGTTAGTTTCTAGAAAACATATATTTAGGGTGATAGCTGCAAGGTTTACTTTCTCCAATATCTTGAGCTCATTTGATTTTTTTATGTGTTATTTGCTGCACATGATTGGATCTGATACAGAGCCAAAAGTTCCGTTTTTTTGATCAACTGTCGCGCAACCTTATTTGACTGCTGCAGTGATTGTTCTATGTAAAACTGCAGATAACTGCCGGCACCAGAGTGTGTGTGTCTGTAGTGAGTGTGTATGTGTGTCAGTGATCTTGTTTGTGTCAGTTATCTTGTGTGTAGTGAGCATGTGTGTTTCAATGATCTTGTGTGTCAGGGAGCTAAGGGGGGGTGATGATGGTGTGAAGGAGGGGGGGTGATGATGGTGTGAAGGGGCGGCATTGATGGAGTAAGGGGGGTGATGATGGTGTGAAGGAGGGGTGGGTATTGATGGTGTGAGGGAGGACGATTTTGATGGAGGGGGTTATTGGTGGAGTGAGGGTATTGATGGAGTGAGGGAGGGGGTATTAATGGAGTGAGCGGTGTGATGATGGTGTGAGGAGGGGGATATTGATGGAGTCGGGGTATTAATGGAGTGAGGGGGTGATGATGGTGTAAGGGAGGGAGAGGGATGCTGGTAAGGGATTAAATAACTTTTTTAGCTCCCTCGAGGTCCGGTGGCCATAATATATGTGCAGAGCTGCAGACCAGGTATATCGCGAGATCCAGTCAGAGTGTTGCCGTGGTAACCCACGGCAATGCTCTGATTGGCCAGATCTCACAAGACATATGGTCTGCAGCTCTGCACATTGTGTCTGCAGTTGGCGCTCTCCGGACGGACAGACTGGAGGGGCCTCACATGCGGCGGCATACAGAGAAAGCCGTCAGGGGCACCTCCTGGTGTCGGGTCCTCGGTCACTGACCAAGGACCCAACACACAGTCTGCCCTAAGGCAATTTAGGCAGGAGTGCAAGGCAAGATTGAACTGTATATATATATATGTATGTGTGTAATATTTATATATATATATGCATGTTCCACCTTGTGGGACATTGTCACAGCAGTCGCACACTCAATCACCCAATCTCTGCTTATGATGTATATGTATATGTTTATGTTTTATAAGCAATTTATACATAAATGCATCTTATAATTTTAAAAATTGTTCAGTAATCTTGACATTTAGTGATGTGCTTTAAATTCCCAGTCCGGCCCTGCCAGAGTACTGTGGCTTTGTATAGTAGTGTGGACATGGCCACAGAGAGTGACCAGAGAGAGGGGGGAGAACTATGCCTGTCACCCTAACATTGTTTCCCCCCCTTAAGCCTGCCCCGGTATTTTATTGTCCTTCTCCTTCACTTTGTAATAAAGACTTGGGGTGTCTTTGCCGATGTTGCTTCGTGCTGGCACTAGTGCTATGACCTTTCACTCGCTCCTACTCACTTCCTTTACACACAATTTGCATTTTGCACGTCGGTCTTCTTGGAGGCACACAAAGTGATCCCAAACTTTGCTTACCTGCATTGCATTAGCCTTGAGTCTGTTGAAGAAGAAGATGGATTTGCATAAGTGGCAATGGAAGCAATCACAAAACTTTTAATAGTGACGCTAGCCTTTGATTAATGCTAATTAAAGTGTTGATGGTGCTGGAGCCGATGCTGGTGCAGATGATGGTGGTGGTTCTGGTGGTGGTGTTGGTAGTTGTGGTGGTGGCAAGATTCACAGTGTGAGCTACTTGTACCAGTTGATGTCTCAACTGGCCCCGTTGGATGACGTGATGCTACAGCAGATACAGATGGCATTTCTTCCTCCAACCAGTTAACACAAATATACTGCTATGCTAGTCTCATACTAGAATCAATGACTCAGGCTAGGCAACAGGAAGATTTTTTCCAGATTCCATAGTCCAGAAAAAAAAGATTATTCTTCCTCCAAACAGTTAATTTAAAAAAAAAACTTACAAAAATTACTTTTAACTGTATATTGGCTCTGATCGAGTTTGGCAAATCCGGTTGAGGGCATGCCTGCTTTATACCAGAGACCTGGAATTGGCACCTAACATAGCTCCGTCAACCCAACAAAGTGCACATCCTAGCCAGGGGGGGCGATACCTAGAAAACGGCACCTTACCAGAGTACCATCAAGTGGCGTGAGCTGTGAAAAACGTTATATCATCTGGGTAGGCCAGTTGGGGACCAGCATTTCGCCCTCCTTTGGCCCTCTACACACCATGTGCCAATACAATACTTGCTGAGGAAGAAATTACAACTGCCTCCCCTCACACTCATCACAGTTTAGTACCTTCTCACTGATTGTGTGTGTTGCCCACTGGCAAGTCACCTTCTGAGAGGACTGTGATGTATTCCCAGAGGGCATAGGCTAATAGGGGTTAAGTCAATGAGCGTATTTACCTGGTGTCCTGTCTATGTGTGTCTCATCTTGTGGGACATTGTCACCGTAGTCACACACTCAATCACCCAATCTCTGCTTATGATGTATATCTCTTGCATGTATTCAGTTTGTATTTTTGTTTTACTCTACACACAACTTGTACCATGCTATACTATTTCCTCTATTTTGATTTATAAGCAATTTATAAATAAATGCATCTCATAATGTTAAAGATTGTTCAGTAATTTTGACATGTATTGCAATTTCCTTTTGACACCCCCAATCTTATACTATGACTCGCCTATGCTTATTTGTGATGTTGGCAATGCACTACAAAAATATAGAATTTAAAAAAAGATACAGCTTAAAGCTAAAGCTAGTTTCACTGGGTCATAGAATCAATGACCCGGGCTATTTCCAACAGAGGCAGAGCAGATGTAAACACATTGAATCACTGCTAGTCTGTCTTCCTCAGTTGCTGAAGACAGTGTTTAGATGTATACCAGAAGAATGCTGCTTGGAAGAAGTTGTTTTAATGCTTTCCCATCAATTGATCACTCCACTTGATCTGTGTATAAAACCTACATTTGGTTGTTGTTCCCTAACCATCAATCATCTTTTTTTTTTTTTGCTACCTGTTAGACAGGCGCCCACATGTTTAGGCAGAACTATTGTCCATCATGGGAAACTAAGCTGCTTATAAGCCTGTATGCCAAAAAATATTGTATTTACTGGAATATAATGCGCACCTTTTTTGGAAACAGGCAAATTCAAAAAGGCGAATTTCATTAGGGCAAATTCACACAGGCAAATTTTGTTCCTGAAAGAGGGCTTAAGAAAGAATAGACTTAATATGTAACACTAAAATTGAAATCCCATCAATGTTACTATGGTATATGGCAATAAACATTTTCATTGTAGCACAGTGTTGTATAGTTGGATCTTCTTGTATTAATGCACATTACATTCGCCAGCAAAAATATTTTTCAGCTTCCAGGTTTCAAAAAATTGAGGTGCACATTAGATTCAATGGCGCGTTAAATTTGAGTAATTATGGGTATATAAAGAAAACAGCATCTTCTCCTTTCCATTCCTTTTTTTTCTGGTGCCAGAAACAGCTCTCATACAATAACAGAACAAATCTGTTCACCTAAGGTTCTGCAATGTGGTGAGTCGAAGTTCTTCCACTAACCTGATCGGGCCGAAATCTGGTCAAATTGCAGTTGGATCCAAAATCAATCTCCAAGTCTACACCTTTATATATGAATTAATTTAAAAGGGAATAACATCATAGCTATGTTAATGGCATACATTTTCAACATTTCTTTGCTTTGAAACTAAACACTAACACCACTTCTTACTACTGACATAAATAACCATGCTGCTGCTGAACTAAGGTATGCTTAGAATTCAGTTTAACCCCTTAAGGACCAAACTTCTGGAATAAAAGGGAATCATGACGTGTCAGACATGTCATGTGTCCTTAAGGGGTTAAAGATCCATGGCATTTACTAACAAAACATGTGCTGCAGGCTGGCTTCCAAACATAAGTGATGGATCTAACACGTAAAGAATGCATGTATAAGCTACGGTATGTATAATTTTCTACAATTTCTAATTGATTTTTAATATGAATTTTTTGGTCAAAGAAATAAGACGGAAAAAAAAAGATATTTTGGAGTACTGTTTCTTTTTCTTTTTTACAGGCTTTGGTTTTCAGATTTGTTCCCCTTTTTTATTACTAGTCAATCTGCTGGACCAATATATAGTTATGAGGTTGTTTCCTAATAGAAATAACCCCTTTGGGCTCTTGTGAGGGGCCTTATATTTATAGGAACCTTTTACTAATTGGAACAGCAGTAAAACACAATCTGCCTCTTGTGAAGTCATTGTTTTTGATGACTTGTTTCCAATCAGGTGTTTCTCACAAAGAAGTATTGGAACACACCAACAATGATACCCAAAGAGAAGCATTGAAACCAATCTGCTATAGTTTAAGTGAGTTAGACAGGAAGCCCTCCTGGCTGTCTGCTTGACAGCTGGAAGGTGTTAGTTCCTAAGGGGATTTCTAAAAGTGCTGATTTATCTTGAAATCACCATTTCTATAAAATAAGCCTGCAGGGACATGCAGTTAACTCCTACACTACTTGATTCAGGGAATCAATGTTTCACATGTGCCCATGTTTAAAGTCAGTATGTTTTCCTGACCAACAATTATTATATATAATTGTTTTGTATTATTAATACACTAAAATGTATGTTAGGAACACAATAATGCATTGTGCTAAGGGCCTCTATCATTTCAGATCAACCTCTAGTGTGCCTGTATCTATCCTTAGTGCATGTGGCCCTCTCAAAAGGGTCCCTGTTCAGTCTGCTTTTTGACTAGGCTCGAACTAGCCAACGGACAAACCAGCAAATGCACAGTGGGCTGCAATGGCCAGTGGCCGATGTTAACAGGGAGGATCAGGGGCGGGGCCTGACCGCAGAGCCGAATGGTCGTGTCTCCCTGGGGCTCCGCACCAAACGACTAAATAAGCCTAAAATATTGCCTACTCCAACGGAGAAAAGTCACAAAACTGACCCTAACAAGACACATGAAACGGGGACTCACCTGGGGACATCACTCATGAAGCACACCCGGACGGAATCTCCATCCTGGCTCCTGCGGCCTACATAAACGACTGGCGCAAGGGAGACGGCCGCTCCCCCACCGCCATCACAATCTACGGAAACTATGCAGAGCCCACGTTCCCCCCCCTATGGACCGGCGGGGGTTATCCCGGTCCGCACAGCAATGGCTCGCAAGTCGCAATATATCCCGACGACCCAAAGAGGCATACTCCCCGACCGCAAGATGGAGGGGGAGGAACACGCGCCTAAAATGGCGCCCTACCAGCCACTACATGAGCGGATAGACGCATTATTCCAGCGCTTCTGGGAGATGCTGGAGCGGCGGACGCCTCAACCGTCGCCTGCCTCCAGAAAGAAGGTGAGGGAGAGCGGGAGAGCGGGCCGGACCAACCCCTCCCCGGGCGCAGCAACGAAAATTGCACGCAAAGGCAAGGGCCCATCTAGGCCGAAGGTCATGAGGCTCACGCCTCTTGGGCACAAGCCACACCGCCGGGGGGCCACACACCGCAGGCGGTGGAAAAACATCGGGCCCCTCCGTAGCGTCCGCCAAGGAAAAGACCCGGCCTTTCAGAGCTCCCGAGTCTGTGGCCCAACAGTGCCGACCATTATTAAGGCCTGGAGCGGGGGAGAGGCTATACACCACCCGTACACCCGTGCCACTCACCGATACCCTCGGATGCTGTCTCGAGCAATGCCCAGCAGAGGTATTGGCTGACCGACCCCAAGGCCGTGAACCTCCCCCCCCTGCACATGCCGGGCAGCAGAGAACTGACACGATACCTACCTAAAGATCACTCTCACTCCTAACTCCAGCAAACTACCGTCCGCGGCAGCTGCCCTGCTAAGCTGATAACGGGGGGACAAGACGCTCCAACCAGATCAACGGAGAGACCTCCTAGCACCTGTTCCTGGACCTAAACATCGGTCGTTAAACTGCCGTAATAAAGTCAGATGCTCCCTGGATGTGCAGGCCCCCACACGTTTAACCTGCAGCCCTCAAACACCAGAGTACATACCCCACGGCAGTGCACATGCGGGTTGCCGATACAGGAGGACTTGACCAGGTTATACCTTTAGGCAGTTCGATGCCTCTCAGGGGACCCATCCTGCACAATGCATGACTATGTTATACTTTTGTTTTGCCTCTTTATATGTTCAGTAATTAATCTGTCTCTCCACGATAACCTAGTATGCCTCAGCCTGACATCACTACTCAGCTATGTGAGATACAGCTAAACACGTGTGAAGGTTTAAATATAGGCTAGCCTTATGCATTTCATTTCTTGTTACAATCTTGAGGCACACAGCTTATTGCATGTACCTGCAAACGTAGTAAGCTCATCCATACACTAAGTTGACATACATAAATGAATAACAGCGTAACCGAATGAATATAATTCAGTCCCTCAATTGATCTATGTGTAGCCTCGCTAGGTACTTCAACTGTAAATATACCTATGACTATGACAATTTGCAAACATGCATGCCTGGTAGCACACTGAGCGAATAGCTAGCTAATATATGGAATGTTGTTTTATTTCAAATCTTGCTTTATATTATAACCTTATATACTCGAAGTTCGCATGGCACCCACAAACATGCACTCACATATGCGTTGGACATATTTCCTGGCCTGAATACATAGATTAACTATGATCTAGCATATGCCACTAGACAGATCTTATCTTAGATTGACAGGCCAGTCAACATGCCCTAACTGATATACGACTGCTGCCTGCCAGATAGCTGTATACTACATGACAAGCTTGCCTTAGCGATTCCACTGTACTTTTTATGTTTTAGTATCAATACTATGCGCCTCTCGGTGACCAAGAGGCAATGGTTTAGCCTGCCTAACATTTAAACTCTACTTGACCAATAGCCTAATGTCGCATATTCCCTAAGTTTGATTCATGACTTGTACTTTAAACCTATAGATTAGCGACAAATATTATTATATGTGTTATTTATTCTCTGGAAAGCATGTTTAATATAATCGTTTAGTTCAAACTACCTTCATAACTGCTACTTTATGCGTGTTATTAACTTTTTGAAAGCTTGCTTAATATAAAATATAAAATGAGGCTGCCATTCGAAGGAGATGTACTACTGTGTTAAAGTGATCCCACTCTGTATAAATACTGTGCATCCCCTCTTCTCGATTCTGTACCCCATTCAACTCCTGCCTCAATAAAAGAAAGATTGACAAAAAAAAAACAGGGAGGATCAAGGGATCACCCCCCCCCCCCCCTGCAGAGAGATCTCTGTGATTTCAAAGCGGTTCTTCACTTCTTCAACAGTATCAGAGCATTGCCGCTGATTACAGACCACATCTCTCCCCATACCCCACAGACCCTTTCCCCATACTCCATAACCACTACCACCACCATACACTACAGCCTGTATCTCCAAACATACTACATTCCCTAACACCCACACATTCTACAGGGAGAAAAATGCTCAGAATGACACAAAATGAAAGAAGCACCAGTCTGTTGCTGTAGTAGAAGAAAGAATTGGGTTACAATCATCAACAGTATTTATGTCCACTCTATATGGAGAAGGTAGTTAAATACAGGGATTCATATTGGCATGTGAAAGCATAAGGAGAAGGAAGTGAGGTAGCTGGTTGCATGAGAAGGGTTAATATGGGAATTAATATGGGGCTTATCCCTGGTGCATAACTGCACAAGAGTTAATAGTATAAGTATAAATGAGGAAAGAGGGCTTGAAAATGTCAGGGCCTGGGTAAATGGGGAGGTCTGTTATTCGGTCATTTATTTTTATGATAGCTAATGGAGCTGTGTGAACTTGGCATTCAGTATTTTTAAAAGGTGAATAAAAATGCACCATTAATTTGTCCTGTGTTTGTGATGCTTTACGAGCATTTTTGGCGTTTTGGATTTGTAGATATTGCTATTTACATTTTTATCAAACCCCACCCACTTTCCACCCCATTTTGTTAAATTTTAAAAACAAATACACCATTCGCCTTGTGTTGCTTTTGTGATCCAAACATCAACATTTGTACCACTTTGGTTTTTAGAGATATTGCGCATTAGATTTGCTCAAACTTTGCCCACTTTCTACCCCATGTTATTACAATTTAAAAACATATACGCCATTTGCTTTTGCTGCGTTTGTGCAGATTTTTTGCCTCAAAAATCAATGCTTGTGCCACTTTCCGAGATATTGTTCATTACATTTGCTCAAACACCGCCCATTTGGTTTATGAAATATTGCACTTTTTTTTGCATGCTTTTAAATTTTAAAACATATACTATTTGTTTTTGCTGTGCCTGTGCTGATTTATGCCACAAAAATGAAGGTTTGTGCCACTTTGGTTTTGGAGATATTGTGCATTAGATTTACTTGAGTCCTTTCCACCCCATGTTATTGCATTTGAAAAATGAATACACTTTATGATTGTGCCAGGCTTGTGCTGATTTGTGCTACAAAAACCATGCCCACTTTTCACCCCATGTTATTAAATTTTAGAAGCAAATACACAATTTGTTTGCTGCATAAAATCAATGTTACTGAGATATTGCACATTGGATTTGATCAAAGCCACCCTCTTTCCAACTACATGTAATTAAGTTGTAAAAACAGATGCACTATTCTTTTATGCAGATTTGGGCATAAAAAAATAATTTTGAAATATTGTGCATTGTATTTGATGAAACCCAGCCTGCTTTGCACCCATGTTATTACATGTGTGTACAAATGTTCCATTTGTTTGTGACTCAAAAAAAAAAAGAAAGATATTCTAGGCCATGCAACCTTAATCTCCACCCAGTTTGCCCTTTGAACCCCTTGTAATTAATCACGAATAGAAATACATTATTGTGCTGGTCTGGGCTAATTTTTGGGTGTTTTTAGGTTTAAACCAGCCAGGGATTAACATTGCATCAGAAGTTTAATGTGACATTAATGCGACATATACGGATGTTTATTGAAGCTTAAATGATTATTCCAAGCACCATTACCACTCAGTGATTTGACGTGGATATGGTGCTAGGATTTTGTTTTAGCACTGTTTTGTAGTGTGTTGGCTTTGAAGCCAGGACTGCCCTGGCCCAGGTCTCCACTCAGTGATTTGAAGTGGATTTGGTGCTAGGATTATATATTAGCACTCTTTTGTAGTGTAATGGTTATGATTCCAGGAGTGCCCTGTCTTCAGTAATGGAACAAACCATTTAGCACTAGTTTACCCCTTACCTGTGTCCCCAACATGCTCCAAAGCTCCCTGGTGGTCTAGTAACACGCTTTTGGCTTTTGCAGAGCTGCAGAAGCTGGAAGTCAAAACCATTGCCATTCTTTGGCTGAAAATGACTGACATTCTAAACAATTACATTTGCACAGAATTGACATGAGCCACCCTGGATCTCTAGTCCTGGGCCGGCTGATGACATGCTAATGAAGCTGCCAGACGTGGGGTTACACCTCTAGCAGCAGAGGGGTTAAACTTTGTGCTGTTTTGTAGAAAAACACTTCATATACAGACTCTTGGCACCTTAACCACTTTAGATCAAGGAGTTGTCACCCTGTGTATGCCATATTAAATTAATATTACATATCTGGTGTGATATTAACCACCTAATTGCCACATTAAACATTCTGGTGCAGTGGTAATCCCTCGTCTCCTATATTTACCTCTTAAAAACACCCGCAAATTGGCACAGACCAGCAAAATATGCATATACATTTACGAATAATTGCATGGAGTGCAAAGTGCAAAATGGGTGGAGATTGAGGTCACATAGTCTAAAATATGTATAATATCTCAGAAGCCATAACTACACAAATATTATTTTACGAGACATAAATCAGCACAAACAAATGGTACATTTGTATTCACATTTTAATTACATGGGTGCAAAGTGGGTGCAGATTAATCAAATATAATGTGCAATGTCTCTGAAACTAAAGTGGCACAGACATTCATTTTTGCAGCACAAACAACTGATGCATTTTTATTCACCTTTTGAAAACATGGGATGTCAACTTCACACAGCTGGCTAATGGGAGTTCTTTGTGTTTTAATACCTTCCATTAATATGAATCCCTGCTAGATTAGTATGTCACTGGTCAGTAACAAGTTACCTTGCAACATAGTATCACAGACATCACATTGACTTGTAATGAGCATCCCATTGCTGAGATCTAAAACGTCGGACCGAGCCGTGGGGAATACAATACTCGTCTAAAACATGAATTATTATTATTATTTAGTTTTAATTATGTTGTTATTGCAATGTAAAATGTGACCAGATGCATCTGTCTGTATTTGAAAAGTTCATTGTTTTAGCCAATAAAAAGTATACGCGAGGACTTGCACTGTCCACATCGGGCCTGAGTCAAGTCCTTGTATGGAGAAGTGTGCCTAGACTGACAGGCAGCAGCATCTGACAACAAGCAGACTAAGGCACTGACTGCTCTTATCCCATGTAGATCAGCATGGCTGCTAGGTTGGTAATGTGAAAACAATAGGGCCGCTGCGGTACAGGAATAATTACGGTAATGCAGGGCTGGAGGCACAGACTGTCTGATGTACAGCAGTCACAGAGACTGTGGGGAGGAAAAAAAAGTCTGCGAGTTGTCCATTGATACATCTCATCAGTAAAGTTCCACCCTGTGGTCCTCGAGCAGGGCGTGGTGTAGTGTCAGCTGTGATTGAGCTCCACACAGTGCACTTTAACTTCTCAGTGCCTGATCAGAGCCAGGAGCCTCCCTTCACTCCTCCCTTGCAACTTACCCACCTCATCCTCCCTCCCCTTCTCTGCCACCGGGGGAATAAATCAGAAAAGGAAACGGAGAGAGGGAGAAGCTGTGTGAGCTGAGATCTGTTACTAAAGTATCACTGATGGCGGCTGATCAGATCTGGCTGCCAGTTTAAGTGAATGGTTTGATTAGACTCAGCACAGTTTCCCTTATCGCCGCCTGGATTTTAGTATTTTTTTCTTTTCCTCATAATTATTATTATATATTTTTTTATTTTTATTATTTTTATACCCATATACCCGTAGATTCTTTCTGGATAGGAGATTTGCCTGTTAGATTGTGAAGATGGCTGCATCCTGGTTACTAATCTTTAGTCTGACACTTTTCCATACCTTGTTGATATGCCCTTCAACAGAAGAATACTTCCCCCCTCCTTTAACGTAAGTACCAGAGTTCTAATGACACATTCTAATCCACAGTGACCTGGAGGGGAGTGGGTGGGGGACGGTTATTGTTCCTTTATCCCAGCATCCATGTGATCACGTCAGATTCTGTTTGTTTGTAAGCAAATGTGAGTCTGCTTCTTTCCTGCATTTAGCTTTTTATTTTCAATCTGATTTTTCTGCCTTTTATTCTGGTGGTGAGACAGGCCCCGAGTGCGTTGCTGGTTGGTCCGGGGAATTTGCAAGAGGGCACAAACTCAGCTCCTAACTCTATATATAAATCAGCTGAGCTGGGAATAAAGTTTCGCACGTCCCTTTTTAGGGGAAGGTCAGGCTTGCTGCCTGGAAGAGAGCCATCCGTTATATGTTCTAGGACTATAAAAGTTGTTCTGAGCAGACATTGCTTTTTCTTCTTGAATGTCAGTGTGCTGTACTGTATTCTCCCTGTCAGAATGGTAACTGAACCAAACCCTGTGCTTATCAAGCACGCCTGTTTTGACAGTTGTTGCTTCCTGGAGAGAAAAAAAAAAGAGAGAAACCAGGAATCTCTGCTGTCTGTAGTCATAAATCATGCATGTGTCTAGGATAGACGTAACACTGAGATGTCAGTTTTTCTTTCTTGTCTATTGAGGGGGTTATTGACAGTGAGTGAGTGTGTGTGTGTGTGTATAAATGTGAGTGTGGGGGGACACACACACACTGCTAGATGTGGCATGCCACTGTCCACTGAGTGTCACTAAGTGTGACTCCACTCAATGCAATAGGATCGAATTGAAACAAAAAAACAAGTGGCCGAGCCACTGAGAGAGTCCCTGAGAGGAAGTGTGGTAAAACAATGAATGCACTTATCTAAAGCTAGAGCCCTGTCTCTGCTGAGCTCTTTATAGTGTGTGTTGGCTTTGCTCAGACTGGTGCGGCAGAATGAAGCTGGGTTTTTAGTGGTTGTCAGTACTACATTGTGTCCAATTAGTGCTCCTTGTGTGCTGTTATAAATGGATCCAGTTCTCAGGGTCCGTTCCATTATGTATCCGACCAAGAATAATTGGCAGCACACACAAGTACTTGCCTAGTACGCACGGCAGAGAAAGATTTTAGCCTTCAAAGATATACAGCAGACAAGATCTTGGAATCGTGTCTGTCCTGCTAACCTTACTGTACCTGGCAATGTTAACCATCTCAGTGCTGTAGGTGGGAGAACAAAGAATCAGTACAATCCTTATAACCTCATTGCACAGACCTGTATCTAGAATAAATAAAACAGGCGTTCATTGAAAAAAAAAAAAAAAAAAAAAGCATTGTAAACAATGAGCCGATAATCTAATGAAGTTGAATTATCCGACCTATAGGATTTATCATATTGCCCATTTGGATTGAGGTGGGGGCTTTGCAATGCATAGATGATCATGTGACAGGTGGGAAATGTGTCCCAGGTTCATAATAAGTTACAGAGTAATCAAACCTCAAGAGTGTTCTTCATTCTTAGTGCTGGTATCTTCCGATTTATATGCCAGTAGAACATTAAATTTTCATACAATGTTGTGATAAATATTTACTATATTCCTGAGGAGGTGCTGTCTCCAAATCTATCCAATATTTACTTAGTCCATTGTCAGAATTACTGGAGAACACCCAGATTGTCCCTTGGCTTAATAACAGCATTGCATTATAAAGGTTAGGGTGTATAAAACCAAACTTGATTGACCTTAATAAGTACAGTGGCAAGTATTGATATTCAAAACATTACGATTCAGATTAATAATGCATATATATTAACTTCATATGTAATAATCTGCCAATGATGCTTTTCAGTTTACATAATTAAGCTCTTACAAGCACCAATGAGAGGAATATTGCATGTGTGTGTGTGTGTGTGTGTGTGTGTGTGTGTGTGTGTGTGTGTGTGTGTGTGTGTGAGAGAGAGAGAGAATGTATGTTTATCTGTGTGGAATGAGGTTGTGTATATTGTGTATATAATGAATGGTTAAATATACAATTATATTTATAGCCCACCATGTAATAAGTATTTATGGAAGAAACATTATATACACACTCACAGACACACACATATATTTATTATTATTTTATTATTTATTATTATTTTTATTTTTTTACCTTTGTATGTATACTTGCAACCATTCAAGGATATGCTAAATTTTATTATGCTGATTTTAATTTTTAAATGTGTTTATTTTTCATTGAGCACATTTATATAAATGATAGGCTGTTCATTTCAGGAATGAATTGTTTGCAGCACTATTTTAAAATTAATTTGATCTATCCTTATAATGCTAATCAAATAAGTGGTTATTTTATTTATCCTATATTAAAATGTGCTTTGAAATAAAATACATAAATAAATGTAAATAGATTTCATTTCTAGTTAATGCTGAGTAAACACTGGTCATTTTTGCTTGATGACTCTGTGGTTTCAAAGAACAGGTGGTGCTTTAGCACATATTCTCCCTTAACTTAAGCTGTTGAGTCATCTCCTGTCAAGTGCTAAACCTTCCCTCTAATAATTGACAATATATGTATAAAACCCCAAGCAATGGGTATACGACAAGTATATGAAATTACAAATAAAACATTAAATATATATATGTATTATGCAATTTAATATTTAAAATTAATATTGATAAATATATTGCACTTTAAAAATATTTATCACCTAAATGTAAAATCCACCAATATATCCACTGACACATCCTGATATAAAACATATATATTTTACATGAGAAGTTGAAACAGTTTGGGTATAGTTAACCAGTGCAACTAATGGAAATGGTCCACATGTTATTGTTTAATATGTCATCTGTAGTTAGAGGTGCAGGTGACATCCATCCATACAGACAAATCCTCCTTAAAATACATTGCATGCATTTTTGTAGAATTGTTTGACATTTTCTATAAATTAGAGCATTATCAGGATGAACATGTCTGTATAAGTGGGGGCAGGTGTTATTCTATATTGGAAATTGGCTGTCCAAATAAAATGTACATGTTTGTCATTGATTTTTGTCTCTTTTTTGTAATTTAATGACAATGGACACAGGGGAGCAAAGCAAACAATATGATGTGAAATATTTAATGCCACAGAACTACAGAAAAGCTGTTCTAGTAGCACAGTGTTTTGTACATTGCTGATACAGTTTTTTTATGTGCAACCTAGCTTCTTCCTACTTTTACTTGCTAATTGTAAATGTAATTGTGAATCTCCATTTTCAGCTCTTGGCTGTTTTTCAAGTCGTGAAAGAAGCTAACATCTAAAATTGAGCCTTTTAGTTTGTTTTTATTTTTGGTTTTGTAATATATATTGACTATATATAATTTGTATTTCCCTGATATTTTCTAGCACATCAGAACTTAAAAACAAAAATATGTACATAGCGTTAGCAAATTGTTCAAATAAATATTTCTATATGTTTTGATAATATTCTGGTAGACAACATTCCAGGTTTAACACTCATAATATATTTGCTACTAAAACCTCATTGTGTATGTATAAAGTGTATATAATTTTATATAATATAAGGGAAATAGTCACACAGATCTTAATATATAGAATTTAAAATGTGTATATATATACATGTACATGTAGGAAGTGACATCTGAATAAACATTTAGTTATACACACTGAAATAGTCATAGTGTAACTATGATTGTATATGGGTTTCACAAAATGCACAAATCAAAAATATGTTAAATTAGATATTTAATTATAATTATAGTTTTTTTGCATCAGCACGTTAATCTGGATGTGTAAGACTATATTATTGAAACAGAGTATGGAATTATTGTATTATGGCGATGTCTGTTTTTTTTTTAAATTAGTAAAGTCCCATTTACATTTTTATAGAGGCACATGGAAATCAAAAGGATTTTAATTTAATATGTGTCAAACTGTCTGAAAATTGTCATTAGCTGACTGTCCATTGGAAGATCCAGTGTAAGACATTCGTCCCAGTAGTGGCACGTAAAGAGTTACTTATCAACCCAAAAATTAAATACAAAAATGTCAATGTGTTTTTCACATGATGTGTGAAATATTTTTTTTTTTTAATTATTATACAATATATTGCTTCTTATATGGCTACTTTATAAAATGTATTTTCTAGTTTGCTGATTTTTTCAGATACCTTATTTATTAAATGGCATCTCATGAAATGCTTTATTAAGGAATTGATGTAGTTTGTTGAGTAAGAGTGGAAGATGATTCTAGCTTCAGTTTTTACAGGCTGCTGGTTATTTTTCAAACAAAATATAACAATGCAATCTATTAGAATCCCATTGTGTGTTGGTGCATGTGTTTACATACCTAGAACAGTACTAGAAATTAGAGATTAATTATATCTACAAATATATCCAATGCAAAGACCATTAGTAATTTATAAAAGCAGCACACTGTTACTCAGAATAATCTGATTAGCAGATCTGTCTAATTTGCATGAAGATCCCTCAGGGTAGACATTGAGCATGTGTTACTTTAGACAGTTATACATCACCACACTAAGAAATCAATCACTGGACTTGTCTGTAAATGTACTGCTTTAAAAGACATTTTGATGCCTTTGCCTGTGAATTTTCTGAAACAGGTCCAATCTCTGGCTAGTGATCTGCTATTTTCTTGGCTTAATAACAGTGCTTTTTACCTTACATGAACTAATTCTATAGAGGATAACAAGAATCTCATCTATATTAACTGTTTGATTGATGTATATGTGTTTGCCTAACTGTTACACAAATAATGAACAGGTTATGGACAAAAAAATAATGTTACAATTCATACTTTTATGCTAGAATATTCCGGTGGTTTTATTATAATTTTTTTAATTTGCGCCATGCATTTTTTGTATTTATTGCTGTCATCAAAATTTGGTACCTAAAATATCTTATTAAAAGACATAATGCTCTGTTTATATAGCTTTCTCAACCGTCTTATTTGTTGTTGTTAAATGAATGGGACATTCCATTTTGGAATAGGAACCTGGAACACTATTTACAACAGCCTAAAAAGCCACTGCTCCTTAAAGGGTTGAAAACATAAGGAAGAAATATATTCATATGTCAGTGAATTGCATAAACTTTCATAATATTAATTTCATGGATTATTATTATCATTTTATTATTTATATAGCGCCATCAGATTCTGTAGCGATGTACAATGGCTGGTTGCAGAAAAGTAAATTTCATACAAAAAATAAATATAAGTCTCTACTTTTGTTTGATTATCTTCAGGCAATGGAGGATGGATATACAGCTGACTATAAATTAAGTCAGGATTGTATTCAGTGCATTATTCCTTGTGCTGGTTTTTGTTTGTTTATTAATGACAAGTTTTGCATACACTGAAGAGAACTATACTGTATTGAATGAGTTAAGGAGTATTCAGGGTGACTGCTTTGCAAATATAAGTATTCTGTGGACATTTTCTTCCACTGATATATTTTGGGGGGTTTTACAGTAAACTGTAGTGGACTGCAACATTTTGGCAATGAGACATACGTGTGTTTTGTTTCTGTTATTTTTGTATTATTTTTGGAAATTTCATTCTCAGATGACTGCAATACACTGTTTTATCCAACTAACATTTTCAAAATCACATTTCAAGGCCAATCATTCAGTTTTGTTGAGGTTAGGCATTTTTAATTTGCTTCCTACTAAATCTTTGAGTGTGTTTGTGTGTGGGGGTGTTTGTGTGTGTGTGTAAGTAAAGTAGCATCCAATTTATTTAAATCTTCACTATATGGATTTCTATTTAAAATCCAAAGATTTACATTAAAAATATAAGTACATCATTAATCATTTATATATGCAGTGCATTGTTTGTGATCATGTTTGTGTTTTGATTGCATTACTTTACACTTCATTTGCTTTATGCCTTATTCATTTCAATTATCATATATTTGTCAATGTAGAACTTTCAAGAGAAACTGACACTTCTTTAGAATTGACACCACATTAAAAATCATTTATTAACGGTGTTAACTTTTTTCATGATATTCTTTATTGTCCATATGCTCCATTTAAATGTTAAGTAAAGATTTAGCAAATGGCATGATAATTCTGTTACAGTACGACAAAGCATGGGCAGACGTAAATGAAGATGAGAGATATACATATTGTTCCATTTCTCATCTTCTCTGTTAAATGCAGACTGCCAGGTGCAACAGCCACAGTTTGTAACAATGACTGACATGGAGCTAAAAATGGAGATGCCCAGTTGCAAGATGTAGAGGTGTGGATTTCTACATTTAATCTTATTCACACCTCACAAATACATATTTGTCAATTATAAGGATAGCAATACCCTACATAATATTTCTTAGGTTACAGTTGCCATTAAAATACACAAAAATTTTAATGCAACTTGGCTTTCATCAATTGACTGCAGTAGGTCATAATTTCAAATTGGTTTTCATTGCATTAAAATGGAGACTTTAACTTAATGAAGCCTTTTTGGTGTTTTTATCATGCCCCTTTAGACTTACTGCTCAATTCTTTGAATTCTTTGTCATTCAGAAGTTAAATCACTTGTGTTTCTGCTTATGCAGCTCTAGCCACACCTCCCCTAACTCTGACTCATATATTTAATTTTCAGTCAGATCTTACAGCACAGTGTGTTTACTTTATACGTTCTAATTTCCTGCTGTTAATTTAACTTTATTCACACAAGAGACTCCTGAGGGCTTTAGCAGACAGTTTACAGAGCACGGGATAAGAAATTTTAAATGAAACAAACCGTGTGGTAAGGGAAGCTAAAAAAATATATTATTTTTCTCAAGAGGCATGTATGACAACACAGGCAGGGGAGGTTTGACTAGGGCTGCGTAAACAAAGTAATTTTTACACCAAATAGCAGTGAACTAAGCAGTGATAGTGCAGTGGCTTGATCTATACACCAAAGTTACTTTATTAAGCTAAAGCAGTTTTGGTGCTTAGAGTGTCCCTTTAAGGAAAAGTATTCATTTGCACTTCACTTATAAAGTCCAAGTGACCCAACCGCCAGTGTGTACGATTAATATTTTTAACATGATTTATTTTTTCTTGTGATATAACTGCAATTCGCCTCACCAACTTTAATCACTGTAGCATATCTAAAAAGATTTAACAAGTAAAGATACCAGTTGCATAAAACACCAACCTTTTAAAGAAACACGCCAAGCACTATAACCACTTGTCCTATCCCAGTGTAAGTGTCACACCACTTTAGAACTTACTGTTAAAATAGTTTGACAAATAACACCGTGATGGTCCCAGAGCACTCATGGCACTATAACCACCACAGCAGGTTTTCAGTATAATTGGAGCTTGGAGTGTTCATTTATGGAAGGTGTATTTACATGCTTGAAGTGGGCATAGACAGTGTAGAAAGCAGGGGCTACAATAGAAAAGAAGACCAAATGAGCTAACTTTTGTCTCTACTAACCCAAGGCTCAACAAATACCAGGTCGCCATGGCGACTCCAAATTTCACCTTGGCACCTGAGTTTCGTCAGCCCTTTAGGTAAGGTGACAACCCACAGGTGCATTGTAGGCGGTGAGTGAGGGAGCAGTAATCTTCCTGCAGGGAGATTCTCCAGCCCCGGGATCAATGCAGAGAATGCGCAGGGGAGCAGAGAAGAACTGCAGGAAGATTAACAAGCAGCCACATTGGACCCCAAGTGAAGCTTCCACTCCAGCTCTCCCAAAGGTAGGGAGGCTGAGTGGACTCAAATAAAAATAAAAATGTCAACTTCTGAGTGTGTGAGAAAATGTGTGTGTGTGTGTGTATGTCTAATTGTCAGTGTGTGTGTGTGTGTGTGTGTTTCTGACTGTCAGTGTTTGTATGTGTGTGTGTTTCTGACTGTCAGTGTGTGTCTGTGTGCGTGTGCATGCATCAGTGAGTGTGTGCGAGCATCAGAGAGTGTGTGTGTTTGCCATTGTGTGTGTCTGTCAGATTGAGAGTGTGTCTGTCAGAGTGTGTATCTGTCAGTGAGTGTATTTGTTTCGGTACCTGCCCCCTCTACGATCGCATTAAAAAAAGGTGCTTTTACTAACCTTTTTTTCCCACGTTGTGCCGGTTTTGCCGCTATTGGTCCTGCCTCTATAGTTGAGATCATCAATTTTTATGATCTCAGCTAAGTCAATGCTTTCCCCTAGGAAAGCATTGGTAGGATACTGTGCATTCACAGCAAAACACCATGCTGTGCCAATCAGCATCTCCTCATAAAGTTGCATTAAATCAATGCATCTCTATGGGGAACATTTAGCGCCTCAATGCAGAGCATGGAGGTACTGAAAGTAGTTGCTGCACACTGTGCAGGACTGACCCAGGTCTCTCTAGTGACCACTTGCTCTTTGTATAGACAGGAGCAAAACTTGTTGGGAACCATTAATTTAATAGATTAGTACGGGGCTTGACAAATTTGTTTGAAATCTAGAAGCCAGCTGAAAAAGTTAGGAGCCTTTTTTTTTTTTTAACTAACGTTTAATTTTCAACAAGCAAAATGCAATTTCCTAAAGGGACACTATATTCACCAGAACCACTACAGCTAAGTTGTTCTTATGTCTATAGACTGTCCCCGCTGGCTTTTCAATGTAAACACTGGTGGTTCTGATGAATATAGTGTCCCATTAGGAAACTGCATTTTGCTTGTTGAAAATTAAACGTTAGTTAAAAAAAACAGGCTCCTAACTTTTTCAGCTGGCTTCTAGATTTTAAACAAATTCGTCGAGCCCTGTACTAACCTATTCAATTAATGGTTCCCAACAAGTTTTGCTCCTGTCTAAACAAAGAGCAAGTGAAAGTGTGGGAACATATTGATATGTGTATGTCTAAATCAGAATATTGCACAACCATTTGAGATGACAGAAAGTATAGTATTGGTATGTATCTAAATGTTAAAGGACCACTCTAGTGCCAGGAAAGCATACTCGTTTTCCTGGCACTAGAGTGCCCTGAGGGTGCCCCCACCCTCAGGGTCCCCCTCCCGCCTGGCTCTGGAAAGGGGAAAAGGGTTAAAACTTACCTTTTTCCAGCGCTGGGCGGGGAGCTCTCCTCCTCCTCTCCGCCTCCGTTCCTCCCCGTCGGCTGAATGCGCCCGCGCGGCAAGAGCTGCGCGCGCATTCAGCCGGTTGCATAGGAAAGCATTCATAATGCTTTCCTATGGACGCTTGCGTGCTCTCACTGTGATTTTCACAGTGAGAATCACGCAATCGCCTCTAGCGGCTGTCAGTGAGACAGCCACTAGAGGAAAAAGGGGAAGGCTTAACTAATTGATAAACAAAGCAGTTTCTCTGAAACTGCTATGTTTATAAAAAAAATTAGTTAACCCTAGCTGGACCTGGCACACTTCATTAAGCTGAAGGGGTCTGGGTGCCTAGAGTGGTCCTTTAAAGAAATTTGATATAACCTTCAAGCACAGCAGTACCCAGCAGCACTATGCAAATTAGCAGGAAAAACATATGTTATTTTTTTTTACATTCAAATCTATTTTTTTTCTGAGTTCCTTTTGCAGTGACCTGCTGCTTTTTTTTTTATTCTTTATTTTATAACTTTTAGTTTTATGAGGGAAGGGGTACAGAAAAAAAAAGAGGAACGAGGTCGGGTTTACAGTTTGTGTTTCCATTTTTGCGTTACATATTTATACAAGCATTAAAAAAGGTTTTAACACTTTATCGGTTTGAGCAAGTGTATTGGCTTTTCAGCGTTTGTAACCATGTTTTGTTCTAGTGTCAAACCTTCTATGATTTTGTAACTCTTTATGGTTCTTTGATGGTAGGTTTAGGGTGGGGTCTGGGAAGGGTGGAAGGGGGGTCGGGGAGCTATGGCGGATACGGTAGACCTGCTGCTTTTAAAAATGCTTTTGTCCCTTTTTTTTTCCAAGTCCCTTTTTTTAGTCCTTTGATTTCATGATTCCACTCTCATTTTACAATCCCCCCTTACTTAATGTTTTTTTTCTTGTTGTTTTTTTTTTTTTTTTTAATTTCTCTACCTTCAACCATTTCAATTCTTATTTTTTAACCTAATATTATTATGTAGGACATTCCAGGCACTCACAATTGCTCATTGCTGTTGTATTTTCCAATGTGATGTGTCAAGTCCTAGGAGAAACATTCTTGGAAGCAGTAAAATAAAATAAATTACGTTAGGTGAAGGTGTTCACAGTTTCTTCATTTTGGGTGTCAGTGGAAAAGATCCAAAATAATTCTTAGTATAACAGTAAAGATTTCTCACTTGGTATAAAATGAAGGTGCACTGGCCAGACTTGGATGTCAGCCCTGTATCTTTGAAAGCTGTTTTCACTGCTCATTTTTGGCATGACTTAGATGTTTGCCGGTGGCTCAGTCTGCTCTTTTAATACTTTATTTTGAAGTTCTTTTCGGTTATCTGATTACAAATTTGGCATTTTTTGTCTTTGGTTTTGATGATTCGTAGATGAGTGTCTGTCATGTGTCTGGCAGATCCTTTTGGCAATTGCTATGTGTGTGATGCTGGTTTAATATCTGTAGTTCAAACTTCCATTTATGACTTCATATTTAATGACTGTTTCTGGTCCATGTGCCAATCATAGGTAATATTCTCTTTTTAGTATTTTGTGAGCTTGTCCTGTAGGATAAAGAGATGAGCAGGCATTTCTAGGGCACAGGGTTATAATCAGGCTTACCTCTGATTTCCACTACACATGAGGTCTAACATGTGCTTGTTTATGATAATTACACTGATAGGGTTGTCATGTCTTTTTCAAGACCAGGTCTTTTAAGGAACACTAATGCACCGAGACCACTTCATCTCAATTAAGTGGTCTGGCTGCAATGACCATTTAGTTTAACATTTTCTATTGTAAGGTTACATGCTACCTCTAGTAGCTGTCTTAATGCTTCCACCTGTTAGAACCAAGTCAGAATATAGTCTTAATCAAATACTGCTCTTGCACTAATCTCCAAATGCTTCACTGCAGGAAAGCATTTTATTGGCTGAGGTAATCAAACTTGATGATCTCATCCAAGGAGGCAGAACAGCTCTGGAGAGATACGTGTGGCAAGGGAGTAAAGTTAAGTAAACCTCACATTTTAAACATCATGAGGGGGCAGACACCAAAATGTTACATTTGTATTCCTAATAATATAGTTTTTCGTTAAATGAGCAAGGTTCAAGGTTTTGAATGTTCCATGCTTATATGATGTTGGCAGTGCAGAGAGCTGCAAACATCTTTGAATTAATCTAGCAGTGTAATAAATTCTGTTTTTGTTTTCTAAATGACACTTATTTATTAATTTATTATGTCTGTATGGTATGTATATCAGCTATACAGACAATAAACATCGCCCATTTTCTGGTTAGTTCCAAAATTTGATACTAAGTATATAGCTCAATGTTAGTTTTAATGTTATGATTATCTTGCAGTTTGAGTAACCACAATAATACCCTTGTTCAGTGAAAGGTGAAAGATTCCCAGCAACCATCAGTATGTGTTTTGCATCCAATTCAGGTATGCTCTAAATTTTACAATTGATTCTCTATTAGACCATAATAGATATATATATATAAAGGCTTTTTGTAGTAGCTCTGTTCAGGAACTGCTATTTTCCGGATTATGAATGTATTTCCATTTTATTCATATAAAGATTATGCATGTTATTCCATCTACATCTGTGTAGTAAATGATGATTCTACCTTTTTAGAATGGTTTAGTGCAGAAGGCCTGTTTCTAATTGGATTATATCTGTGACAGAAGGCTCGGCTTAAGAATCGTTGATTCTGCTGAGCCTGCCAATGCACCAGAGATTTTGAGAATTGACTATCTGAGACATGAGGCTTTTAAAAGAGACGAAGAAAAAAAAAAAAAAAAAAAAAAATATATATATATATATATATATATATATATATAAAAAGCCTCATGTATGTTAAAATACACACACACACACACACACACATATATATATATATATATATGTAACATTTATTTATCTATATGAAGGATTGTAGCCTAAAATGTTAGAATGCTGGAATCTTGATTAAAAAAATGTAAAATATATAAGATATTCATTTTGGTAATCAGTAAGTTAAGAGTTCGCACAAAGAAAATGGAAAGTGATCATTCATAATTAAAGATGAAATTATTCAATATGTAACATTTACACAACATTAAAGAATGAGGATTTCTTTTTTTTTTTAGATCTACTTCTCAATATAGCCCAGCCTTTGTATTATGAAGACATAAACTTTGCACAGTTAAAAGCTTCTTATAGAGAAACAATACAGAGATAGTGTACATGTGTGTCAATCAATGAAATCTACCAATCCCATGCTTCTATATGTGAAGAATGAAATCCAATACTTTTCACGTGGAAGTATTGGACAACATTCTTTAATACGTTCCTAAACAAAATCATAAAATATCATAATCATAAAATGTTGTAAAAATGTTCTAAGTGAACAGAAAACAAATATTTTAAAGCATGCTTTTTTGTGGGATACATAGAGGTGACTTACATGTCCAGCCGTAACCCATGGGACATTGTGGTGCTGACAGCCTTGCTTTTCTCCAAGAAGCTAATAAGATAACAGATATTGTGCAAAAAGAGATGCATTGCTAAGGGTCATTGGATTATGCTTTTTCATATTATCTATTCAGGGATATAATCTAATAAAAATAACCAATAATCAATTTATTTGAGATCATGCTTTGCTTATAAACTAAGGGCAAGATCCTCTTAGCAGAGTAAATGTTTGCTCCCCATACTTAAAGTGGAACTATAGTCACCCAAACCATTTCATCTCAATTAAGTGAAGTGGATGCAGTGGCCTTTCCTTTTAGGGTTGTTAGGTTAAATTCACCATAATGACAGTCACCCTGACAGTACTGGCTGAGCACACTTACTGCACACGCCCCTTTTGTCCCTAATACTCATCGATGAGGAGTGTTGGATTGAACAATTGTAGATAAGGCCATGCCTACCCAATTGCATCTCGGAAAGAGCAGGTGAGTGGAACAAGGTTAATCAAACTTTTATTTTATAATTTTTTATGACAAATAGAGGGACCTTAATACAACTAGGGACAAGGCCGCTGTAGTATTATGAATACAGGTTTGTATTCTTAACTCTATAGTGTTCCTTTAATAGTGGTTCCTCAATTAAAGTCTTTGGGAAAACTGCTTTTCAGTAGACAACGTAAACCCTTACTCTGCTGAAATATTTCAGCCCTGCCATTGTACCCACACACATCAGAAGCACCCGTTTGGTAGTATCACAGTTTATGTTGCCAGAAGTGTGTGCGCTATATTTCATTAAGGTACCCAGAGAAGTGTTAAAACATTTTTTTGCAAACTTCATATGCAACAAAATAAGACCCCTTGATCAATCATACAGCACAGTCCTGAAAAGCTATTCACGAACCACCATCTTGCTGACCTCCTTATTTAAGTCTTTATTACAGGAGAAAAGTCACAATTCCTTAAGTATTAGGCTTGTAACAGCATTTAATTAACTTGCATCACTATTTAGCAGGAACTATAGTACTGATCTTAAATGGTACCTGCAAAGTTATTATGGTTACAAGATCGTTCTCATACACAGTCCCCATTCCTCATGGCAGAAGAATGTAGAGTAATATTGATCATATTAGAAATCTTGGCAAATTAATCGTGTCTGTTACAATCTCAGCATCTGACACTACATCTTTTGTTGATCCATGTGTTTTTTTAACTGCTTATATTATGTTTACCTTGTATACAGCTTTAATTTCATAGATATAATACATCAAATTTGACACACCCTGAAAGAATCATTGACATCTTATGCTAGGCAAAATAAAAAAAAAATTGCCCAAGAGTGTCAAAAAAGGATAATATGACATTTTACTTGTCTCCCAAAGACTTGATAATCTAATGGGAAGCAGGGAGGGATTCAATTAATTTCTGTGTCGTAATTCATTTATGCAAAAGATAAATAAGTAATTCTAATAATATTAACATTATTTACATAGTGCTCTCTTATGCAAAGTAATTTTACTTACAGAGATAGGGGTATACATAATTAGACATACCAACATAAAATGAATAGCAAGCCCTGCCATGGACTCTAGTCTAACATTTATAGCATTTCTATACAAACTCCTATGCAAGACCTGTCTGTGACAGGAAACATTAAGAAAAAAAGGTAGAAGGGGAGAAAAACAACATCCGTGATATAATGGAAAAAGGTTTTTCAGGAGTGGGCAGCAAAAGAGTTGGTGAAATGATCTGTTGACAATTGGTGATTTTGCATACATTAGAAATTATGGTCTATAAATCATAGTCAGGTCAGCCTGGGTGGTGGGTGGAAATGGAGGGGGGAGGGAAAATATATGCAGAATGTTTCTCTATGTGGGGAAATGTTCAATGTTGCTCTCTAAAATGTGTTTTCAGGATAAGGTATTCAGAAGCTCTATGAAAGAGTCACCCTAAAAATCAGTCTTGGGTACATGATGACCTTATGCAGCATGCTGTATTATAATCACTGATCAGCTTTGGTACATTGGAAAAATCCATCCAGTGGTGCAAAAAAGGCTGCATTTTTTGTCATATGAAATTAGGAAAAGCACTTAAAGTATACATTAAAAAAGATTATAAGAAGACTCAGCAATATCCTCTCCGCTGCAATTCTCTAATAGATATGACTCATTCTGGCAAAGTGCTTACTGGAGTTGGTGTGAACTGCCAAAAATAGCCTGTTGACAGCATTTCTAATAATATGCCTAGAGAATACACTATTAATCAAAATAATGTAAAAGTTAAGTTAACAACATTTATATTTATATACTACTAATATAGTCTTGCTTAACCTTGCTTTACAGATTGGTAAAATGCACCTTAAAACTAATATACATCTAGTGATGCTTCTATATTTCTGTATACATTGCTTAACTACCGAGCACAGCACTACCATGACATCTAATTTCAGTTTCCACAGCAGACCCGGTGCTTTATGTTTTATGAGAAGGTTAACACGTGCCATAATTGTATTGAGTGACAAATATGCTACTTTTTAAAATAACGCAGAATATGTTCTGTGTCTAAGCAATTACCATGTATTGTTATATAAATATTGCCAGTTTAAAGTCTGACAACATTTATTGCAAGCCATGTTTATTTCATGGTTAATGCTATGTATCATATAACACTGCTGAAATACTTAAACATGGAAGACATCAGTTTACAAAACATAAGGTAATGCACATGTATTATCTAGAGAAGAAAGTGAGAGGACGATAAAACAAACAAAGGAATTTTCATTAAATGGACACTAAAGTCACCAGAACAACTACAGCGTATTGTATTGAATACAAGTAAGATTTTGCTATATTTAGGGAGGCAAGAGGGGAGCAGGAGGGCTAGATAGTGGTTTTAACACTACAGGGTCAGGAATACGTGTGTGTTCCTGACCCTATAGTATTCCTTTAATTGACCTGTAAATTACAAATTGTATGTAAAAATAGTTAATTTGGAAAACAAAAATAGCTAATTTGGCTTAAATTTAGAAATCCCTGGTAAATTCCTGAAAATTCCCAGTATAGTGAAGAACTATGATTATGTTCTTGCACAATTTTAAAGTGTTTTTGGACCATCTTGTTAAATAGTACATGATGGTCCAGCCAGCTTCAGATGTGAATGCAATGTTTGGAGGAGATTTAAAAGGATCATAAACACTTTTACAACTAATTGTAAGCGAATAATTGACATTTATGAAATCTGTTTTTTTTTTGTTTTTTTTTTGTCTGTTGCTTCTTTTGTTCCATAACTGTCATTTTGGACATTCCAGTTTATTCTGTCATGTAATGGATTTATCAACTTTTCCGCTACTTTTTCAGATAGTGTTCTTCTCAGTGTTTCACTTCTCTCTCTCTACTTCTGCCACGCTGTATTTCTTCTGAGATGGATATTTCTGGGAAAAGTAACAGATTGCATTATAGCAAAAATTGTCACTTTTAGAACACTTAAAAAAATGCAATGAAAACAATGATGGGATTTAACCATCATGTCTCAGAATACCTTGATAAATATCCCACTATGTGTCAGAAATTTGTTATAGTCTCCACGCTTGTTAATCTTTACCATTGATATAGTACAGGCCACCAACACTTTGTCAGCAGGAGAGCAACCCATGATACCACAGTGTACTAAGACATTTTACTAGTACTATGTACGTTTGTGTAAATGTATCATTATAGTATTCAGGTTGAGAGATGTGATGAAATTACCAGAGATGCATCGTCATTATTAAAATTAACAGTAACCGTGGAAGAAGAAAAAATACACAGTTCATACTGAAAAAAGATTGTTGAAAAGGAAATAGCACATAAAATCCCAAGGGAGAAGTCCTAAAGATTAGACTAGGAGTTTTATTACATTACCATAAAAGGTACCACAACCATTTCATCTCAATATACCATTTCTGTCTTCCTGACTTCCACTAGAGGCGCTATACTGTGAGTCAAACATGGTTCTCAATTATTTGCTGCTTCTAGAGAGCATTTGGTTGGAGCAGCAGGACAATTTTCCACGAATGGGCACTACTTGAATGAGTGCTATATCCTGTTAGGAAACTTGTAATGTTATAGAATTAATTTTTTTCCCCCGGTCTTTAAAAGTCTTTCCTTTAAATAAATGTTCTTTGATTTCAGTTTACAAAGTTATCCATGATTCCCTTTGAAATGTTTTTTAACACTAGCATTGAATTGTAGGTTTTTTTTTTAGATTGGAACATTAAATGGATGTTTGATATTTTCTTCCAAATTTGTTACTTTGGCAAAGTTGTGCTAGTCATTTTCTCAACTTACTATATATCTTACTACTAGTGAATGCACTTCTGATATATATATATATATATATATATATATATATATATATATATATATATATATAGTGCATAATCAGGCATTTCCAAAGACAGATAGTTGACATCTGCTGGGTTGCGATATCTTGTGACATAGTGACACATTTATACTGATAACCATAGAAAAAAATGATGTTTTAAATGTTCCTTTGTACTGTCATCCATTTGTACAGGTCACAGCTGTAGCTGAATATTACACGCTTCTGGGGTCCTCAAGGGAATAACTCTTATTTGCCGCGAGGTGATTAAACAAAATCCCCAAAGACTGAGATAGCATTGTCAGGGTATGCTCTCTAACTGAACACACATTTAATGTGTTAATAAAATCCACAGAGGGGAGAAGCAAATCAGAAAGTAAACCATGCTTGGAATGCAAAGGAATAATTTGTTTTCCTCTTTTATTACTATGGCTCACATAACTTTAATGACTCTTGTATACAAAATATGCTAGGATAGCCCAAAGAATTAAACACACTTATGCATGTGATTTAATAGCTCATCATGCCAGAAAAGGAGACAAAAATCTTTGTAAACACTGAAGATCTCTGCTATTTTTAGAAATATAAATACAGAGCTAACTTAAGAAAACAATGCCATATATGTATGTTTAGTTCTAACCCAAAAGCAATCGGGAGATTTTCCATTATTTAAAAAATATCTAGAATGGTGTTGATTAACCAATATAGCACTTGTTTCTTCATTTGTTGCAATCGATTACCAGGAAGCAAGTCGTCTTTAAAATAACTGTCATTAGTGACACTCGTCAGTTTCCATGCTACAAAATCTTACTGTTAACAACTTGGTTATTAGTAGCTATATGTGTTGTAACATCTCTCCCACAGAGATTAATAGGAGGTGGGAAATGTTAAATAACATCAAGTTTCCGAGCCAGATGTTCATCATTGTCACTAAGTTGTATTCAATTGACCATCCACTCAGCTTTACTCAAGGTTTAGCTTGGTGAAAAGTGGGAAAGTTAGCAACTGCAAACTCCAAATATGTCACAAAGGAAAAGAAAAATACTTTATTTTGTATTTATTTACATTTAAACAACAAACTTTATCTATAAGGATGGTGTATGTAGGTTCAGCATATATCTGTAAAATGTTACAGGTATGTTGGTTGGAAACACTCAGTGGGGTTTCACTAACAGCAAATGTAAAAAAACTAAGTATTAACTTTAGGTAAATTTAGTCAAAACGAGAGTTTATGAGAACAATGACAATGGACAATAGGTCAAATTACTTGCCATTTGTTAGTTGTGCCCCCACCCTCAGGGTCCCCCTCCTGTGGCGCTGAAGGGGTTAAAACCCCTTCAGCCACTTACCTTCCAGTACCGGGCTCCCTCGGCGCTGGTGACCTCTCCTCCCCGTCCGACGTTACTGGAGCCAAATGCGCATGCGCAGTAAGGGCCGCGCGCGCATTCAAAGTGTCCATAGGAAAGCATTGCTCAATGCTTTCCTATGAACGCTCTGCGCGATGGAGGCGAAATTCGCCTCCAGCATCGAAGATACGCCTCTAGTGGCTGTCCGGAAGACAGCCACTAGAGGCTGGCTTAACCCCAAATGTAAACAGTTCTCTGAAACTGTTATGTTTACATGTGAAGGGTTAAAAAATGAGGGACCTGGCACCCAGACCACTTCATTGAGCTGAAGTGGTCTGGGTGACTATAGTGTCCCTTTAACAGTTCTTATATAGTTCTTATATTAATGTACCATACATGCTTAGCTCACTTGTTCCATTACAGAAAAAACACCTTAGCTTATCACATATCAGACTGATTTCACACACAAGGACATTCCATATCTGAAACACTGCACAAGAGATACAGCAATCCTAAATGATCGTTTTGGCCTTCTCTTTGTTTTATGGGTAACTTGTATATGACTCAGGAATCTCCAAGCCATAAGGGTTATCCAGATGTGGATCACTTGCACATTGTAACTAGAGTATCGGCTACATCTCACAGACAAGGCACAATAAAGGCTGAAATGAATGTCAGGGATTGCTGTATCTCTCTTGGAGAGGAAATCTGCTGGGATTTCATATCTTCACTACCCTTGTGCGTGGGGTCAGTCTGATATGTGACTGGCTAACATTATCCTTGTAATGGCACAAGTGAGCTAAAACTTGTGTGAGACCGAGTAGGTATCCAAGCTTCTCATTTTGTGTACAGGTGAAAAAGTACAAGTAATTAATTCATGCAATTTTAAAGTAAAAGGTTTCCAAAATGTTGCATGCTGTACATAAAATAATATATCTGTAGAAGCTAAACAAACCAGGATATTTTGGTGCAATTTGCCACTTTTCATGTAACGATTTTTCTGCCAATTGACACTCACTCTGACAATTAGCAGCAAATCAGTGTGTACCAAAATGCTGTTGAAGAAATCAGGCTTTCTCTCACCAGAAATCAGGAAAGCAAAAAACAGGCCAGCTATTTCACACAGTTGAAAACCACACTTGTAAACCAACCTGTCTAAACACAGCCTTAGCTTTAACACAGTCAAAATGTGTCAAGTTTGCAGTTTTCTTATAGTCAAAGTGTCATCCATCTATTCGAAAATACCAACATTTACAAATAAGCATTCAGAGAAACTAAGATTCTGAAAACAAATATAAACCATATTGGGAAAGCTTTAGGTATATTGGATAAGAGGACATCACACAAACAATTACAATACTGTTCCAGAACTTGTAATTAGGATCGTCAATCAACACAACTTTTAATATGATCTGTGGATTCAATGTCACTAAAATTACTTTTTGACAATCTTTACTGAAAAGAGATCTCAATGTATTTTTTTTTTAAGTAATCAATATTGACATCTTAATAACACAACATCAAATTATTAAAGAAAATGTAACCCATTATAGCAGTTTTCCTCCATTCTAATATTTTCTAAAATTACGTAATGCTCTTTGCAAACAGACATTTTTCTAACATGATTTGTCTTCCCCACTCTCTAGATTCAGACTGTATTGAAATCTACCTGAAACTTTCCTTTTTTTAGGGAAAGTCATTAAGAAAGTTAAAAGCATTACTAGGAACAAACTGACTAATTCCAAACAGGTTTCAGGAAAATACACAGTACTGAAACTTAATGATATGTTGATTACAAAAGACAGGAGCTAGTGCTCCGTATATACACCATGACATCGTTGCTGTATTTGACACTGTGGACAATTAAATCTTATTAAACCATCTACAGGATGTTGCTTGATGGCATAATCATACACTGTGTTTTATAATTCCTGCCTGACCGATTTCAGTAAACATCTTCCATAGGGTACTCATCCACACCTATTCCCTTGGCATGTGTAGTTCCACAGAGTTCCATCTTACTTCCTATGTTATTTGTAGCATATATGAATTCAGTTTGACAAAGCCAACATCGTCTATCCTAGCACTCAAATAGATATCTCATTCTAGTTGAGCTCAAGTTCCAAAAAATGAACAATAAGCCTTGATGAACTCTTGGAATGGATAAAGGTCAACTGCTTTAAGGTAAACCCGGCAGCCTGCTATGTTTCCAAATGGTCTGCTTTGGGTAATTGTTGTGTGCCCAGACCTTGCTAAGTTGATAGAAGAAGGTCTTGTGATGGGTAGGAGTCATGTGATTGAATCTACGCTGCTTCAATGTCAAAATGGTCTGGAATGTGACAGCAACATTTTGCATCCGTAAGGAACCCTTGGCATAATGCTTGACAGTGAAATTTCCATGAATCAACTACAGTCCAAGCTTCATTCTTTCATGCAAATAGTATAGTTTGAATTAAAAACCTGATTCCCACAGAGGATCTTCCTACAGTAATACATGCATCTATGCTTTACTTAATTGCCTCCAGTTGGTACAAAATGCTGCAGAAAGGCTGATAACTGACTAGTCGAAATCTGTCATGTGACACCCATCCTCCACTCCCTATACTGGTAGGCAATAAAATGGCAAATACTATTTGCAGTTGGTAACCGATCTGCATGAGTACTGCGTGATTAGGGACCCTGCTACTTAAAAACTGGTCATGCCATATGTAGCAACATTTACCCTTTGATCATCAAGTTCTCTCATGCTAAACCAAAGATTTGCCACAAATGGGGTTAATGACGTTTAAGCCATACTTCTTCATCTCTGTAGAATGGAAGGGACCACTTCCTTGGACATAAAAAAAAAAAAAAAAAAAGTATCATGCTTGAGTATATCCTACAAAAAAGAGACCTGCCAATTTCAGAACCCAGACTTGCAATTTGGCAGGTTGAGTTACTGTGCTATATTTGGCACAACAAGCCTCAAAAGTAAATTTCCCGACCATGACACACCATTTGCAAAAGAAGTGCAAAAGTGCTCTGTGCAATATAAGGCACTTATATAGTATGTAAACCAAAACGAGTATATGTTAACAGCAGCTACTACACAAGTGTAAGTTTCCTCAAACATAATAAAACATACAAGTAACAAGTGAACTGAGTGCTACAAATCCACTCAAGTAAATCCAGTGGAGCGCTATATAAATGCACACTTACCCTTGTAAGTGTGATATATGGCAACTAGGATAGTGCATAGAAACAAATAATGAAAAATAAAGCATCCAACATTTCGACTGGAGAGCATTTGTCAAGACCCTTGACAAAGGCTCTCCAGCCAAAACATTGGGTGCTTTATTCTGTCTACTTGTCAGGTAATATTGTACAGCAATTGACCTATTTTTCATTATTTGTCTCTTTGTGTATTTGAAATAGTATTTTCACGTATTTTGCATTTTTTCAGTATATTAATAAATGTTGAGAGATAGCTGTGCCAACAATAATAGGCATACATATGATTTTGTTTTTTATTTAAGCCTAATACAATTTATAAAAGATTATAACAGCTTTTGAGCAATACACTAGAAAAATAGAATCAGATTTAAAATGGCTAATGCTTATGAAATGACTGCTGACTTTTAAATGGCCGCTAATTATAAGATGGCTGCCGATTATAAATATTCACTTTGTTTCCTGCATTTGCATAAGAAGGGTGGACTCCTCCATGCTGGCTATTTTGGATCATTTTATGAGTCTGTTTCCTTACCAGGTTTCACTTAACTTAGCAGTAATATTTTGTTCTGTAAGTTTCACACATACATTGAACTTTAATGTTGAATTTAAGAGGAATGATAAATGCTTCTATTGTAAAGACCCAATAATTATATAATACTACATTCTCTGAGGACAGCAATGCCCCCAAGTATAACTAAGCAATGGTTTTGGTGAGTAAAAGTAAAATTGTTCATGTACCTATTTCAGAATTCAGGCAAAGAATGATTGTGTTTTACAGCTGATTTCAGAACTATTCTGACTGCAATGGCAACGCAATATTCTAGTTACAATGCTGGGAAAACTCAATTCTTAGGTTGAGCGGAGGGGTTGAAATGTAATCAAGTTGATTGAAGTGATAAAAATATCGGAAATAAGAGTTAGATTTAGAAAGTACACATTATTTATGTCCCAAGTACATAAATAAAACCCACTAGGTTCTATAAAATGCTGTGCACAAAATGATGATGGGTGGTAATGGATTTTTTTTTTTGCCAGTAAATAGTGCTTACGTGAAGCCCAGACACGTTAAATGTCCACAAAGGTACAATAATGAATTTGAATGTGCTAGCAGAAAAGAGAAACACAACTAAAGGTTCAAAAATAATATCAATAAATCTTGGTTATAATAATATAGATGCTTAAAGAAATCACTTTTGTTGGCCTGGCTTGATCTAAACCTACACTGAAAATGGAATTTTGAATGATGTTTTATTTACCGTCACAGATATTGCTGCATTCCATTTTCCTTGTTATTATAGATAGCTTAGAATAATTTACCTGACCATTAAAGATTGCCACCTTGTGTTATTTGTTACCCTAGTCTTGTTTTCACTTTACATCATGCAACATTCAGATGCAATACGCAGCTAAGGCACTTGTTGATATGCAAATAATTTCCTATCTTGTTTACTACTACACACTACTCATTGCCCTCCCTAAAGTCTGTGTCACTGGGAAAAGCAACCGGGAAAAGGCATAATCCACAAGTGAATGGGTGTTTTAGCCTAGCATCAAGGCATGCCAGAATGAATGACATCCTCCTGACCAGCCACACACATCTTGTGCATGGACCATGTGCCCGCTGCACAATGCAAGCATGTCTTTTGATGTGCTCCCACAGTGCTGCCTGCTTACCCTAAAACAAGGACAGTCCTGCCAAATGTAGGACAGTTGGGAGGTCTGCCATTCTTAATTCCCTTTGAACATTTTTACATTGACTTACTATCACTTTGTCTCTAGTCCTTTAAAGCTCTAAAACTCGCCAAACTCAGCAAAGAATATGAAGTTACTAGATAATTACTCTTTCTGCACCAGCCTGCTTTTTCTACATCATGTGTGAATTCACTATCTTATTTACATTGTAAAGCATTTTACAAGCATGCCATTTATTTTGTATACATTCATTAGGTGCAGGCATCATTCCTGGAAATATTACTTCCCTTCTAGATGCATTGCTGTTTACTACTCCTTCTCATAGCCTACCTTTGTCACCTTTTAATTATCTACTCATTATTTTGTTTGTTATTTAACGGTTGTCTTCTCGGTCCATATTGTGCAACAGTAGCAATGTATGTATAATTTTATTATTAAATCATAATCATAATTCATGAGATTGCATGCTTAATACATGTACCCCTTTAGGTACTATAGTTCAAATATTCTGTCAGTTATATAACAAAAAAGAATTACTGTATACTAAAAAAGAACAGGCAACACAAAATCATAAAAAAAAAAATATATATAATAAGATCTGGCATTTCCTCCTTATTAGTTAATTAATTCCTATTAGCCCAGTGGGATAACTAACAGCTGAACAGCTGTTGTCATGAGTATAGGATTTAGGAGGGAACTCTCTATTAGCTTTTAAATGACCCATATCCTGCCTCCAAAAGGATGCAGTACAAACACTGCCCACTGGTGAAATATTGTAATTTTCCACCTGTCAGGTATAGATAAGAAAATTGGGGGAGAGAAAATGCAACCATCTATTATATTTTAAACTTCCCCTGACACACCACTCAAGGGACTTCACTGTTTATTTTCTATGCCCTCACCAGCTGCATATTTTGTGGGGGAGAGAGGAAGGTCCATGGTTGACCTAGTTCTTTTACACCATTACCCTTCCAAGTAGTTTGAAGGTAAAAATACAAACTTAAGTTTACTCATTATGAATATGCTCGGAAAAAAGGAAGGACTATGAGTGCTGGGGAGAGGTTGTTTTTGGTCAAACTGCTATAAAACTTCATGGATCAAAATTGAGTAATAGATCAAAGCTATAGTCAAAAGAATAAGAAATTAATTAAGGTTTATCTGAATATATTTGAACTCTTGTAAATAAAGCTGTGTTTTAGAGTCCCAGAAAGTGTGTAAAGCCTGGTTGTGCTATGTCAGGGGTCCTCAAACTCCGCCCCCCCCAGATGTTGCTGAACTACAACTCCCGTGATTCTCTGGCTATCTATGTAATTCAAAGAATCATGGGAGTTGTAGTTCAGCAACATCTGGGGGGTCGGAGTTTGAGGACCCCTGTGTTATGTCAAACCAAACTTGCATATGGTAACATTTAAACATTATACTGTGGACTCTCCCCCTACCCACCAAATTTGCTGTTTGGATTGTGCTTCCTTGGTCATACAACTTATGTTCTTCATGCCATTTTACCAGCTTGTTACCAGTCATTGTACATTTCTGCTGGTTTAATGCCCAATTTAACCCACCTTTTCCCACAGGGCAGACCCCCAACAAACCACTGTGCTCCTTCTTGACTATCTGTACCAAATTTGCTTTCCTTATTTTCTGATTATTATATTTTTTTGTTCCGAATGTTATATACAAACAATCTCACATATTGGCTACTGACTGAAAAGGCAAGGTTCTGGTTGTCATGGTGTATCGCGTGTTTTCTTTTTCGTTTAGAGTATTACTACATTGAAAACTGGGCACCGGCAGTCTAATTACCCACTAATGAAATCTTGGATAAAATATTTTATCCTTTGTTATGATCTCAGTACATGTTCCAATTGTATTTTTTTTTTTTTTTTATAGAGACCTGATATTATCTGCCTTTACATGACTGCATGACAACTGAGCCTTTAACAAGGCTTGATAAAAGAAGGGATGCAAATCTTTATCTGGATAAATCTTCTTAATTGAAGTAAATAGGTCTAAGCTTCAACTAGAACATGCAGCAACAGGGCATGTATTGTTGCATTCTTACTGAATCCACCTGTAGTTATAGTCTGCTGATCATAACAAGAATACACGAGCCAGACCTTGACCTATTGAGAAGGACATTTTAATTAGAATACAAAATAAAATGAGTCTGGCAAACTAACAGCTTGGGATATCTAAAAATGTAATTTGTCCATTTAAAGGAAATTGTGTAAGCATGTTGCTGCAGCCTTAATCAAATAATTTGAGAGGTATCTTAAATAGACAAACCATTTGTTTGGATGGGACTGCAAGGTGATTCAATTGTGCAAATAATAGTGAAATTAGATAAATTTTTAGGTATAGGGAATAACTCAAATAAAAAATTCTACAAATATCAATTACCTGTGCCTACACCAGGATTTGTATTTTTTTGGTTATATTTTAGGACACTGAATTGTAAGATTTCTGCCAGAATGGCAGATTTGCACAACTGTCTTTTATCACAATTTGGGTATTATGTCCCACATTTTTTCAATTGCACCTTGAATTTATCACCAGGGCCGGACTGGGAATGAAAAGCAGCCCTGGAAAAAAATTCCATACCAGCCCCGTAATGCATCGCGCCAGCATAGTGTGCAGATATGGAAGCGGGAAAAAAACTGAAAACTATCACTCAAACATGAAAGAAATTTGTGCGTGGAGAGAGTGCCGTTTGTGTGTGGAGAGAGTGCCGTTTGTGCGTGAAGGGGTGCTGTGTGCGTGGAGGGGTGCTGTGTGCGTGGAGGGGTGCTGTGTGCGTGGAGGGGTGCTGTTTATGTGTGGAGGGGTGCTGTTTATGTGTGGAGGGGTGCTGTTTGTGCGTGGAGGGGTGCTGTTTGTGCGTGGAGGGGTTCTGTGTGCGTGGAGGGGTTCTGTGTGTGTAGAGGGGTTCTGTGTGCGTAGAGGGGTTCTGTATGTGTGGGGGGTTCTGTGTGGGGGGGTTCTGTGTGTGTGAAGGGGTTCTGTGTGTGTGGAGGGGTGCTGTTTATGTGTGAAGGGGTTCTGTGTGCGTGAAGGGGTTCTGTGTGCGTGAAGGGGTTCTGTGTGCGTGGGGGGGGGGGTTCTGTGTGCATGAAGGGGTTCTGTGTGTGTGAAGGGGTTCTGTGTCTGGGGGGGGGGTTCTGTGTCTGGGGGGGTTCTGTGTCTGGGGGGGTTCTGTGTGTGGGGGGGTTCTGTGTGTGTGGGGGGGTTCTCTGTGTGTGTGTGGGGGGTTCTCTGTGTGTGTGTGGGGGGTTCTCTGTGTGTGGGGGGGAGTTCTGTGTGTGTGGGGGGGGGTTCTGTGTGTGGGGGGGTTCTGTGTGTGTGGGGGGGTTCTGTGTGTGTGTGTGGGGTTCTGTGTGTGTGAGGGGGTTCTGTGTGTGTGGGGGGGTTCTGTGTGTGTGGAGGGGTTCTGTGTGTGTGGAGGGGTTCTGTGTGTGGGGGGGGGGGTTCTGTGTGTGTGGAGGGGTTCTGTGTGTGTGGGGGGGTTCTGTGTGTGTGGAGGGGTTCTGTGTGTGTGTGGGGGGGGTTCTGTGTGTGTGGAGGGATTCTGTGTGTGTGGGGGGTCTGTGTGTGGGGGGTTCTGTGTGTGGGGGGGTTCTGTGTGTGTGTGTGGGGGGGTTCTGTGTGTGTGGAGGGGTGCTGTTGGTGGGGGGGAGGAGTGTAGTGTGTGTATGGGGAGGGGGGGTTTAGCATTGATATATTTATAAAAAAAAAAAAAAAAAATTATATTACTCCCCTACCCCCTAACCTTTAGTCAGGGCCCAGGGGAGAGGAGGAACGGCTACTCTTCAATCCCTGGTGGTCCAGTGGTGGCGCGTGCTGTTAAGCCTGCAGCTCCTCTGGCTGCAGGCTGACTTCTCTCTCCTCCAGCGAGAACAGCAGGCAGGTCGGAGCGTTGCCATGGTAACGCACAGCAACGCTCCAACCTGCCTGCTCGCGGGAGAAGCGTTCTCACTTGCAGGTTCCTGTCAGACCGGGTAGGGGAACAGAAGCTCCCCTACCCGGTCTGCCTGCTTGGGCACGCTACATTCTGTGAACAGCAGGAGGGGAGCACATGATCACATCCCCTCCTGCCGGTCACCCTGTAATTGCGGCCCGGGCTGGTGCACACTAGTCGGCCGCGCACCGGCCCCCTAGTGTGCCGGCCCACCAGGATATTTCCCGGTGTCCCGGTGGGCCAGTCCGGCCCTGTTTATCACCATTTGCAGTTTATTGAATTAAAGGGACACTCTAGGCACCCAGACCACTTCTGCTCATTGGAGTGGTCTGGGTGCCAACTCCCACTACTCTTAACCCTGCAAGTGTAATTATTGCAGTTTTTTATAAACTGCAATAATTACCTTGCAGGGTTAACTCCACCTCTAGTGGCTGTCTATTAGACAGCCACTAGAGGGAACTTCCTGGTTTCTAGCACAGGAAACCTGTGCTAGAGCGTTGCTGGACGTCCTCACGCTGTGTGAGGACCTCCAACGTCGCTCAAAACCCCATAGGAAAGCATTGAAATTATTTTTCAATGCTTTCCTATGGGGAGACGTAATTCACCGGCCGACGCAATGGATAGGAGGAGCGTCGCAGAGGCGGAGACAGCGGCGAGGGACATCGCCGCTGCCTCAGGTAAGTCACTGAAGGGGTTTTTACCCCTTCAGTAACCGGGTATTGGGGGGTGGGAGGGAGAGGGACCCTCCAGTGCCAGGAAAACTGATTGTTTTCCCGGCACTGGAGATTCCCTTTAACACATTTTAGAGGGTTATTTACAAAAGTGGATTTCAAGTTTAGGGCCAAAATAATTGAATTTGACAAATCCCCTAAGTCTACTATGCTTCGAGTTACTTTGGGGTAATATGTAACATTTATTTTTAATTAAATTTGAAATCTCACTTTAGTGGATAACCATGTCAGTTTATTCACTAAAACAGCATTTGGATAACTAAGAATTGTGACCAAAATTGCTCATCTAGGAAATGAGATTTGTTAGAGAATGTTTACAACTTCTACTGTGCCCCATAATCTGAAATTCCCATTCTTCACCAATAGGTAGTTTAGCAAATCAACTCCATCTTCTTTTAATGTGATTTACATTTTTAATAGAAATAGTTTTATGTGTATATATAATATTTGTTGTTTACTTCTTGATTAATAATATGGATTTGTGTGTATTAATTTAGATCATGTTATGCATGGAGCATGAAATAAAATAAGCTGCTATTATATTTGCTAAACTAACAATAAAAATTATCCTCTTGATCACTGTAATAGACAGAAATATAGAAACAATTGGTGACCTTTCTGACCAATAAATGAATAGCCGAAATTCTCGTCCGAATTTCGGACAATAGCGGATGCAAGCGTTCAACTGGGCATGTGCAGGACTTCCACAGCGCTATCTAGTGTGGGCAGAATATGTATCCCACAGTGCCTTCATCTGCTCACACAAAGATTGCGGCGCCCAAGACCTAGGTCCGGTCATGAAATAAAGAAAAAAAAATGGGGGGCCTAGGGGCATTTGGGGGTGAATAGGGAGACAATTAGATGAAGTGGAGTCAGGAGAGGGGTAAAAAAAAACTGGATGTGGCCATGACAGTGCCGCTTTTACCTGATACTTGCATTCTGCCCTATTATTTTTGCTATCCAGATTAATGCAATGTATAATTAGAATGAGGCATTGTTCATTCAAATAAATACTCTTCATTTTTGCATGATAGTGTCCCTTGAAAAGTCAGTAAAACCAGTATACAATAAGGACCAAAGGATGTGTGGGTAAAATCTGCAGATTGGGTACAGAATGTATATTACCATTTAATACTGAGAACACACTGTTTGCAATGAATTGCTTGTTTTGCTTTTTTGGGGGGTGAAAGGGGTAAAAATTAAATAACACATATTTTATTTATTTACATCATTTTATGTCACATGTAGAATCCTTTATCCAGGGCACTATACAAAAATTAGTGCCTTTGCAATGTTAGTTATGTAAATAAAACATCAGACGAGGCAGGCTAGATGAAAGCCAGCAGTGAAAACAGCAGGTGGTGATATAAAGACACACTATATAAATGCAGGTATAGATAAGCTCTAGGCAAATCAAAAATGGGTTAAACTAGACAGCAAGCACTGTTAAAGGATCACTATAGTGTCAGGAAAACAAACTTGTTTTCCTGACACTATACAAACCTTAGGGGCCCCCACCCTCAGGCTCCTCCTCCCTTGGCGCTGAGGGGGTTAAAACCCCTTCAGCTACTTACTTTAATCCAGTGCCGGGCTCTTCAGTGCTGGTGACCTCTCCTCCCCCGCTGACTTCAGCTCCCGAGTGGAGCGGAATGCGCATGCGCTTCAAGAGTCCAATCAGTCCATAGGAAAGCATTTCTCAATGCTTTCCTACGGATGTTCTGCATGCTGGATGCGATTTTGGCATCTAGTGTTGCAGAAGCACCTCTAGCGGCTGTCAGGAAGACAGCCACTAGAGGTTGGATTAACCCTGCAATGTAAACATAGCAGTTTCTATGAAACTGCTATGTTTACATCTGAAGGGTTAAAACCTGGGGCACCTGGCACCCAGACCACTTCATTGAGCTGAAGTGGTCTGGGTGACTATAGTGTCCCTTTAAGGAGGGGTTACTCCTCTCTAAAGCCTTCATCAAGTCTATCAATACTTGATAAAGGCTCAGAGAGGAGCCAAAACTTTGTCTCAGCTTTCTTGTTTCAAATTAAAAAAGCTGCCTTTTAGAGGAAACCTCAAGTGTACACACACATTTAAACACAGAGGAAACAAACACACACAAACATAGGACACTGACAACACCTGCTGGCATCAGCGCAGGGCGCCCAAGGGAACAGTGCTGGATGAGCACAGACACCAGCGCTCCCGCTATGTCCAACTTAAAGAAACACTAAAGGCACCATAACAACTTCATCTAAATTAAGTTTTTAATGAGCCAGGAGACCCAGGCATACTCTTACCTCAAGTGGTTAAACTGTTCTCAAACAGTTTAACCCCAAAGTTGCCTCCAGCACCAATCTCAACTCCCTCCAGGCAGCATCCAGCTTCTAATATTTCAGTTTCAGAAAGCGCATAGTGCTGCCGGGCAGGGGCACTGCTGATTGGCTGAGAGCAGTCAGCTGACGTTCTCAGCCAATCAGAGACTCCCCATTCACAATACTGGCTTGAAGAAGGTATGTTTCTTTCCAAGCCAGTTTCTGTGAATGGAGAGTCACTGATTGGCTTAGAGCACTCTGTCCTTCCTGAAACTAAAATTTCAGAAGCAGACTGGGGAGAGTTGAGATCGGCATTAGAGGCAGCTTTGGGGTTAAACTGTTCATAATGGTTTAACCCCTTGAGGTAAGAAGTGCGCCCGGGGGCCTCCCGGCACCATAACAACTTTATTTCGTACCTAAACTTTCCCTTGAATTCCCTCCTCTGGACACAGCACATTCAGGCAGAGTAGGCATCTACCATCTGTTTAAGCAGGTACCTACTCTGCCTTAGCGTACAGCTGTCTGCCTTCTGGAGGATGCTAAGGTGGTCAGACATCCATCTTTTAGCGTAACCCCTGCTATGGGTGCGCATACCACAGATTGAGAAACTGGAGTGGTGCATTGGACAGTGTTTTCTAACTCATATGTGTGTGCAATGCTGAATTTTATTTTGAATTCAAATGAAGACATGCAATCAAAAAGTTACTAGGATGTAAGTATTTGTAATACTGATTTACAAAGTAACCAGTTAAGATATACTTGTATTTTACTGTAGTTACATTTAACGAAAAAAATGAAATTAAATTTGCATTACTCTTAAGTGTGGTTAGTATTCATCCTAATTATGTAGCACCAGAAGTTGTATCGTTTTGTGTGTTATGGTACAGCTGGACAAACACTAAAATGTTTAGAACAGCTGTTACAAGGGTGAACTGAAATGTTCAAATGCGTCATCTAGTGCCAGTGGTTAATTTAAAATTTCTTAGCATATGCAGGTAACCCTCCAGAACATATGCTTTGATTTAATTTATATCGAAGCCTACAATACTGGTCAATATGCTTTTTAAAAAAAATGTTTATTATTGCTGTTTTTAATAACACTTAGACTTTTTGATCTGGGCTAAGAGAACAGATCATTTAACATTTTGTTTAAAGTAAACTGGATATTAATCAGGCATAGATAATATGTATGATCCATGATAAATCTAAAATTTTATGAATATTTGGTCTCTGCCTGTTCTTTTTTTTTTTGTATCTGTCTGTATTTAATTTATATTTCTCATTTGCATTTGTGTGCATAGGTGTAGTAACTCCCATTAATCTCAGACCAGAATATGCATGTATGTGTGTAAGGTTTCACTCACCTGAGCATATATGGTCGGTAAGTATTGAGTTTTATGAAAGTCTCTAGAACACCCAGAGTGTCAGTCAAACAATACACTTTTCTATAACTAACTTTACAGTGTTCCTTTGAAGTGATCAGCTGAGACCTAAGACACTAATGATGTGGCTAGTTAAAAAGTTGTTAAGCTTTAAACTTTAGGACTGGGGCTGTGACTCTGAGGACTAATCGGACACTGCTTTCAATCTGTTTTAATCTGTAATGATTGTTTATTTTCTGTTAACCTTGTCAGCTACTTATTGGCTCCATATGAACATTGCAGATCAATTATTTGCCAGCTGCAAAGGTAATTAGGAGTCTTTCAGTATCCTGCTGCCTTAACCAGGTGCACGCTGTGTGCTGTGAGCTAATCGTGAGTCATGAGAAGCTGAAATGGTTGTATTCTATCAACTTCTTGATGCTTTAAACATGTACACACTGTTGCTGAGAGCTAATGGAGTAGCTGACATGTTTCATAACAGCACCAATATTTAATAGAAAGCTAAAGCTATCATAGTACAAGCACTACTGAAGATGAGATCATGTAAAGGAGAGCTAAGAGAGGGCTAGGAAGAGAGAGTGAGAGCTGAAGCATCATACAGAGTCAAGTACTGTGTGGGTATCTGTATTGCAACTCTGTGTAATCCATCTCATTAATCCTGGCTGTGTGGGATAGTTACGAGTATCTCTATAGACTACCCAGCTCTCTGTAATGAATAGGTATCATTGTTTTGTTCCCAGCTCTGTGTATTATATTTCTATTTTTTCTGAGCTCTGTTTGTAGTATTTGTAGTATAAAGATATAGATATCTTTATGTGGTGCTTGTTTTCTGTTTGAGCATTCAGTACTGTGTGAGTATCTGTACTGTGTAGGGAGGAGTACAATTATGTTGAAGGAATCCTGTACCCCCCCATCTTAATACTTTTGCGAAAAAGTAACCAATGAGGAGCAGTAAAAAAAATAATCTACATTATTGTACTTATATATACATTTTTTTAAAATATATAATTTTACTGCTCATTCTCTTTCCTCTGTTGGTCACTTCTCACTTAACCTGTGAATAAATTCATTCATTGGCTGTTCCATAGCCATCAATCCATTTTTTTTTCTCCATCTATCATCTCTATCTTCGGTGTCAATGGCAGAATTTAGAATCAACATCCAGAACCAAACACATTCAGCAATGTCTAGCTCGGTTAGTCTGAGATTCCAGTGTTTGTGAAATTTCACGATCAAGAAATTCTCCCAAATGGCTTTTTTCCCGAAACTAATCTCTTGATTTAAAGGGATACTATAGGCATCAAACCAGCTTTAGATTAATGAAGCACTTTTGATGTATACATCATGTTCATGCAGTCTCACTGCTTAGTTCACTGCCATTTATAAGTTAAATCACTTTTGTGTTTTTGTAGCTCTAGCCACACCTCCACAGACTGTGACTCACACAGCCCGCATAGAAAGCATTTTTCATTTTCTATTAGATGTAATATATGTACATCTATTAGATGTAACTTGCTTTAGAATACTGTATCTCCTGCTCTGTAAAAGGAACTTTAATCACATACAGAAGGCTCCTGTAGGCTTTAGAGGGCTATTAACAGAGCAGGAGATAAAAAAATTAAAATTATATAGACTATGCATTAAAGGAAGTTTAATCATTAGATCTCTCTTTACATGAAGTGTTAAGGAAGGCTTTGCAAGTCACATGCAGGGAGGTGTGACTAGGGCTGCATAAACAAAGGGATTTAATTCACAAACGGCAGAGTATTGAGCAGTGAGACTGCAGGGTCATAACCTATACATTAAAACTGCTTCATTAAGCTAAACTTGTTTTAGTGCCTATGGTGTCCATTGAATACGCTTTCCAAATGATTCAAGACTGTTATTAAAACTTTGCAGATTGATTATCCGCAGAAGTCCCCATTAAAGTGTATCAGAATTTGTATATATAAATATTTTTTATAGATAATCATTTGGTAAGAGAACAGAATTGAATAATTTGGAAACTTATTAAATCGAGGCAATAACTGGAAATGTTAGCCCTAAATAGACTGTATCCTTAAAGTTTAAGTTCTCTGGTCAATTCCTGATAATTCCTGGTAGCAGTTTCACATAACACAATATTATCACAAAATTAAGTTATAAGTACAGTGCAGTGTTTACTGGCAATATATGTTAAAGGATAACTGTCAACTCAAAACTATTTTTTTTTTATATATATATAATATTCCTTTCATCAAATTTTGAAAGGAGATATATAATCTCTATCCCTACATTTAACATGAAAGCATGGACTATCAGAGAGACTGTCTGGCCCAAGGTGCATCTATTTCCTCTCAAATGTGACTTCTTATATTAAAAATAGTTTTGAGATGAAAGTTGTCCTTTAACATCCATTTAAATTCTTTATAAATAATCATATACTGTAAAATAAAAATAGTAATATAGACACAATCTACATCTGATTTATAGCATGCTAAACTGATTTTAGAACATAATCTAATGAGTTAATTTGTTAATTTTGAAATGTAAGACGTACCAAATAGCTCATATGGCAATACACCAACCAGCTGTTCATATAAATAGTCTCATAACATACGTTTACTCTGCCAAGTTTTAAACCCTGATCTTATTTTTATCAGATGGCTTGATTTAGTGGGTAACAGTATAATGTTAAGTAATTGAGTACTTTTTAAAGTTTGTATCATTTTACTTACCTTTTACCTTAACACCTGTTAGGGGACTTTACTCCACATTTCATCAGAAAAAAACATGTCGACAGTGGAGATAATGTCACTCTCTCAGTTCCATGATACCCACTAGCAGGCATCTGTTATATTTTTTTCCTGCTACATAACTCCATGGCAGAAAAAAATGACCACCTATCCCTGCCACCAATCTTACTTATATTATAATACAATAAGCCCAAATTAAAGGACACGCTTGCCCTTTCACTCTTCTGACAAGAGGACATAACATTCTTTGGTCATCTATAGGGATAGGGAACCATGATCGAACCTCTCAGCCTTTAGCAAATTCAGATGAAATACGATACGTTTTTGGGTATTATCTCTTATCACCAATATTTTACACAGTGCTTTTAGAATGCAATTGGGTATATTCAGCATATAAAGATAAATGACAAGTGTAACAGGAACAGAAGGCAAAGAGGGTTTTTTCCAACTAAACTTGTAATCTACAAGATATTACACACACACACACACACACACCCATATATATATATACACACACACACACACACACACACAGACCCATACACACACACACACACACATATATATATATACACACACACACACACACAGACCCATACACACACCCACACACACCCATATATATATACACACACACACAGACCCATACACACACACACACACACACCCATATATATATATACACACACACACACACACACACAGGCCCATACACACACACACACACACCCATATATATATATACACACACACACACACACAGACCCATACACACACCCACACACACCCATATATATATACACACACACACAGACCCATACACACACACAGACCCATACACACACCCACACACACACACACACACAGAGACCCATACATACACACACACACACAGTCCCATACATAAACACACAGACCCAAGCAGACTGACATACACAAACATACTGACTAAAACATACTGATACACATTTTATGAAACACATTGTGCATTCTCTATTACCTTCATTGCACTTTGCACTGATTCCTGTCTCCTTTACTGCGCCCGGTAACTTAAATGGACTTTTGTGAGGTGTATCTTTTCATTTACCATCAGCAGTCATTTGCAATGACTGGTAGGAAAAAGCATTTTCTTGCTTGAGATGCAATATATGCATATGTAATTTCATTATGCATTTACGAAAAGTTGTATGGAACATCCTACAATCTTGCAGTATCTTCCATATACCTCCATTTTGTAGTCTTGTGTATGCACAAGCTTACATAGATGAAGCATTATCAAATAGCTTCCTCTGCCAAGACCTGTAGACTGGAAAGCTTCATGAGAAATTTTCATATTCTGTGTTGGTGACACTGTGTGATGTATAGAGTTTTCAACTGCCAGTATACCACAATTCATATTTTCCAACATATTAAAGGTTTGGAGGGAAGTATGCAAAATATTTTACTGGCATTGGTTGCATTTTTAAAGATCAACGCAAGACTGGCGTTAACAACCAATCCTAATGCAATGCGAATGCATTATCTATCAAATATAATTACAAGGACTAAAATAAAATTGCAGAAACATGTTTGTATTTAAGTAGCGGGAATAGAATTAGTGTGCATGTGTATGTAGAAATGTTTTTAATTGTAAGAACATATTTGAGTGTAGTTTGTTGCGAACACTTAGGTTTGTGTATGTGTGATTGCACCAGCGTATTTAAGTAGAGTCAGAATATGTGAATTCAGGGGTATTTTTGTATAACGAATGTGTAAATAGAACTGTATATTAGTTTGAATACAGGGGTTTATGTGAAGGCTGCCCTTATAAATGCAGGGGTGTTTGGAGTGTCCGTGTGTGAATGAAATTGCAGATGTGTGTGGAGGATTAATGTGTAAATGCAGTGGTTTTTTTTTAGATGTTGAGAAATGTAATGACATATGGATAGTATGTATGGTTGTCTGCTGATGTATGAAGATTTCATGGTGTACTTCATATCTGGACTTTTTCTTATTACATTTAGCTGAGGCACGTTTCAATGATATAGTGGCAGCCAGTAAGATTCAGTGTGGAACCATACTTAGCTTTTTTTATATTTTCTAAATACTTTTACATACGTACACACACACCTTGCCTATTTACTACCTATAGAGGTATTTGAGTGTGAATTAAAAAAATGCAAATTACATTATGTTTTGCATTGTATACCCCTCTGGCAGGCTTCCACACCTCACTACAAATATTAACTCCCATCAACCAACCTGTGCTGTGAGAAAATAGGGGAATCACTAGGATTCTATGATGATTTATGATATAACTTTTTTTTCCTACCTCACAAATTATTCTAAAATATCCATTGGTCAGTTAAAATAAATTAAATTTAATTGTGAGCTGATATAATTTGGTCTTTGTTATTATTGGTGTGTGACTTAGTGTGCCTTGTTCTTTTTTTTTTTAGGGGGGGGGGGGTGGGGGGGGTAGGGGGAGAGAGGATGCAGGCAAAGAAACTTTGATATTATTAATATTATTATTAGCATTTATATAGTGCCAACATATTCTGCAGTGCCTTAAAATTGTATAATAGGGATATCTAACAACAAGTAAGTTACATTTGGAATATAAAAGAGGTAAGAAGTAAACAAGGCCCTGGTCAAATGAGCTTTCAATTATTGTTGTCTTTGTTCAACCCTTATAGATCGTAACACAAGCTGAATCATGTATTTTTTTAAATTGTTATTCAATACAAAAGATAGTTTATTATCTCAACTCTCACAATGAACTGTCTTTACAAAAGATTCATGTGTTTCGTGCTGCTGACTGACTTAATGAACATTTTACTGCTTTAGATTTACCTTTTTTTTTTCGAGTGAATTGTGATTCACAATACTTCGCATCTAGTTTATTTTTGTAGTGGGTGCAGATCTTGCTGTTGAACGACAATTGCATTGTAAGGGATTTTTAAATGAACAAAAATCAACACTTAGAAGGTCACTCGTGTGATTGAAGAGGCTGTCTTAATTTCTTCCCCTTGAATAAATGGATCCTCCTTTCAACTTGGTTCTTTTCAGACCTTTGAAAAAGAAGGATATTTATTACTTATTTATGGCCTCACAATTGGATCTAGTTGTTCATGGTTGTTCATGGTCACTTTAAAATACAACTATTTTATCATTTTACGTTTTTGCATTTTTTTTATATTTGTGCTTGGTTGGTTTCCTTGCTGATACAATTTAAGTAACAATGTCCATCTGTTACTTGTAATTAAGCTGGTTTGCATATCTAGAGTTACATATTTAGATGTTCATAGTAGAAATGGTTACATTTATTTTCATATCCTGATAATAAACTTTTTCAAGCAACCTTCTTTAAGTCATGTATCTAAAATCAGTTACTACTACACATCCTGTAATAGGATATTTTAGAGTGCCATATATCTTCATGAGTGTGTTAGGTAGGTATAATTTGAAAACAGATTAGGCTTTCTGGAACCCCTGAGGGACATTTATGGAAATAACCATTTATTATTTTTGGTTTATTTTTCTTTTAACTTTAAAGGCAATTAGGTAAATGAGGAATAGTGATTCCCCCACTCCACACACCTTGACCATTTACTGCATACATAAAAACTAGCCTTTCTATAGAAAGCAAAAAAAAATAAAAAAATTCCCTCGTGAGTACTAGTTTCTGTGGTGGGTGCCGCGAATGTGCGCACAGGCTGGGAGGGCTTGGCACGGAGGATCGGCAGTACTCTCCAGGAGATATATGATATTGGACCGCAAGAGGTAAAATATTTTGTCTGATATATATCGACATAGGACCACAAAGAGTTAACATTCTATTGTATCACAAGTGATAGAGTTAAAATAATTCCTGTTTGCTTTGAATACATTCTGAACACACTTGAAAAAGATTGTGATAGAATTTCATTGTTCTAAAAAAAAAACAAATTAAAAACAATTGCAAAGATTTAAGAATTACATTCATTTTATGAAGTTTAACATTTCTCATAACACAGGCTGTAAGCGTGAACATTTCTGAAAATTAAATTATTGGGATCTTAAAATGAAAGTGATAAAGCTTGATTTCCTATATGTTCATTTGAGAAGTAGTTTGTAATTTTATTTGCTATCTTTAAGAGTATGGTGCAAGACAATCTATGATTAGAGCATAAAACAAATCACTTGTTCTGCCCAGTGAACTCAACACTATAGAGCAGTAGAGACATACCACATATTAAATAATCATTGTGCTATATTTAGACTCCGTGATGTCAGAGAAACCCAGCAGCCTGGTTTAAAGCAATAGGTTTTAAGTTATTGTAACAAATATTTTGCAGCTATATTTGGCTTCATTTTTAATTGCACATATAAAAAGTGTGTTTGTTCACATTAAATGTGACAAGTGCTGTTTAGTTAATTCTGAGTTGCATGTTAGAGTGTTACTAAGAGGGTTATGTAAATGTTGGCTCACTTGTGTCCTAGCAACCACATACTGAGGCGTACATGCTAAAATATATGCATAGTATTCTGGTGTTTCACAGCTATTAAAAAGTACATGGCCTGCGCCTGAATACAGAGCAGAACAACCTTTTATGAAGGGAGAAGGCCTATCTAGATCTCATTTGTTTGGATGCCTTTGTTCTTTAGTTAGATCTTTCATTAAAAACAACATCAGCTTTAGTTAGTAGTTAATATCCTTGCCAATTCGGGCAATTGTAAAAGATGCATTCTGCAGGGGAGCCAACATCCATGAGCCTTTTGTAATCATAGGTGATAAAGGCCAAAATGACCAAGGGTTTTTATGAATATTTACACCATTAATATCAAATATTAGATGTAATGAGCAACACTGATAAGGGATTTCCTCACTAAACTGAGCAATTTGCAGAATTAAAACCTGATTTTTTACAATATAGTGCTAAACACTCATATTGAGAAAAGAGAGCAGGTGGAATTGGAAAATGTTTCCAGCTCAGATTTTGAACGTCGGTTTGCAGATTTGTGGTTTAAGTTAATGCAATTCACTGCTTAGTATACAAAGCCTTATATGTGTACTACAGAGCATTGCATTTAGTAACTCTTACAAAGAAAAAAATAAACAAAATAAATGTTCTCTATAAATTGAGTTAATTGATCTTTAAAGAAATATTTTTAACATGTAAGAAGTGGCATATTAGACAGTGCTAAGCAGTGCTTAGAGATGTACTTACTACGTAGAGACACAGAAATTACATTCTAATGCCAAGTACACTATTACCAAGGGAACATTGTTTTGAATTCAAGATCCTTCTGTAATCTTCAGAGATGTGCAGGGCTGGAGTTTCCTAATAGGCAGAGAAATGGGGCTCCTGTTTTCAGCACTTATCATGTAGCTTTTTGAAGCGGATGTGGGTTAGTGGGGAGAAACAAGTACCAGGAGCTATGGACAATGTCTCCTATGGTTGATAGCAGAGCTGCTGATATGACTATAGAGAGTGTAACACACAGGGCTGTCTCAGCTCATTCAGTGTCTGTATGTGAGGTTAGACAAGAAGTGGAAGGAATCACTTTACATCCGCCCACTAACAGCTTCTCACATGGTTCAGCATCATGCATGGACTATACTGAATGATGAACATTGCATAACAGCTCATGTCTGACAGCTTTGCTGTATGCATCTCAGCTATGAATTATAGGAGACTGTGTGGACTACAGAAGACAGAAACTGGGTGCTTTGCAGATAACCCTTCAAACTCCAAATGCCCTGAATACCCATTTTCTCTAACTTTAAATATAACATCACTCAAAAGCAAAAGAAACCTATTCCTTAGTCCAAAGTTTAAGCACTTAAAACCTACACGTGATCACATATCCTATATCTTAATCATATGTTTAACTCTTTTTAAAAACTAAACAAGCAATGTACCCAATACTAATACCCGATTCTTACCCTAAATTCAATATTCCTAAACACCCCTTGTATTCAAGTACCAAATTTAACCCCTTAAGGACAGATGACGGATATATTCCGTCATGATTCCCTTTTATTCCAGAAGTTGTGTCCTTAAGGGGTTAACCCCACTCTAACCCTAAAACCAATCCTAACCCCTCTTACATCACAACTATAGCCCCTCTCAAGCGTTAAATCTTAATACTATAATACTATGCAATTTAACTCTGATGCTAACCTCTCTCAAACCTTACCCACCTTACCCTATCACTTCTAATGTTATCTTTAACCCTAATCACATTTACACAGCTTGTCACAAGCAGAAATATGCACATATATACAAATGCAGTTGTTAAATGTGAATATATGTTAAATGCTTGCAACTTCCAGTTAATAAATCCATTAAACTCACTTTATCTGACAATTTTTTGGAGGGAGATGAGGGGGTGCCTTAGAATTCTCTACTTGCAGGCACCTGACATGTAAATCCAGTGTTAGAGGTGCGGTGTGTAACCGAAACCCCCTCATTTTAGAATTGTTGATTGAATTAAGTGTATTAGACAATCCTTATTAATTCCACTCACTAAAGCAATTGGAATGTAAATATGGAGCTCAAGGTTGAGATGTATTTTTTTTTTTTGCCAAGGGCACATGACATTATTGGAATGAATTGTAAAATAATATAATTGTAGCAATAGAGTAGAAATCAAAATTCCCTTAAAGAAAAAAAAAACTATTTTATGTGTTCCACAGGGATTAGCGACAGTGTAAAATTAAATTAGTTTGTGGGCCATGTATTAAGTAGAGACGGTCAACCCCTACTTCAACACCATACACAAACGTATGAGAGTAAAAATTTACCCAGCAACATGGGCTAGACAATTTTTTAACCCTTGCTTCCCATGGTGAGGGAACTGAAGGGCCATCTCCCATGCCCTCCTGATTAATAGGGTATTCTGGAGACCACTGTAATTAATTTATTATTATTTACTTCCACTTCTTGCAGACCAACTATTTTCATTTTAATATGGGAAGCTGTTCTTTATTTAATTATGTCTGTAATTGGTTGGTGGCTTCTAGAGTTAATTCAAACCATTTAATACCACCAATTGAAGACTAACTTGAGGTAATTTAAGTATTGTCTTTCTTCTGCTAGCACAGTTGTATGAATTAATTGTAAAAGTTTTTGCAACATCCAGTCTTGTTAAGGGTGACCGGTGCACTTTAATCATTTATTTATTTCCAGAAATGTGGAGCTTAATTAATTAATGTTTTATTACAGTTTAGCACTGTAATATGCTAACATACCCCAAGGCATAATTCTTTCAAATATCCAAAGTTTAGTCTACGTTACGTTTGTCCTAATTTGCTGTAGGAAGCCATAGTGAGTAGTGAGAGTTTAATTGCTGTGGGTCTCTGTGACCCCCGCCGATACACAATGTACTTAAGACTTATTCACAAATCCTTTTAACCTATGACGATCAAATAAAATTTCTGTTACTCTACGACTGAACAAATCAGTCATTCCGGTATTTACATGATGGATTGATTGGTTCAGATGTAGATTAACAGGAATTGTCCTTGTGCATCGCAGGTGAAAAGAACTTGTTCATAAGGCTTGTATCAATTACCATATGCGTAATACATTCATACAACAAATTAGTTTGACTATATCACTTATGCACATCATACATTTTGAACTTTATCAAAAGAGGAACATTAAGGAGGAAATGAGCTGGTTGGTGTTACAGACAAAGTACCGCTCTTATAAGTGGTAAGTTCCTGATAGATTCCTGATAGATTTATTACAGTTTTTGAGAATAAGGGTCAGATGACAAATTCCTCCCAGGTTTGGCAAAAAACAGCTCCCATAGTATTAGACCGACCAGTATGTTAAAAAACAATGGGTAAAATAACAAATAATAAAAAATAGTCCTACATATCAAACTTATTGGCTTGCTATATTCCTCTAATGAAAACTAATCTGAGGGGAGAAGAAAATCTAGCACTTTGGCAAAGCAGCTATGGAACTGAAATCAATAAATGAAATCTGAGATTCTGGCACAGGGACAGGCAGGCAGTGTGTCCTCAATGAAACAAGTCAGTTTTTATTAGGTGCACAGTCTGCCATGCATAATGCTCAATCGATCCAGAGACTGACAAAATTTGGATAATGGATTACCAATAGGGGAAATTAAGTGATTTCATGTGATTTATTCTTTGTTGAAGTAGACGATAAAGTCAATATTGCTAACAAATAAAGATCACAAACTAAGGATGCATGCTTCCACAAGTGACTATGTTATGTAAAAGAAAACTTATAGATGGCTTCTTTTATTTGAAGTCAACATTTGTTCCTTATATATTTCCAAATATTACCTTAGCAGAATGTAAAGGAGCAATCCAGGTTGGGGTTAAAGCATTTTTTGGTCCTTCTTTCACGTTTTTTTTTTATGTATTTGGCTATATCCACGAACGGAGTTATTCACTAAAGTGCGAATGGCCCCATAGCAAATGGGGCAAAAAAAAGAAATAATGAACAAAGCAAAAAAGGAAAAGACCCAATAGCTTAAACCCCTCACCCCTAGATTTAGAAGAAAGAAGATTTCTCATGGTAAGTATAATTTTATTTATTTAACAAGTATTAGTTTTAATTCCCCCTAATCATTATGAGGCTAAGGGTGAGTAGGTAGGATTATTTCATTTTAATAAGTGGAGTATGGGGACCTAGTCACTCAGGGGTTTTTGCCATGCCAGTAATTGGAGAGGTTAAACAATGGCACCCACTGTCTAATTATTTAAGGCCTTTAACTCGTATGCCTGATTTAGTACAGGTGAGGATATCAGTGGATCACTTTTTTTTATCAAGTAGCTACTCTTTGCAGCATAATCAGTACAGCCACTACAGCCACTGCTAATGGGTGGGACTGGAATACACTTGCCCCCCCCCCCCCCTGAAAATGATAATTAGGACCCCCACCTGCTGCCAATGGAGGACAAAAGGTCACCCTTTGAATATTATAATTAGGGTCCTCACCCATCACCAATTGCTGGTGGCCTGGTGGGACACTGCATCATATTAGCCTTGCTGACTATGGGTAGAGGCCGGGGGAGCAACCTACTGTTCTTTTTTTTTAATTATGTAACCCTCACCCACTGGCCATGGGAGGGGGCAAGTGTATGGACAGTGGTCTGTCAGATGTTGCATTTAGTTCCAAAATGTATTAATATTGGTGTTTTGTGAATCTTCATAATCCTATATTTTGTATAGGGTTCAGATGTAAAAACACTCATTTCAATCTGGACACCAAATGCATCTGGGCTGTTGCTCCAGATTTACTTAGCCTAGTCAAATTCAAAATATATTTGGCTTTAGTAAATATGAGAATTGCCATTGTGGTCGGAATTTGGTCATTCTCACTGGATTTTGTTCATCCAGGCAAAATCTAGTGTTTAGTAAATAACCCTACAAATCTCTGGAACAAGGGCATGCCTAAAGTCCCTCATTCAATCCCTGTTTCCCCTTTCAGTCAAATATTGTTTTGTACACGGGCATTTATAACTAAATCCACACTAAGATGTTGTTTACAAATACTCAGTACAACTGCAAAGATATATTCATCACCTGAAATAAATGAATAAGTTACATAAGTAAATACAATTTGTTGGCCAGCAAAACAAGCACAAGCCCACACAGTACTAGGTAACAAATAACTAGTTACACTATAGTATACAAACAATATCAGGAGTGGAATAGCACCTTTTGGCCTTGGGGGACAGGCAAAAATCAATGGCCTTTTTTTGTGCACTAAACTTTTGTGAATGGTATTACTTACAGTGCATGCGGCAAATGGGTTTGTTATATGGAAGTTGCTGGAGTTCTAAGGTATGACTTCATATCTTTGCAGCCTCTATCACAGGGATTGGCAACCTTTGGCACTCCAGATGCTGTTGACTACATCCCCCATAATGTTCTTACACCCAGAATGCTGGCAAAGCATCATGGGAGGTGTTGTGCAAAACACCTGGAGTGCCGAAGGTTGCCTATGCCTGCTCTATCAGTATGACCTGCAATATGTCAAGCATAACAGAGCATTCAGAGATCTGCGCATGCCTTAGTGACACAGATTTGGTTTCCCATGTCTCTACTGCCAGCAACGACAGTCAGTGTTTATTATAAATGACACAAGTACTGTGTAATTTCACCCTGTAGCTATTTGCAAACATCTCTAGGAACATGAGACATACTCATCTCTGTCTGGCAGCCTGGTTACACCAGATACTGCAGTCCACTAGGAATTATGGCAGTGAATCAGTCCAGGCCTGGGTAAAATTGAAATTCTCCGGGCCAAAAACCCATACACAAACCTACATAGTGCTGGACTAGCAAAGGCAACTATTGCACTACTGTGCTTATAGACACCCCAAAGCACTCCCTGCTGTTTTTTTTTTTATTATTATTATTATTATTATTGGTATTTATGTAGCACCAGGTTATTCTGCAGTGCTTTACAATAAGTCTGCAGTATAGTGCGAGGCTGCAGCCCACAACCGCTGTTCATTAGTGGCTTAGGCATCTGCCACCCCATCACCCTTGCTTCTGTGGGCAGTTTTTTATTCTAATCTAAGACATTAGATCCAAGACCTGCACACACGTCCTTAGGACTGTCCAACTGACAGACCTTTAACTTGTATTCCTGTTTTAGTGATTTGCAGGTGCATATTACTGTTTTAGTAAAAGTTAGTATATCATTGTCTCACTTTTTTATCAAGAAGTTACTCTTTGTTGCATAACCAGTACAGCTACACAGTGGTTATGGTGTCAACATGCCCTTGGTGCCACCCCCAGTTATGTGTTAAACGATTTCTAGCTTTTTGACACCAACAGAGGATGCCTAATAACCTGCTTCCTTACTTTCCATATAGGTAATGCACAAGTAATACTTCTGCACTAGTGACATCAGTTCTGTCTGTATTTGGACAATTGACATGCCAGTTGAAATTTTGACAAAACTAATTTTACTAATATGGACATCATGCCTTAATGAACAGGAAGGGACAGGGAAAATTAGTTGACATGGTTATGATGTCATTTTTTTTTTCATTTTGAAAATGGATAGACCTGTACTGGTCTCGTGTGCATTGTCAGCAGTGATCTAATAATTAAATATGTTTACTGCCAAGTGATACATATGCAGACTGTCAGTGATCACAAATTGCACTATAACTTAATAAGCTATAGTGCTTTCTGCAGCAAACTGAGAAATTACACATGCTTGTTAGTCAGGTTTGCCAATCATCCATTCTTTGCAGTGATTGGAGATAGGCATGTGCATGGGGAAAATATTCGGCTCGGATCGGCATTCCAAAATTCGGGACTTCATCAATTCGGGATTTCTGCAATTCGGCACTTCGACACTTCGGCAACTTTGGAACTTTGGCACTTGACAACTTCGGAACTTCGCCACTTCAGAACTTCGGCAACTTGGCAACTTCGGAACTTCGGCTCTCAGATACTTCAGCAACTTCGGCACTTCAGAACTTCGGCAACTTGGCAACTTCGGAACTTCGGCTCTCACATACTTCAGAACTTCGGCACTTCAGAACTTCGGCACTTCAGAACTTCGGCACTTCAGCAACTTCGGCACTTCAGCAACTTCGGCACTTCAGCAACTTCGGCACTTCAGCAACTTCGGCACTTCAGCAACTTCGGCACTTCAGCAACTTCAGCAACTTCGGAACTTCAGCAACTTCGGAACTTCAGCAACTTCGGAACTTCAGCAACTTCGGAACTTCGGCACTTGACAACTTCGGAACTCTGGCATTTCGGGACTTTTGTTGCAGCCGCTTGGTAGATAACTCCCTATTTCCCATGGTATTAGGGAGTTATCTACCAAAAGGCTGAAAGACCTAAATTGGTCTTTCAGACAAATTTACTAATACTAAGTAAAAATGACTTAGTATTAGTAAATTGTGCCCCTACTCACAATACCGCGAGTAGGGGCATGTATATTAAAAAGTGAGCAGCCTGTGGCCTGTTAAAAAAAAAAAATACAAAAGGGTCCCCCCTCCCTGAGCGGGTGGGGGCCCTAAAGTAAAAAAAGGGGTTTACTTAATCCACCAATCAGAATGTTATGAGTCAACTTACACAGCGTGGGAAAATTCCAAAGAACTTTCCCACGCTGTGTAAAATGACGCAGAGCACTTTGATTGGTGGATTTGGTGGATTAGGTCCTCCCCCCAGTTTGTATTTAGGGCCCCCACCCATCGCTCAGGGGTTGGTAGCCAGGGGGAGGACATTAGGTCCCCCCCAATTTGTATTTAGGGCCCCCACCCACCGCTCAGGGGTGGGGGCCAATGGGGATGACATTAGGTTTAGGGCCCCCACCCACCGCTCAGGGGTGGGGGCCAGGGGGGAGGACATTAGGTCCCCCCCAATTTTTATTTAGGGCCCCCACCCACCGCTCAGGGGTGGGAGCCGGTGGGGAGGACAATAGGTCCTCCCCACTTTTTTTACTTTAGGGCCCCCACCCGCTCAGGGAGGGGGGGACCCTTTTTATTTATTTTTTTTAACAGTGAGCAGCCACAGACTGAATTACCTGAAATTTGTCCGAATTTTAATTCGGACCGAAACGAATTGCACATGTCTAATTGGAGACAACAAAAAAACAGGATCAATACTTTTGTTCAACTCCATCATTATTCACTGTCCCTGCTCCATATCCCAGTTGTGGACATGCAATGCTGACAAGCTTCCTAGTTACCTGGCAACAAGAAGAATGTTGCACAAAATAGAAAATTGCTTTGGCATATAAAAGTTTAAGTAATGGCATCAATAAAATTTGAACATTATTCATTTTACATTGTTATTCTGATATAATTCATGTTTGCATTTTAGTGGATATTATGCAGTAAAAAAATACTATCAAAATAATATTATATCAATATGTTAGTAAATCTGTATTTTCAATGCCTGCTGCCACCATACCTGACTAAGTGGTACATGTATGTTCCAACACTAAATAATAATGTCATAGATGCATAATGGTAAACTGTGATCATGATACAATAGTTAGGGTATATGTGGACATCATAAACAATCCATTCTAAAATTCGCATTTTTTATTTCTTTTTACGCAATGGGCCTATTCCATGGGCATGGGCCTGGAGCTGCAGCTCCATCAGCCCCTATGTTAAACCGGTCCTAAGCATCACACATATAGTACATTTTCTTCTATATAAATACAGCTTTCTACAATGTTTACAGTTAAAGGAAATGGCTGCTACAGGCTGATTTCACCAACGATACAGTGATTGCTAGCCTCACAGTTCTGATGCAAACAGATACCTCCCAGAAAATTGTCACGGGAAATGAGATACTCTCAGCTATGTCTTCACTTAAATAGATTGTCTTTTAAGCAGCTGCCTCATAAAAGCTGCTGGTTTATGTGTGCCTTTAATCAAAATGTCACTATAGTCTAGGCAGAGCTGTGGTGTGCTTCATTTCGAACACAGACAATGCTTTTTTTTATGAAATCTCACAACACTGACTCTGACTCTGGCCACCATTAACTTCCAGTAAGGAAAGATAAACGAGGGAGTGACAAAAATCCTATGTCAGAACTCAGAGCTCTTACATTTGTGTGATGTCTGGATCTGTTTGTACATCTCCCTTGGGGATTCCTGGGCAATTAAATTCACCCATTGCACACCGAGCCCTTTCTGTACACATTGAATTTATAGAAGAATGGGTAATTCCTGTTAATGACTGCTACATCTGTTCAATTATACTGCTGTATATTGCTTCTTAATTAGGAATGTGTCAAGATATTGAAGAAAGACAAAGGGAGGGAGCCCCTTTAGAAAATGTTAGTAGTTCTTCCTAAATAGGCTGGTTTTAAAGTATATTGAGTCATCTGACAAGCATTGTGGATTTGTGACCCTATGCGGTTTCACCATGGTGTAAAATAATGAGAATTATTTTTTTTTAATACAAATCATGACTCCTAATGCTTGTAAATTTAAAACACTTGTGCATGTGTTTAATGTTATATATGTGTGCATGCATGAATATGTATATATGTATGTACACACACACACACACACACACACACACACATATATATATATACACATATATATGTGTATATATATATGTACATGTGTGTGTCTGTGCATATCTATATATGTATGTGTATCAATAAATAAAATTGATATGAAAAAGAAAAAATGTGTTAGAACTCTTCCACACAATAAGAAGGAATCCAACACTGTTACTACTCCTTTACTCACAGCTTCAGATATATGCTTGATGTTAAGTGGATTATACTCTGTATTTTCTATGAATTTGAGAATAAAAATTAATAAAAAAAAAAAATTTGCATTGTACTAATCATGACACGTACTTATTGGAAATCTTGGGCCAATGTAATTGCATGCATATGCCTATATATATAATGCTTGTAGCACTTGTTGAAATTACAATTAGAAATTAACTTCTAAGGTATTTGTACAAATGTAGTATTGTTCTAAATTATTTAACCCAACTACACATACAGAAATCTATATGGCATAACATGTACTTATAATTTTCAGCAATGCACTTGTATGAATATTTGTGTAAGATAATGTTTCATTTTTGCAATGTCTATATGGAGGCTTTTATGTTGGGTATCTTAGATGTAATGTCTGTTGGCTCTGAGACTTAGTTTGTTAACTTAATGCCACCTTTACACTATATTACGTGGATTCTACAACTCCTGTTTAGTTCAATATTGTGAAATACTAGGTAAAGAACATAGTGACGATGCCAGGCATGTCTTGGAACATTGTACTAACTACACAGTAATAGAACTGTAATTGCAGTAGAACATCTTTTACAGTGTGATCACTTGCTTTAAAATTATGCCACTGTTCTTTGCTCAGAAGCTCCACTCATAACTTATATTTAATGAAATATGATAAACAGAATGATGAAAAAAATACATATACGGTATATTAAAATATTTTTATATGGTTAAATGAATAACTGGGGATATGACCACACTTTGTGATTTAATGTGTGTGATTTTTTTTGGTCATAGATAGGAATAGTTCTGTGTTATGTTTTATTAATGAACATGTGAATAGACGAGGTACCTGTTAAGTTAATTACATTTTAAATGACGTATAGCAGTTTTTGAAAATCTGTGTATTCATAGTAATTCATTGGAAATATTTGGGAGAGCTTGACTTGTCATCATCTATATGTAAGGCAAACTTTATACGAACCTGCTTCAGGTGCAACTGCTCTGAAAAACTGTGTTCCCGCAGCTCTCACAGAGTGCATCATCAAACAGCAGTTATATATTCACATATCTAACAAACAGTTCTGCAGGCTGCCTCCCCAAAGGTCTGTGGTTCTATAATTAACATGTCATGCCAATGTGTGAGTTATGTTCTTAGTGACGCAAAGCTGAGCCATGGGCTGCATATTATTAGCCTTTTGGGCTCCTCAGCATGACGCCAGTTGTAGTTCAATGTTTAGAATCACAGTTCCAGTATTAAATTAGACTTTATTTAAATTATGGTGAGTTGAAAAAGTGTCAAAAATTACTCATTTATTTAAATTCATTTCCTACATAACCCAATACAAATTTGAAGCCTTCCAGAAATGCAACATCTATAAAAGACAAGCGATTGTTGCAAAGGGGACTTGAAGAAATATGGATTGGAAATCTGAAAAATGACAGTTCACTCTGCCTTTTTATTTTTTTAAATAGAAGTTCTTTATCATAGAAAATAGAAATGTAATAGATAAAAAAAGGTCTTTCAGACACTGGCAGGCTTGTTAGTGTTTGACAGGTACCACAGTAGTACCACTAACTACCAACTGCAGACCTGAATAGTCTAGACTAGATTAACAGTGTTGGAGTCACCCAGGCTCTCTCTTCATTAGTACTCAGTGTGTTGCTGAAATGCAAGCCAGAAACTCCTAGGATATAATAAACCTTTTGGATTGTTTTTGGCGAGATAACGATAAGTTCAATTGACCTTGAGTACTTTTTATGAACGTCTACAGATGCATTTCCATTACAGAGCTAAATCAATTGACCAAAGAATTCCATATTCTGTCCCTAAGAGCAAATTATGGTAGCGATTGCAATACATTGCTAATATTGACTAAACATTCCAACTAATATTCATTCAAGGCACTTTGCTGTGATTGTTTTTGCAGAATATTCTAGAATGCACTCACAGGTTGTGATCAAACTCATTATTGTAAGTGGTTGAATGGTGTTGAAAACAAGAGACATGGGACTTGTGGGGTAATGTAAATTATCTTGGCTTCCATTTCCTCAATTGCTTTGTAAAGGATAGTCCGTTTAATTAAATTGGATTATTTCAAACTGGCTGGGTTAATCCAATATAGGTGAGAATTTTAGGGGGTAAAAAATGAAAACTATTAAAAATATGATACATCATCTGTTTTGAGCACAGTAATTTATATTTAGTGTTGTATTAAATATTCATAACATCTTTATATTTTAGGCATACATTTGCATGAAAAGTATTTAATAAATGTAAAATAAAACTATCCCAGTGAGATAGCTTATTTCATTTGTTAGGTCAGTTAGTTCATGTAATATGTCAGCTTTTGGGAGTCTCTATAGAATAACTCCAAAATATGGTAAATCATAAATCTGTGTTTGTAACAGAATGGATGCTTTTCAAAAAATATATATGTAAGACCACACCAATTAAATAATTAAGGTGGAAAAAACCCTGAAACCTAATGTCAGTTTTAGGTGCAGGATTCAAGTAGCACCAACTCTAAAAGGTCCACTTTATTAGATTGGTAAGGACAACGATGGTACTTCCTGTATGACTTGTCCTGTTGCAAATAATTGTTTGTTCATCAACTTGTAATGTAACATTATGGACTATGGATTGTCACTTTATAAATATAAATAAATAATTATCATAACAATAGTATATCATTATAATAATCATAGTAAGTGTGTTGGAAAAAGAGAAAAAACAAATCTTTCATAATTAGTTTTGCTGTGTCATCAGTGGTGTATTCTGGATTTGTGCTACCCTAGGCATGACAAAACTCAGGCACCCCCTCCACCCCCCTTCCAAATTGCTCTTCCTGACAGACACATGCCCTCACTGATGCATGCACTGACATACACTCACTTACAGATGAACAGTCATTGTCATACACACTGTTTAACCAACAGACACTTTCACTGAAACATTCACAGACATACACATTTACTTATTCACAGTTACACATTCACTGACAGACACACATATACACTAACTGACAGAAACAGAGGCAGCGGATGGAAAGGCAGGCGTGCAGTTCAGGTGGGCAGCAAGCGAGCTCTGATCCTCCTGCTCAGCTCGATCACGTGCCTCTCGGTGATATCGGAGCCGGAGTGACGTCATATTCCGGCTTAGTCATCACTGTTGTGTGCGCGACGGACCTGAGCAGGGGGAGGTCAGGGGAGAAAGCTCCCTCTCCACCCACTTCCATCACAAGCAGGTGCCAGCCTCAGGGGGGCCCTGAGGTGGCCAGCCGGACAGCTCCTGTGCCCCCCAGAACAAGAGGCTGGCAAGGCATCTGTCAGGGTGTTTGGGTGGTGGCTTTTTTTGCCGCCCCCTGAAAGTGCCACCCAAGGCAAATGCCTTGCGCTAAATACAGTGCTGGGTGTCATACTGCTGAGAGTCTGAACAACTAATCAGAACATCCAATTTTTTGTTTATAGACCTTACAGATATGATAGGTTTGCTCTAACATGATTTCTTATCATTATTGGGCCATCAGATGATCTTGACTGTATACTGCCCTGTTCTCTATGGGTGTCCATAAGTACCAGCATTAAGGAGCTGGTTTGGCCTCTATTAAGTGGTTGTTGTTTCAAAATCACATTTATCTAGAAGCTTACGGTGATGATCAGGGCACAACATATCTTTATTACCCAGAATGAGTAAATAACATTAAGTGGGCAGGTGGGGGGGTTTGTAACAGATCCACTATTCTCCGGCTGAGTGTATCCGCTGTAGTTCTCCTAAATCCCCAATGATGCAGTGATGATAGCTCCCAATTCCCCAAACATCAGCCTAGACTTGATGAAGGGTAGAAACGATTGTCTTTAATCATGGCCAAATGGCCCACTTATATACAAAACAAGAATGCAGTAAAACACACCCAGGACACTCCCACAAAGTGTCCACAAATTCCTGTGTCAGAGTGACTCGGCATTAAAAACATAAAATATCAAAAGACATAAAAAATACATACAAAACAAATAGGAACCCCCCAAACTACATATCGTTAAAAAGCCCTGATCTGAGAGCCCAAGTTCTCCAAATAGCGCTCAGATCCATGAAGTGTAGGGGAAACTTCACTGTGTGGAAGTTCTAACCGGCCGTACACATGGTCCTATGCCCAAAACAGCTCCAGGGCATTTAGTGCTTTTGCCAGTCAACTTCTGGGAGCTCTTGCGGCTGCAATAGGGGGTGCTACGGCTAGCTCCTAAGTAGCGTTTGTTCCCCTTAGTATCAGGCACCTTCTCTCCAAAAAGCACTCTCCTGGTGAATATCAAAGTGGTTCAAAACCGCAAACCAAGTTGTCCGGGAACCGCACGGTCATCTCATGACGAAAACAGTTCCATAACATTTGTGGCTAAGTCCCACTGAGGTGACCTGGAACCTACGAAGTCCTCATGCTGAAATTAGTTCCATAGTGGTCGCGGCTAAGTACGGCTGGGACTATTCATGGGTTTGGTTCATGCGATCGGCCACCAGAGAGCCAGCTTTCGGTTCCATTAGCATGAAGGGAAAGTGCCGAACCAGGGGCATCCAGGGCAAGCTACTAATGGCGGTTGGGGAGATTTAACTCCCGAACAGAGTCTTTGTATATGGCCCATAGTCGGTGGGCAGAAGGCCATCTTCTACACTCCTCCATGAAATTGTGGCAAACGTCCAGGGCAAGGAGCGTTTGTCACAGGGTCAAATGAAATTCCAGGGGTAGAAGATAGCGCCCATATGTTTTGAAAATTTACCAGCTGTCCCTGCTCAGTCTTAATCTGACCTGTAGTTCATACAAGTGAAAACCATACAGAGTAGTGTTAACCACAACTAATAGAGGTACAGATATATATATATATGTGTGTGTGTGTGTGTGTGTGTGTGGTATAACAAATTCACTAAACTGAGTTAACTAGAGATGACCATTTAAACAGCAACTGACTGACTTGTTTTCTGAACAAAATAGTGTTGTTAATAGTGTCTTGTCCTCATATGCAGCTTATAAAGGAATATGTCCAACAAATATACATATTTAGGGTTAATTAAGCAAAATGGTTGTAGGCCAGAATGAAAACAATTGCTCAAAAGAATCATGAAAAAAAAATCTATTAAAAAAACTGCTTAAGGACAGAGCAGATACATAGGAGCAAATCCAGTTCTCACAATACACTCCTGGCCAAAACAGAATCTCTGTAGTTCAAAAATGTGTCATAAAATAAAAGTAACAACCCAATATTCTGATACAACCCTGATGGTGAGAAATTCTTAATCCTGTGCGAAGTTGCAGAAACATTTCTCCACCATTGCCTCTAAAAAATTCCATTAATCAAAACTGTAAATTATTACTGCCAATTCTTATTTGAAACTATGGTGGATTTAAAGAACAAAATATCTAACACTTTTTAAAACATTGTGTCTGTGAAACCATCATTTGCTGTCAGTTTCTAAATTGGAGGCAGAGATACAGACACAAAAAAATATATAGAGATTTTCTCACCCCTCCTGGGCTTATTCCCCATTCTTGGGTCCTCTACCAGAGGCCTGGGAGTTTGAGAGTGCTGCGCAGTATCCAAGCTGTTCATAGAACTGCACTCTTCTCAGATGTCCCACCTGGAATCTGTTGAAGCCACTCCCCCAACTTGGGAGTCACAGCCCAATGTGCTCATATCACAACTGGGACTACTAGTGCCTTCACTTTCCACATCCTTTCTAGTTCTTCTTTCAGTCCTTGGTATTTCTCCACCTTCTCATGTTCCTTCTTCCCTGCTATTATAGTCACTGGGTATTGCCACATCCACCAACCACGACTGCAGTCTTCCGTTTCTTGCCTACCACCATGATGTCGGGTTGGTTGGCCAGCACTTGCGTGTCTGTCTGGATCTTGAAGTCCCACAGGATCTTAGCCCTGTCATTCTCGACTACCCTTTGTGGTATCTCCCATATTCTGTGCAGATGTTTTGGTACACAATCCCAGCAAGTTGGTTGTGTCTCTTAGTGTATGCTGTTCCTGCTAACATTTGGCATCTGGCTACTAGGTGCTGGACTGTCTCAGATGCCTCTTTGCACAGTCTGCATCTTGGATCTTGCGTGGTGTAGTAGACTCCAGCTGCTATTGATCTGGTGCTGAGTGCCAATTCCTATGCATTTTGTCATGTGAGCCACATCCACTATCTGCCGATGGTACACCCCATGGAGAGGTTTGTCTTGCCAAGTAACCTCCTCTTTTTCTGCATCCTCTATCTTTTGAAGTCTCAGGCATTCCTTTAGCAGTTAATATTTGGGAGCCATCTTCATAATGTACTTGTGGATGCTCTGTGTTTCATCCAGGGCTGTGGCCTTGACACTCATCAGGCCCCGACCTCCTTCCTTCTGGCAGGTGTACAGTCTCTGGGTGCTGGATTTTTGGAGGAATCCTCCATTCATAGTGAGTAGTTTTCTGGTTCTGACATCGATGGATACCAGTTCTTCTATTGTCCAGTTTATTATTCCAGTTGCATACCTGATGACCGGTATGACATATGTGTTGATGGCTTGGATCTTGTTCTTGCCATTGAGCTGGGACTTCAGGACCTGTATGAGTCTTTGGAGATACTTGAATGTTGCTATCCTCCATGCCTCTTCCTCATGGTTGCCATGTGTTTGTGGTACCCCCAGGTACTTGTAGCTGTTCTCTACATCTTCTATTTGGCCTTCTGGAACTTCAACTCCTTCTGTCCTGATCATCTTCCTACTTTTTGCTATCATCCGCCTATGCAGAAGAGTATTGGGGATAGCGCATCACCTTGGTAAATGCATAGGCGTGCGCATGGGGTGTGCCTGGTGTGCTTGGGCACACCCTAATCATGCCTCAAAATTGAGGCTCCGTGCTGCACTGCCACTAAATATATTTTCGTCCCGACGCAATCCGATCCTTCACTATGTGAGCGGTATCGCCGCATAGTGTAGGATGGACTTGCTCCTCCTCCAGACCTTCCCTGTAGCGTTTCCGTGACATCACGCGGAGGCGGAGTCACAGCAACGTTACTCTAGGGTGAGGCCTGGACCCGAACCGCGTCCGTCTCACAGCATTTCCGCCCTGATCCCTGAGCCTGCACAACTGGAGACCTCTCAATGACCTGTACTATCTGGACCCTGGAGGTAAACCACTGCAAGTATTACTAGCCTCCACCTTACTAACCCCACCACACTACCCCCACCAGCCACCTTACAAGCCCCACTCCCCACCTTACTACCCCAACCACCCACCTTACTACCCCCACCAGCCACCTTACTAGACCCACTCCCCACCTTACTAGACCCACTCCCCACCTTGCCCAACTCTTCATGTGTGCTGCTCTCTGTTGGATATCTTCAACTGTGATGGTGACTGCTTCCTGTTCTGGCAGCATGCAGTGGTCTGATTTCAGGTCCAGCTGGTGTTATGAGATGCTTCTTTCTCCCAGATATTCTTCCAGTACTGTTCAGTCTCAGCTCTGGGTGGGTCTTTGCGAGGAGATGTGGTGGTTACCCTGTAGCTGTGCATATACCTTGGATGATTCTTTGATAAAAAGGGCATTGCTTCTCTTAGCCTCTGCTTCTCTGGTGTATCTGCTCAGGCTGGTTGCCAATGCTATTTTTGCTTAGCTGTTTCCAGCGCCTGGTATGGGCATATCCTTGTACTTCTGCAGCAACCAAGATCTATCTTTGATATTCCCACCTCTGTTAAGTTAATCCAGCTTACTAACTTCTTTGTGTGTTGTATTTATCTTGGCTCCCAGTCGTAGTCTCCAAGTTGGGCATTGCTTCTCTTTGAGCCTGACCTTCCAGTCAAGTAGCTGGATGACAATTAATGCTGTGGCAAATATGAGCCTGTTGGTCTCTGTGATGGTGCAGGTTGGGATTGTGGACAATGCTTCATTATCTGCAGCTAGCATGCTGTCTGGTGGTAGCTTTCCAGTGATCTTCGGTAATCTTTCCCGCTGGTCAAAGTCAGTGACATTACCACTGTGCTATCCAGTCGATATATACCAAATAAGTTGTGGTGGGGGAAAAAAGTGTGGAGGAAAGTGTGGTAAAAGCAAGTCTTATGGCTTGCCTGGTGTGTGTATTTGAGTTTAACATTGCATACCTGGATTTCTGGCTGCAGCAGACCGCCATCTTGCTTCCTTTCCTCGTGGAGGTCTTACCTGTTTTCAGAGTGTCTGCCCGTTCCTGGATCTTCTACCATTCAAGTTCTTCTACCATTCAAGGGCTCTGGGATTTTCCCCCTCTCCTCCTGTCACTACCGCACGGTCGCAAAGCTACAGTAACAGTGAGTTGGTTGACCCCGTCGCAGGTGCACAACGTTATCATGGGCCAACTCTATTTCACATACTTACCTCTGTTCGAATGCTTTCATATATGTCTTTCGTTTAAATTTCAAATGAACAAACGGTTTCGATAGTTGCCCTCTATGTTCTATCGGTTCGTATACTTGTCTTTCGTGGGATTATACTCACCCGTTTGGCAGTTAGTTCGCAAGCACGAACAATACTCCCGATTCTCACAACAGTATGTCATAGTGTTTCATTGTACTGGAGCGTTCGGCGGTTATGTGACTCTTTGTTCCTCTTTTGGAGCAATTCGTATGATTATTGCTGAACGCCCTATTTTAACTTATAGGAATTCGTAGAGTCTATGCGATGCGGCCATTTGTTTAAATTACACAAATATGCTTGGTAGGCTATTGTCCCCTAGAGGTCATAGGGAAGTACTGCACCTATTACAATTTATCAAATGTGTTTTCACATGTTAAATTCAGCAGCACTTTGTCGCTATTTTCTGTCTATTTTTGATACGTTATAAACATGTCTTTATAGGTTGCCAAGCCTGAAACCCCCTTTTTGCTGTACCTCTGAGGTCATCAAGGCTTATAATTTCTGGTTGAATTAGGTTTCAATTGTCACACCCTTTATGTGGGTTCTGTTAATTTGGTTGATTAGTAATCAGCTATGCTCTCTTGAAGTTCTAATGTTGGCCATATTATATATTACAGATTGAAGTCCCTCTGCATATTCACTATCATCTCCTGTCTTTTGATTCCTACAATAATACATCGGTTAGTGTTTTGGATTTGTCTTATGAATCCACATTCTGCTCGGATAATCTAACTGTTCCTTTATGTTACTAGGTGCTAGGCCCTAATGGTTATGCTACCAATTACGCTCCACCGGTTTCATTTTTTAAGCCTAGTCTATTAACTGGTAGGTATCCCATATTGTTTCATGCTACTTACTACTATTTAAAATCACGTGATGGGTACTACACGATGGCTATTTACTCTCGTAGGTATTACTTAAAGTCATCTATGCTTTCCTACCCTATTCATCTGATAACTACAGGTAGGTGTACCCAGGGGTTGTTATACTTTTCCCCTACCCATCCAGCACTACCTACTAGGATAAGACTTTAGTCTACTGGCTGATAGGGTTCAGAGTCCACTTTGTTGATTTTCTGGCCTTCTTGCCAAGTCTTAGTGGTTCCTCGAGGCCAGCACCCATCCTCATATTCGGAGCTACTCATGCACAAACAGCCAACACATAGTTAGTCGCCTTGCATAGTGGTATAAAGAGGGCCTCCCCTGTCACTCCCATGCTCTCTTTTGCTTTACTGGTGACCACCCCACGACAACGTCAGTAGCCTCAAAAATCCCCTTGGGTCAACACATAGCTAGAGCTTCTCATGCCACTTGGCAACTAGTGGGGCTCCCCTCTCCCGTTTGTAGATAATTTCTTCATCACCTGGCATTAGATGAGCTAGCCAGTACATTGCTATCACTTTGGTTACTTATGAATCTTTTGTCCTATTCTAGCATGTCTGAACTACCAGAAGCTAATGAGGATGTGCCCATTCCCAGTACTCCTGCAAGGTCCATCTCTCCATCTCAGGGAGGGGACAATGCCAGCCTGTCTTCCCTCATGCCCTGGACCATACCCAGGATCACATTAAGCCAAATTAATACGCAGGAATATTCCCTACCCTTCCACTGCCAGGAAGGCAGAGTTATATAGATTACTTAACACCAACACAGATAATACCAGAGCTGGCGAGGGCTCCAATAGTGCCCAGTCACCCGACCTCCAGGCCATACTGTCATCAGTCTTGTCCTCATTAGGACGCATTACGGATAAGCTGGACTGTTTGGAAGCTAATGATAGGCCAGTGGCACCATCTGGATTGGTTACTCCAGAACCTACTGGTCTCTCAGGCACCCTGACTGGAAAATTCATTGGTCCACTACAAAACCCTAACATCGTTAACCCAGCTCATATGGTACCAGCACATATTAAGAAGGATTTCTTGGAAGGCAAGGATGTCAATCTAGTTTTGCTACTGATTGCCTCCCAAGATATCCTGGAAAATAAGACGTGTTCCTATGGCGATGTGTTGGTTGTACTAAAGGCTAGGGACCCCAGGTTGATCAGGAAGTTATCTATTCCTGAGTTCGTCCTAGCTTTTGGGATTTATAGGGACGTGGTATGCTCAGTTTATCCGGGACGCAGAGAAGAGTTTGACCTATATTTACACAAGTTGGTGGACCTGGGGCATAAATATGGTGGTACATCTTTTTATGATTACCACAGATCATTCTCCGTGAATGTGTCTGCGGCCCTGGCTCAGTTTAATTTTAACTATTACTTAAATAAGGGGCACACCACAAATATATTTGAAAAGATTTGTATTAAATGGGTCACAGTTGCAGGCTATCCCTGATAAACCAAAAAATAATTATACATGCAAAGAAAAGAAAAGCATACCCAACCTAGTGAGAAGAAGGACAAGAGTCAACCAATAAGCCCCCAATGTTTCGGCTCCCCCGATAAAGGCATTTTGCCGAAACGTTGGGGGCTTATTGGTTGACTCTTGTCCTTCTTCTCACTAGGTTGGGTATGCTTTTCTTTTCATTGTATGTATAATTATTTTTGGGTTTATAACAAATGTTTTGGTATCTCATACAGCTATTTTTGGATACTTGGATACAGTGATTTATGCATTGTGTATTCTGTCTATAGGCTACTCCAGAACTTGCAGGTGTTACATTGTATTTTTCATTCGACATTGTATGTCTTTTTCATTTATTGATACAGTTAATGATAGAGCCTGCTACTGTGACCCATTTAATAAAAATCTTTTCATATTTATTTGTGGTGTGCCCCTTGTGTAAGTAATAGATGTAACTCTTTTGGCTTTTGGAAATATGGCCTTATACGAGTGAGCACCCATGACTAGATTGTCCATTTGGGTTTAGCCCTCTTCTGTTTCTGATCAGCACTTCTAAGTGTGTCTACCTGTTTTTACTATCAGTTTAATTTTAAGACAGGCTGGAGCCAGTTGGATACAGAGCTATTTTGCAGGCACTTCGTGGGCCTCAGGTCCCCATCATGTAGTGTTTGCTCTTCATCCTCACGACAAACCTATGTCCTTATACCACTGAGCTGGGTGCAGCCTTTCCATTTCTTACTCCCTCAGCTAAATCTGAGAGAGTGATTAAGGACAAGCTCGGCTGTATTATTGTGTTCTTTGGTAAATCCCAGATCTGCAATAACTTCAGTGCAGGTTCCTGTGGATTTATCTCGTGCCAGTTATTGCATGTGTTTCAGGGCACATGCCAAAACGATGTGTCCTAATAAATTGTTTCCCAAACCCTACCCTCAATTAATGTGACTTATTTCGCCGACTTACTGCAGAACCACCCCTCACCCCACTTGGTGGAGTTTTTGGTGTCAGGATTCACGGAAGGGTTCCATACGGGAATCATTTATATGCCTTTCGGAATCGTAGAATGTAAGAACCTATTATCCGCCCTCGCCAATCCAATATCGGTTAACAATCTGTTACGGATTGAATTCGATCAAGGTTTCCTACTTCGGCCTTTCAGTTCCCCACCTTTCTCAGCGTGGAGAACTAACCCTATTGGGGAGGTCTCTGGTAAAAGTGCAGCCAAGCAAAGGTTGATTGTTGATCTCTCTACTCTCCACTCTTCCACAACACCCAGTCTGAGTTCTCTCATTCCTTCAGAGGAATTTTCCCTGCAGTATGCTACTATTGATAAAGCCATTGACGCAATTATGAGAGCAGGGAAGGGGGGCATGGCTTAGTAAGACAGACATCATTAACGCCTTCAAGCTCCTCTCAATGCACCCTTCTTTGTGGCATCTACACAGCATTAAGTGGCAAGGTTCTTATTACTTTTTTACACTTCTGGTGCAAAGAGTAGCCCCAGGATGTTTGATACCTTCGCCGAGACGTTATGCTCGCTACTGCTCAATGTCTGTAGATGCCCCACAGTAATTCACTATTTGGATGACTTCTTGACTATTCAAGGTAACTTATTCCCACCTAGTAGCCTTAAAACCAAGATCCAGCTATTCCAATACCTGGGGGTCCCTGTCTCCCCTAAAAAGACAGAAGGATCCAACACATTGATTCATTTTCTTGGTATCACACTAGATTCAGTCAACATGCTTGCCATTTTGCCTAGGGATAAGATTGAGCGCCTCCTATCCAACATCAACTTATATCTCTCTGCTGAATCGTGTAACTGTACAGAAGTACAGTCTCTATTAGGCTCCCTCAACTTTGCTATGAAAATTATCCCGCAGGACTTTCATATCTAGACTGCTCAATCTGTTTCCCCGCTTTCAGTCAGATATTTCCCTCATTACACTAGATGCGCCTGCCACAGCGGATTTACGCATGTGGCGGGAATTTCTCAGAAGATGGAATGGGAAAAGCATGTTTATCCCTTTACTTACCTCTGACTCCCTCACTATTTTCACGGATGCAGCGTCCACCTCAGACTTTGCAGCTATTTTTGGTGTTAACTGGCTTTGAGGGGCTTGGCCTATGGAAGTGTATAATATACCAGTTTTTTTTCACCACGTCTGCCCTCTTCGACCTCTACCCTGTTATAGCTGCTGCAGTAGCTTGGGGAACAGCTTGATCAGGTCAAGCGGTGAGATGATGTTCAGATAATTTAACAATCTGACAAATAAAATCTCTGACCATCATTGGCTTTCTGAGGAAATTGACTTGGCTGGCAGCCAACTATAATTTCTTCCTGGTATCTGTGCATATTCCTGGAATTCAGAACGTAGCAGCTGACCATTTATCTCACTCTCAATTTCTGGAATTCCACAATGCATTACCAAGGGCAGCCCTGGTGGCTACCCCAGCTCCGTCATGGCAGGACATGACATTGGATTAGGAGATCTGTTAACATGCATGGCAGACTCCTTTCACAACTAGCATTGTCTCACAATACTAGTAAGTCATATGACAGGGCTTTCCATGTTTAAAACAAATTCTTGTTGAACTTTCAGGTTCTCAATAAACATTCAATGGAAACTATTGTAGCCTTCACTTCTTTTTGCCACCTTAAATTAAAATCATACAACACCATCAAATTATATCTGACAGGGATACAACACCATACACTTACACTTTGGCCAAACAAACAGTTTTCTATCTTCTTACAAAATCAAAACCATACTTAAATGCATTAAAAACCCCAAACCCATGCCAACATCTTCTAGATCACCTATTCATAGTCAACTCTTCAAATCATTATATCAGACCTCATGGATACACCTCCTTTCGAATCACCCACCAATCATGTAATTAAAACCGTTCCTCAGACCCGGAGAGTTTACCACCACAAACATCACTTCCCAAGACTGCATTAAGAGATCCCAAATTGTTAAAAATACAGAGCCACTACATATTGTCACTCAAACACACACATTCCACACCAAGGGACCAGCTGGTAATGATATCTTATTACCCTACCAGCAACAAATGGTGCCCGGCTTAAAGTCCTAGATAACTTCCTAACCACCATTCCAGGGTCTCCAAACCAACTTCTGTTCACATTACATGGTAAGGCTCTCACTACCTGTAAATTTGTGCTGTATATAAGAGTATTGCCGACTAAGTTAGATCTTAATCCATCCCACTACTCAGGACACTCCTTCCGCATTAAAACAGTCACCACTGCTTTCATCAAAAACATACCGGTACATATTATCAAGACATTGAGATGGTGGAATTCCTCAGCATATACCAGATACATACCTCATCCAATACAGGAAATACGCGAAGCATTTTGTAACCTTTATATGTGATATATGCTACATGACTGTCCTTGTAGGCTGAATATATTTTTGCATGGTATACTCTTTTTGCCCTATTTATTACAGGCCTACCGCATCATCGGTTTCGGCACACCACAACCGGCTGTTCATATTTTCTATTTTGTTATATGGTATAAGTTATACAAATTATATACTGTCATTATGGCTTTCTATGCCCTGAACACAAATATATATATATTCACCATTGCAGTGTTGTAGCATTGATTGTGAACATGCTTAATTCGGTTCTAACATATGAACATCTGTCTTCTGCCAAAGTTCAGAGCAGTGTGGTTATTAATTAATGTACCATCTGTCTAGGCCCACTGCTTATTGTTTTACATTGTCTAAAATTTTCAGTTTTAGATTTCTATTTTGTGCTAACGCCCTGCCAGTTATACATTATTCCGGAGGCTATTAAAAAAATAACATTTAAATATATGAAATAGTTGGTTAGTGGGTAAATATATTAACTTATGACACCCCAGTAGCAATCCTTGAATATCATGCATGTAAGACTGTATAAAATGAGTTCTGGAACAAGTTATCAATTATCATTGACTGTTGTTACCTTCCAATCTACACTTCTAGTACCTGGCACTTTGCCCTATAATTGTAGTTGGCCCATTGTCAGCCATCCAGGTGTAGTCATATAAACATGACACATTTCTTCTATAAGCTAAAGTTTTAGCAGCTGTTCCTTCTTGCCTACATTTTAATATGGAAAACATTAATTGAAATAGGCATATAGAGCTCTGGAATTATTATTTATCACATACTTGTTTTAATTATTTTATCAAGTAACATAAAAGCATATCCTGTACTCATGCATCTTGCATGTAGTTCTTCAAAAAACCTTTAGATGTCTTTATTAAAAAGAATACACAAACATTTTAAAACTTCCATTTTTTTTAAAGTGTTTGCAATCAGGGTTTATTAAGTTACTTTTGTATTTATTAAGTTCGCAGGAATTGAATAAAACTTTTTTTTTTAAATACATATTCTGAAAGACCTAATTTTATGTTTCCAGCCCTCTATTCTGTAGGAATACCTCACAATGGCTTGCTCTCTAATTTCTTCATTTTATTCCAGAGTGATTAGGACCTTCGGTTTTGCATTATCCACAGGATAATCTGTTAAAGCTATTTTTCAAGTCCTTACGCCTGTTACTCTTCTAATCCTTCTTTTGTTGGAATATCATCTATCGACATAATCCTTTTCTTCTGTTCAATAAGAAGCTATCAGAAGCTATGAGCTCCAGTTTCCATTCATACCAGAACCAAAACCATGTAACTGGCCATTTCTATATCTAACCACCCCTGAACTGCATAATCCATGAACTTGTGTCTTGAGGTTAACTAGCAACTGCTGTAGATATGTATGAAAACAGATGTGCAGTCTCTGTGCAACCAACTTCACTGACACGTTTGTTTTTATTACAATGCTGACCTGTGAAGAGTACCTGGATGCAACTGTTTAACATACAATTTAATTTATACATTTTCTATCACACTAGCACAATGTATAGATGATATTTGACTCCTTATAGAGAATCTCAGTGTCATTATTTTTTCCAGTTAGATTTTATTGTCATTTTTCAACAGTACAGGAGTATAGTTATGCAACAGAACAAAATAATTAAAACAAAAATAGAAGTCATAGCAAATTTAACAGTGAACGCTGTGGACACTGTGAAAATACACATTCTGTCTAAGTTTCTATAGAAACTGAGCTTTATCACACCCTTAGCTACATGAGAGTTTAATTAACAAAGTATTAAACCGTGTTGTCATGTAGACAATTTTGTGTACCAGATTATAAAATAGGGGTAATAAAATGCTAGGTTAGGAACAGAGAGATTGAGAAGAGCAAGAAGAAAGAATGAAGAGAGAAGGAAGAGCAGAGAAAAAAAAAAGAAAATAATAAAGGAAAAAAAAAGAAGAAAATATCTTTGTATTAGGGAGATCTGGAAAAATAAGATACCCACATTTTAGCACTATATGTTTTTGTATGTACAATGAACTTGTAGGGCATAGTTGTTTCTGAGAAGTTCAGGTTTAGTAGTGGGAGGTTTTTCATGAGAGCTTGGAGGTTGATATATCAGAGTCATAGGCGTGCGCACCAGGTGAAGCCAGTGTGTTTAACAGACCTCCCTGACCGCCCCTGCACCATTTCAGATAGATTCTTAACAGGCCAGCCAGATCTCCCTGCCAGCTCTTTAAAACTCCTTCCCTAGTGGTCTGTGGTGTTGATACCGGAGAAACTGACGGAAGCCAAGCACAGAGAGATGGACACAGGTTTCTTCAGGAAGGAAGAGATTCTTTATTGGATCACCGATCGGGACTCAGAGGGACTAGCGTCACCAAAATACAGCAAAGTCTGAGTACTGAATACATAGAGTACATTCCTTATATAGCACTGTAGCTCCTCCCACAATTAACTACACCCACACATACCCTTAACCTATTTAATAAATAGAGTCTAAACTCATCCATCCGGTCTAACCACGTGGCTCATCTGATACAAAGGAGAGGGACGCGTAATTCCAGTTCTTACATTCCTGCACCTGGTCAGTACAGTGATGACAGTATCTTAGCTACGTGTTATTAACTAACTGATACTACAAACACATATACATACATATGCCTTGTGGCAATCTTAGCCTGCTAAACTTGTATTTTACTGGAATTACATCACATTCCCCCCTTTGATGCCTCTGATATTTCACAATTACTTGAGGCATCACTTAACCTTGGTTTGCATATACCTCAGGTTACCATGAACCAGACCAGACTTTTCTTATGATGTGAATCTTTTCAACACTCATCTTCCTGCATAGTTTCTCCCTGATCTAAAGCCTTATACTTATATATGGCCATTATCTGTGCAGCAGCCTTCCTCTCTGCTATAGTTCCTATCAGGCTTTGCACAGACCTAACTACTAAGGGTATAAGACACGGCAGGAGTAGACACAACATTAAAATTAGTAGGACTCCACCTACCACTGCCTTAAGCCCTCCAAACCACTCATACCAGCTACCAAACCAACTACTTGGATTGTACCCTTTCCATACCTGAGTAGGCACATGCACTAGTTTAACCATATGGCTAGTAAGCTCAGCTATTGCTTGCCCTTCGTCATCTATTTGAAGACAGCAATTGCTCAGGTTAAACTTCCCACATACACCTCCCTCTACTGCCAAAAGGTAATCCAAGGCTAATCTATTTTGGTAGACTGCTGTCCTCATCCTGGTGTTATGCTTCGCTAGAAGATTGAGCGCTTGTGATGTCTCATTTGTGATAATCTCAACCACCGCCTGTAATCTTATAATACGGTTGAGCATATAAATAGGGGTTCTATAACCAAAGGTACCATCCTCAGCCCACGTGGCTGGCCCATAATAATCTATGATACGCTGGGGAGGCCATTCATCATCTTCCCAGGCGCCTATCTCTATGGGTCCCCTTTTCTTCCTATGATTCACATCATACACTTTAACACCTAAAGTCTCACCTGTTTCAATCGGTAACAAGAAGAAGGATGGTTTGAGCATACCCAACACACATGCCCCTTCCCAGTCCTGTGGCAGCTCCGAATAGGCTTTCTTACCACAGATCCAGTACAAATTTGCTGGGGCTCTCCAGGTAGATGTGATGGATAGATCAAACCACACATCCTTTAAATTGGCATATCTAGCAAACGGGTTAGATGGTTCTGAGACATTTGAAGCCGACCACCAAGTTGTATTCTTTGTATCATCATCATAAGCTTTTTGCCCTAGACAAGTTAATTCTCCTACAGAAGTATTATACATTATTCCTTTCCTTGCTATGCAAACATAACCTATGATGGAGGTCTTTAATCTCCACTCAGATTTACCTCTAACACTCAAATGATAATCGGCTTGTGTAGATATTAGTTGGTCAACTGCCTCAGAACCGGACATTACCTCCTTTGCTTCCCAAGGCCATTGGTCTCCCATGTTAGTACCTCCACACACATAGCAGTTGGTAACATTAAGACTACCGGCAATACTTTCAGCTAGGTCAATGAACAGGTTTTTAGCGTTATGGGGGATCTTATTATCTATACTCATCTCTTCATAAAAGGAATGGTATACTTGATGAGTCTGGGAGGATACCGTATCAGTCTCTATTCCTATAAACAATAATGTCCCAGGATCTAAACCCGTCCCGTATATTTGAAACCCAAATAAATTTCCATACTTATCTAGGAACTTGTCGGGGTTATTAATAAGTATATGGACTGGGTTGCATTCCATAGACTTACAATAAGGGCTAGTCGGCAACTTAGTCACTATCATGTCTTTGTCTACTGTCTGTCCCCAAGTTGCCCACCCCACACAAGACCAATATGGGCAAAAGTTATAATCTCTATTTGGGCATCTAGGACTTACATATTTATTTTTGCTACTGGGACAAATATATTTATCGTTAGACCCATACGTCCTCTCCCATCTAAGATCCCCACATACATTCCACGGCTTTCTACCACTCGATATCGCTTTACACGCATCAAATAGCAGAACACCCGAAGAATGTACGGATTCTAACACCGTTTTATTAATTAGGGTCCCCTGAGGATCTCCATTCCTGAGAGTCAACCAAATTGTACGAGGTTGATACTCCGGACTGAAGCACTTAGGTTCTCCTACTCCTAAATGGCACACACTATAATCTATATTTAAGTATCTACATCTCGATACATCTCCTTTACACTCGTATTGTGAATGCCAAATTAGGGTTTGGGAAATATGGTTACCTGTTCTCGTAGTCTTAATGCATACCTCACAGCTAGGAGTGTCGGTACCTCTACCTTCCTGAATATAAAAACACATATAAATAAACACAATCAAAAGCACATCTTTCGCCGTCATCCTCAGTCTTCGTCCGTGCGATGGAACCTCAGCTTCCAGGATGTGAGGGCTGCAGGGAATGGAGTTCTGCTCGTCTTCACAGGTGTCCCTTCGAGACTTTCCTGGCTTATACACTATGTGATGGTAAGCGGACAGGCTTTATTATGGCCTTCTCACTCACACCTGTAACAATAAAATTTGTAATCCACAATAATTCCTCGTTACTCCGACTGAGTAGTGCGTTTCAACCGGATCTTGCAGGGATTCTCTGGATCTGCTGTAATTTGCCAAGAATCGACTGCTGCTGGTTTAACCCTGGAGTGATGTATCCACGGAGTCACTTCTGCTACTTTTATTGCTGTAGGGGTAGACAAGAGAACAACATAAGGACCTCTCCACTTGGGCCCTAACGGTACAGTATTCCACTCTTTAATCCACACTTGGTCTCCTGGATGATAACTATGAACAGGGGGATAAATATTCACAGGTAATCTATCTTGTACCCATTTCTGTACCTCCTCCATAGTCTTACCCAACTCTACAACCTGCTGCCGGGTAATTCCTTCTCCCAACTGACTCAAGTCCCCCCTTAAGTTACCAAGTACGGGAGGTGGTCGCCCATACATGATTTCAAAAGGAGAGAGGCCCATCCTTCTGGTAGGGGTACTGCGGATTCGCAATAAAGCTATGGGTAAGAGAACGTTCCACTTAAGTTGGGTTTCCTGACACATTTTAGCCAACTGGTTCTTTATAGTTCTATTCATTCTCTCTACCTTACCAGAACTCTGGGGTCTATATGCAGTATGAAGCCTCCACTTTATACCAAGCATATGAGTCAGTTGTTGTAGGCACTGGTGAACAAAAGCTGGACCATTGTCCGATCCTATAGAACAGGGTAGTCCATATCGGGGTATTATTTCTCGTAGCAGGAATCTCACAACTTCTCCTGCTTTCTCTGTACGAGTAGGACATGCTTCTACCCAGCCTGAATAGGTGCACACAATTACCAGCAGGTAACGATGTCCACCCGATTTAGGCATCACTGTAAAGTCTATTTGTAGATCGGACATGGGGAGTCCCCCCATAAACTGGACTCCTGGTGGCTTTACTGGTCCTTGTCTTGCATTATTCTTAGCACACGTTACACATCTGCGTACAATGGCCTGAGTCAAGTTGGACAATCTTGGTATGTAGAAATGTTTCCTGAGAGATTCTTCAGTACTGTCTCTCCCAGAATGTGTCCCGTTGTGATAATTTTGGACAATTTCTACCGCTAGTGATGCTGGTATGACTATTCTTCCATCTTCTAGCTGATACCACTTGTTCTCCAAATACTTTCCCGGTTCAGTCTTTAACCACTCCTCTTCTTGAGCTGTATAAACTGGAGTCCATTGGGACAGTGGAGTTGGTATAAGAGCAGCTATATGCCCCACATACTCCTGTCTTCCTGATTCAGCAGCACGCTTAGCTGCACTATCTGCCATCCGATTTCCCTTGGTTACATCACCATCTCCTCTCAGATGCGCTCGACAATGTATGATACCGACTTCTTTCGGCTCCCACACTGCTTCCAATAGTTGTAGGATTTCAGCTGCGTACTTGATTTCTTTGCCTTCTGAATTCAGTAGTCCTCTTTCTTTATACAAAGCTCCGTGGGCATGAGTGGTTAAAAACGCATACTTAGAGTCCGTATAGATATTTACTCTTAAACCTTCAGCCAATTGTAACGCTCGTGTTAGTGCTATTAATTCTGCCTTTTGTGCTGATGTTCCTTTCGCCAGTGGCCGAGCTTCTATCACCTTGTCTATTGTTGTCACTGCATATCCTGCATAGCGGATCCCTTCTTTCACATAACTACTGCCGTCGGTGTAATATTGAACATCGGGGTTCTGGATGGGAAAATCACGAAGATCTGGTCTACTTGAGAATACTTCATCCATTACTTCCAAACAATCATGTTGACTTTCAGTAGGTTGTGGCAAAAGGGTAGCTGGATTTAAGGTGTTTACAGTCTCTAAATGCACTCTTGGGTTTTCACACAACATTGCTTGATACTTGGTCATACGGCTATTACTAAACCAATGATTTCCTTTGTAATCCAACAACGTCTGTACTGCATGTGGGACTCGTACATAAAGTTCTTGACCCAGAGTGAGTTTATCGGCTTCAGCTACTAGCAGGGCGGCTGCAGCTACGGCTCTTAGACAAGGTGGAAGTCCGCTGGCCACTGCATCCAGTTGCTTAGACATGTAGGCAACAGGTCTTTGCCATGATCCCAAGTACTGTGTCAATACTCCCACAGCCATTCTTCTTTGCTCGTGTACATATAAGTAGAATGGTCGTGTGTGATCAGGTAGACCTAATGCTGGGGCACTCATCAAAGCCTTCTTCACATCTTCAAATGCCGTTTGCTGTTCTTGGGTCCATAAGAAGGGGTCGTGCTCTGTACCTTTGATAGCTGCGTACAGAGGTTTTGCTAGTATCGCATAACTGGGAATCCATATCCTACAGAAGCCTGCTGCCCCCAAGAATTCTCGCACTTGTCTTCTATTCTTGGGTATTGGTATTTGGCAGACAGCTTCTTTTCTCTCTGGCCCCATAATTCTTTGACCTTCAGAGATATGGAATCCTAGATACTTGACAGTTGGCAAACACAACTGAGCCTTCTTTCTAGACACCTTGTATCCTGCCTTCCAGAGAATGTGTAGTAGATCGTGCGTTGCTTGCTGACATTTTTCTTTTGTAACTGCTGCTATCAACAAGTCATCTACATATTGTAACAATACACACTCTCCTGGGATGGACTCGAAATCCAATAGATCTTGACTTAGGGCTGAACCAAATAGGGTAGGTGAATTTTTAAACCCTTGGGGCAGTCTTGTCCAAGTCATTTGGCGTTTTGAGCCCGTTACAGCGTTCTCCCATTGGAAAGCGAAAATACATTGACTTTCTGCGGCAATTCGGAGGCAAAAGAAGGCATCTTTGAGATCTAAGACTGTGAAGTAAGTAGCCCCGCCCGGAATTAAAGCAAGCAGGTTATATGGATTGGGTACAACTGGATGTATGCTAACAACCGCATCATTGACTGCTCTCAAGTCCTGCACAGGTCGATACTCATCTGTACCGGGCTTTTGAACAGGCAGCAATGGGGTGTTCCAGGGGGAAGTACAGAATTTTAGGATACCATACCGTATGAACTTATCCAGATAGGATTGGATGTTCTTCTTAGCCTTCTGCGGAATGTGATATTGTCTTAGGCTCACTGGATAAACCCCATGTTTCAGTTCAATTTTTATTGGTGGAATATTGCGGGCCAGTCCTGGTGGGTTGTTCTCTGCCCAAACTCCTGGTATGTTAAACAATGTCTCATCACTCCTAGGGTTTTGGCTAGTCAACACTGTATAAAGTCGCCACTCTTCTTCCTTTGGTACGGATAAAGTCATAATACCTGAAGGTCCATTAAACTTTAAAGATGTTGTTCCATCTGGTAGGAACGTAATCTGCGCTTGTAATTTGGATAGCATATCACGTCCCAGCAATTGGACTGGACATTCAGGCATATAAAGGAATTGGTGTTTTACTACGTGGCCTCCCAATGTACAGAGTCGACTTTTAAGAACCGGTCTTTCAGCACTTCTTCCAGTTGCTCCTATCACAGTAATAGTCCTTCCAGATGGAGGAGCAACTAGATTAGTCACCACTGAATGTTCAGCACCAGTGTCGATCATGAACGCACTCCTTTTCCCCCCTATTGATACATCGACCATAGGCTCCGCTCGACCAAGGGGGATGGAGCCCGGTCGGTATCAATAGTCCTCCATGACAGTGTCAGCCAATCCTACAAAGTCCCTACCTTCTCTATCGCGGGACCTTTGCGCTGCTGGAATATACCTGTCTTCCCTAACACTTCCTCTGTTCCCATTACTCCCTCTATAACCATTACTCCCTCCGGGGCCTCCTCTACCTCTCGCTCTACCTCTAAAGTTTCCGTAGCCTGCCCTGGGTTGGTCTCTCTCGTACTGCTCTCTTTGCGGACATTCGTTCCTCCAATGCCCTTCTTCCTTGCAATACGCGCATTGATCCCTACTCAAAGGCTCCCTACTCCATCTATTATTGCCTCTATCTGGGCCCCGTTTATCTACGCCTGCGATCGCTACCGCTAGCATATCAGCCTTTTTACGCATCTTGCGCTCTTCCTCTTTCTTACTTTCTGTATCCCTGTTCATATAGACCTTATTTGCTACCTCCATTAGTTGGGTGATGGACATACCTGCAAACCCTTCTAACTTTTGTAGCTTGCGCTTAATATCTCCGTATGCTTGGCTGACAAAGGCGGAGTTAACCATTCGGGAATTGTCTGCGTCTTCCGGATTAAAGGGGGTGTACAAGCGGTACGCCTCCAATAATCGGTCATAAAAGACACTGGGCGCTTCATCGCTTTTCTGAATCACCTCAACTGTCTTCGACATGTTAATAGCTTTCTTTCCTCCTGCTTTCATGCCAGCAATTATAGCGTCTCTATAGGCTCTGAGTTGAACCATATCAGCACCATTTACGTTCCAATCGGGATCAGTGTTGGGATAATGTGTTGCGGCCCATGCTGCTGGATTAGCTTGGTTCAAAGCACGGGCTCTATCTTCTAATGCTTTAATGGCTGCTTGATTTATTCTTGTCCTTTCCTCATTGTTAAATAAAGTCATTAGTAACTGCTGGCAATCAGCCCATGTCGGATTATGCGTCTGTACTATTGAGGTGAACAGATCAGTCATAGCTTGTGGTTTCTCAGTATACGAGGAATTATGGGTCTTCCAGTTTAAAAGGTCGGTAGTGGTGAAAGGGACATATACGAAGACAGGGTCAGCGTGTGCCATTTGACCTGCGGCATCGATATAAGCTGACCCGGGATTCAGACGAAGAGGCATCTGATAGTGCTTTAATTGTTGGGCACCAGTCAACTGTCGGGTTTGGATGGGGCTACGTAGGGAAGCGTCAGTCATGGGTTCCGGTCGGGGAGAGATAGGGTATGGGGATGTGGGAGGTTGGTTTTGGGAAAAGGTAGTGAATAGAACACTTCGGGCCGAGCTAGATGAAGCTTGACCGGAAGTCTGAAGTGGCGCCAAATCAGGATATTCGTTTCTAATGGGGGTGGGTTCTGGTTCCGGAAGGGGAGATTTAGTACGAGGGGGGGTGGATCCTGTACTGGAGGAGGAAGCGGAAGTGGATGAGGGTAATGAGGGAAGGGTTACAGGACTTCCTGTATTTGCGTCACTTCCTCTTACCGGAAAGTAAGGGGGCGGCAAAGGGATCTCGGACTCAGGGGGCGTGTCCAAAATGGGCCTAACACCAGTCCTAGTGGACGAGCAAGTCCTAGCTACCATGAGGCGACACTGCTCCTCGTGGCATGTCTGGAGCCATTTTGGCGAGTCATTTACGGCCTGTCTCCAACAGTCAATATAAGGAAACTGGCCGTAAAGTTCAGGCCTACCCGATACAGCCACGTGTAAGCGCTGTACCAGAGTTGGATCCAAACTGCCACGTGGCGGCCATGCCGCAACCAAAGTAGGCCACTCCCTAGTACACAAAGTGACCAAACGTACAGGAGACATCTTTACCCCAAAATCACAAACTTTGAATCCCTTTTTAAAATTCTTAACCATACATCCTAAGGGATCCGGAATCGTTGACTGCGACGCACCCATACCTAACAATGGAACGTCGTCGACAACGAATACTATACACGCGTACTATTCAACAGTCACACCCGTTTCCTCTGGCAACAGCACCACGTGGTACGGTTACCAAGTGAAACGTACACAATAACAATAAACACTCAGGGAATTCCCGTACACACACAGCTGTTACACCAGTCACTATATAATCAATATTATGCCCTTTGGCGTAACTATACAGTCAACCACGCTATAATTCTCTATATACGAATTACCCGTCTATAACACACCCCAGTAACATCGTCTTTTACAAATAGCGGTTACAGTACGGTTAGCATAGGTCAAAGCACAAGTTAAGGTCACAATACAATTATTAGTGGTTATGGTGTTAAACATGCAATGGACGACAATGATTAGTACTTATTATATAATGTCAGTAAATATACAGGGTTATGGTACCGTGCACTATAATACAGCAACACACTATTAACACTCTCGCTAGACGGCTGAGCTCGCGCTATCTAACAAGATATACACTTTACTAAAACAATCGTTAACACATTTACAATTCCCAACTAAACTATTGGCCAGTACCTTGAATGGACTACCTAAAACTATATACACCCGTTTTGGTTAGCCACACTGCCCAATCACCACATATATATAGCGAGCTAGAGATCCGAATTTACACAGGCGCCTCTTAGTCGCACTATACAACGAGCTAGAGATCCGAATTTACACAAGCGCCTCTTAGTCGTACTATCAAAAGTCTAGTGGGTTCCAAATTTACACGCCTTCCCACTTAGCCCAGATAGGATGAGAACTAGCGAACCGAATTTACACAGGCGCCGCTTAGTCTCCCGGTCCCTCCGACCTAGCGAACGTAATATACACCCTAGAACGCTAGTCTAGACAAGACACCGGTGTCCGGCTAGGGCTATCTTACACCAGGACCCCGCCTGACTAACCAAATCAAACGGTCTGACTAAAGAGCGTTCGATCGAGCGGTGCGCCTTCGCTCCTTCCCTCCGACAGAGGGGGCAGATACAGATTCAAAAACCCCTTTGGGCCTACCGCACAATCGGTATACCCCTAGCGGGTCCTGCCGTCTAAAACAGCAGTTGTCTTACCTCCTCGTTCCTGAACCTGAGTTCACACTCATCGACGGGGACACCCCAGCACTTCTCACGTAGAGGCCGATGATCTCCTGGACAACAGACCAGTGGCGCCGAGACGAAGGGAGGTCCACGCAGAAGTTCAGGGGTGCAGCCGTAGAGAACGTGGGCAAAGATAGACCGTCTCACGCCTCTGCCTCTCAGCTACCGTTGAACGATGAGCTTCCCGGCCAATGCACCAAATGATACCGGAGAAACTGACGGAAGCCAAGCACAGAGAGATGGACACAGGTTTCTTCAGGAAGGAAGAGATTCTTTATTGGATCACCGATCGGGACTCAGAGGGACTAGCGTCACCAAAATACAGCAAAGTCTGAGTACTGAATACATAGAGTACATTCCTTATATAGCACTGTAGCTCCTCCCACAATTAACTACACCCACACATACCCTTAACCTATTTAATAAATAGAGTCTAAACTCATCCATCCGGTCTAACCACGTGGCTCATCTGATACAAAGGAGAGGGACGCGTAATTCCAGTTCTTACATTCCTGCACCTGGTCAGTACAGTGATGACAGTATCTTAGCTACGTGTTATTAACTAACTGATACTACAAACACATATACATACATATGCCTTGTGGCAATCTTAGCCTGCTAAACTTGTATTTTACTGGAATTACATCACAGTGTAGCCACTTCCAGCACTTTGTGAGGGAGTCAGAGCACAGGCACTGGATTTACCAGCATATGCTCAAATCATCACAGAGTGTTAGCCTGGGAGGGTTTCTGTTGCTCGTGCAGTCCATTGGATCAACAGCGAGCCCACCAGAGTGACCAGCAAGGGTGTTTCATTGCTCTTTCCTGTACAGGACGTAAGCAAGAGATTGAAAAATAGAATGAAAAAAAAAAGTTATATATAAAAGGTATCACTATATGGGAAGACTGTGTTTAACACATCCTCCCCACAGTCACACTCAGTCATAATTGTACACACACGCAGGTACATACACATGTACACAGTGCCAGAGACACAGACACATTCAGAAAAGCAGACACTCAGGCACATAAAACAGGTACATTAGCATAGACACAACCACCACCCCCCCCATACAGCTCTTAGTTTCCTCCCCACACATCACTCAGCCACTACACATGCTCTCACACACATACCACTCACTAGAAATAGAGCTTACAGTCTAGAGAAGACGGGGTACAAAAACACAATAGGGCAGCAAGGGTCACAGCCAGCAAACAAGGTGGAACATAGTTCATCCCCTCCTACACCACAAATGGTAGGGAAAAGTGTTTTTAATTAGAATTGTGATAAGTATTAAAACAATGCACAGAGCTCCACCGCTCTAAATATTTTTTATATGTAGAGCTCCATCTTCATCTCCACCCATCCTGTCACAAATTACTCTCTGCTCTTCCTTTCCTACACGGTCTTCCTCCTATTTTTTCTCCCATCATTTTCACCCATCCCTCCTTCACTACCCATCATTTATCCTTGGGGCACCTGTTTTAAAGAAAGATATAATGGCAATGGAAAAAATGCAAAAGTGGACTACAAAATTAATAAGGGAATTGGAAGATTCCTACATAAGGTAGAGCATGGATCTACAATGTAACACTGTCCTGAGATCATCATAAGTCTGTCCTGCTTGTTCAAGCTAGGGTAGTGGCATTATGAACTACACACACTCTAGTTCTTCGCCTGCATGCATTCCATCTCTAGTGATGGTAGCAAGATGTCGCTGTGAGTTCTCGATGGGGAGAAAGGAAAATAGGGCTAATAGTTCCAGCCAAAAGATGAAAATAGGAACAAAGATGATTAAGGGACAGCCACTAAATGACAGCCACTAATTTTATTCATAGATTAAGTGAGAAGTGATTAAAAGAGGGAAGAAAGGAATGGGAAAGTGAGAATACAAGGTGAATGCAAAGTACATTTCAAATTTAAGGTCAAAGTAACCAAACTGAAAACATTATCTACGCTTTCAGTTTGGCTACTTTGGCCTTAAAGGAACACTCCATGCACCCAGACCACTTCTGCCCATTGGAGTGGTCTGGGTGCCAACTCCCACTACTCTTAACCCTGCAAGTGAAATTATTGCAGTTTTTTATAAACTGCAATAATTACCTTGCAGGGTTAACTCCACCTCTAGTGGCTGTCTACTAGACAGCCACTAGAGGGCACTTCCTGGATCATAGCACAGATTATCTGTGCTAGAGCATCGCTGGACGTCCTCACGCTGTGTGAGGACCTCCAGCGTTGCTCATTTCCCCATAGGAAAGCATTTTCAATGCATTTTCAATGCTTTCCTATAGGGAGCGCTAATGCGCATGCACAGCATTGACGCGCATGCGCATTAGGTCTCCCGGTCGGTGGGCGGGATTAGTCTCGCCCACCGGCCGACGCAATGCAGAGGAGGAGTGGCGGCGGAGGAGGAAGCAGCGACTTGGGACATTGTCGCTGCCTCAGGTAAGTTACTGAAGGGGTTTTCACCCCTTCAGCAACCGGGGATTGGGGGGTGGGAGGGAGAGGGGACCTGCAGTGCCAGGAAAACGGATTGTTTTCCTGGCTCTGGAGTTTCCCTTTAAGTTTAAAATTCACTTTGAATTCTAACTTTAGTTAATAACCCTGTTAGAGGCCTGTGCCACTGATCTTAGTGGGAAACTGGTGTCGTTACTGCTGTGCCATTGCCCATACCATCTTTTATTTTCCAATTTAGAATTATTTTACTGATTAGTTTTTATTTCTTGTGAGACACATTATTTGATTTATAGTGTGCTTCGGTGCCAATGCATGTGCTTTGCAAATTGCAATGCAGTATGTGGCAGCTTACTGGACAAGTGAACCCTGTGTGGCAGGTCTTTTTGACCCATTTTGGTTTGTCTAAATCATTTTATTGAAAACAAAATTCATGAGAAATGAAATGCCACATGGAAAAAATGTGTTTATCCAGGATCAGTGCTTTAAAAATTATGTATTTGTAAGTATTTATGAACTTCTATTTGTGTGATGACATGGTTCTGGTGGAGGTTTAAGACTGTTGTCACCAATGGTTTTCAATTTTGTCTCAGTCCAAGAAAGTAAAGAGACATTTGGCATGTGTATTTCCAAGTATGACAGCGTTTTGATATCGATTATAAATGGGAATTTATGTGCGTACTTCTCCCAAATGAGGAGGTATTTTTCTAATAAACAGCATTTTGTTTGTTGTAAATTTATTATAGTCTTATCTGGAAAATGTAAAAAAAATAAGCACTGTTCAGCTAATGATGACAAATTGCAAAACATTATGGAACATTTAATTTTGATAAATGACATAACCAAATCCTATAAATCTCTGCTGTTTACCATACGTTGCAGAGTTAACAGTTTAGTGATTCATTTGTTATCATTCCCACATTTGCATTGAGCATAATATTACCATCCAATAAATACGAGCTAGCAATAATCTTCAAAGTTAATGATTATATAGCAAGAGGGAACGTTTCCCATACTGCATTTAAAGTACATATTTTTAGTTAGACCATATTGACTTATTGTATTAAAAAAACGTGTTGTTCAGATCGTCAAACATGCAGTCACACAAAATATTTTTATTCATAAAATAGTACTGCACAATACCAGAACCACAATTTATATGTACTTAGTCTATAATGCCCCAAATCTTTTCAACAGACATGCAAGTCAATAATGATCAAAGTGAAATTCTGTGGGTCATGCTCAATTTCTCAGAGAATACACGAATCAGTCAAAACATTAAAATCACCTGCCTAATATTGAGTATGTCCCACTAGTGCTACCAAATCAACTCTGATGCATTGAGGAATAGACTTCACAAGACCTCTGAATGTGTTCTGTGGTATCTGGCACCAATACATTAGCAGCAGACCCTTTAAGTCTTGGAAATTGCAAGGAGGGGCATCCATACATTGGATTTGCTGTTCTTCCACATTCCAAAGTTGCTCAATAGGATTGAGATCTGGAGAATTTGGAGGCCAAAACCTTGAACTCTTTGTCATGTTCTTCAAAACTTTTTTGAACTGTGGAAGGGTGCATTATCCTTCTGAAAGAGGCCACTGCCATCAAGTAACACCATTGCCATGAAGGGGTGTATGTGGGCTGCAACAATCTCTAGATAAGTGGTATGTTTTAAAGTAACATCCACATGAATGCCAGGACTCCGATTTTCCCAGCAGAACATTGTCCAGAGCATAAAAGTAATAGACTTCCTTCTTCCTACAGTGCATCCTGCTGCCATCTCTTCCCCAGGTAAACAATTCACATGCACTGGCCATCTACCTCATCTAAAATATAATGTAATTCATGGTCCAGTTCTGATGCTCACATCCAAATTGAAGGAACTTTCAATGGTGGACAGGGGTTATTTTGGGCACTTTGATCGGTCCACATCCACATATGCAATAAATTATGCTGCACTATGTATTCTGACACCTTCCTATCAAACCAGCATTAAATGTTTCAGCAACTTGAGCCACATTAGCTCTTTTGTGTGATTGGATCAGGCAAGCTAGCCCTCACTCTTCACGTGCAACAGTGAGCTTTGGACCTACCATGATTCTGACATGAGTTCACTGGTTATCTTTCCTTGCAACACTTTTTGTAGGTACTAACCACTTCATACCATGAACATCCCACAAGACTTGCGGTTTTGGAGATGCTCTGACCCAGTTGTCTAGCCATCACTATTTGGCCTTTGTCAAAGTCATTTAGATAAATTTTGTTTGTCCATTTTTTTCTGCTTTTTCACATGAAATTTAAGAACTGATTGTTCACTTTCTGCCTAATATGTCCCACCCCTTTACATTTGTCATTATAACAGTATAATAAATATTAATACCTTCAGCTGTCAGAGATTTTAATATTCTGACTAATCGGTGTATCAAAATATACAGTAGATTATATATAATCACATAAATGTGCTATATATAATCATATAATGTAACAGACTGTGATATCATTGCCTGGTTAACCTATATGCTGCCATATTACCCATATGAATTAACACAAAATTATATATCTTTTAATAAAGGCATTTAAAACAGAAAGAGTGACTCAGCGATATCAAAAATAACAGAAGCATTTTATTACAACTAGCAAACACTATATCTATATCTATTGTGGCCTTGTCAGTTATAGGCAGTTCTCTCTAGATTGAATCATGGAAATACAAGGCATGCTTAAACAAATTTTGATAGTGGCACAATCTTTGAATGAGTTCCCTTCAATTTATACATGTACTGAGATACATGCAGAAATCCTTTTTAATTGTTTTCATGATACTATGCATTACATTGGCTGTCTCTTGATCATTCCTGGCAATGACTTCAGGAACTATTTTTTTTATTTTGGTAAAATATTGATCACTGCTTCTTACGTAAAACCTTAAGGACCAATGATGGCATTATTCCATCATGGCAGTCCGTGCTAAGAAGACCCATGATGGAATAAATCTGTCATGTACTAAAGTTAGTACATTGTGGGCATCACATCGATGTGGAGTTAATGCTATTGCTTTGTACATAATTGCCCAAGGCAGATTAGCAGCAGCATATGGTGCTTTCCCAACTTATATGATTGCTGTGATAGCCAATCACAGCGATCACAGTGCTGCTGGACATCTGATCCGCCTCCCACCACCTTGTTGTGAGTTGTGAAGTGGAGAGTTACTTTGTGTACTGCTATGAATGAAATTTCATCAGTAAAATTAAAACTCCTCTTAGTCCTCTAAACCCAAATTTAACTCGTTCCCTGCCCTTTGATCATCCGCATTGTTTACAACTAGCCCCCCCCAATTTCCCACTAAAATAAGAAGTTTGAAAGCCTGTGTACCCCCCCCCCCCCACCCCCCAAAACAAAAGAAGAGTCCATAGACTTCAGCAAATAGCATTCTCCTGTTCATGATTTAAATTCAGATGCTTATATTTAAAATAGATCTGGCCTTTGTAAGGTAATTTGCACTCACAGTCTGCTGTAATGCTTACAAATATTGCCAACAAAAAACACTTTTCCCACTTCACTTCGGACAAACTAGCAAAAAATAGGATAAGGATCAAAATATGCCATTTAAGATACGCTGAGGTGTCTTCTTTAAGTAATGATAGACCTTTGTGAAATAGTTTGAGCAAGCAACCTGCTAAAATGTTCCAAAATAAGACATGGACCCAGCATCTTAATTCAAAGTTTAAAAAAACACTGAAATGGCTGTGTCTCATATTTGTACTTTAGAACATCCAAATATACCTGACAAAGGTACACATGGGGATTTGCTGTACTCAGAAGACATAGCTGAGGAGACATGTTAGATGCTATACTACCGTAGCAAACATAAGGATTACAAAATATTCAAGAAAATCTTAATGTGTGTCAAAAAGGCATAAAAAATGCCTATTCCCACTACACTTTGTACAAACTTGTGAAAGAAGTCCCTCACGATCAAATTATGACATTTTAGATACCCTGAGGTTTTTTTTATTTAAGAAATGGTAAGCGTTTGTTTTGTGAGGTAGTTTGAACTAGAAACCTGCTAGAATGTTTCAAAATGAGACATAGCTTCGTTAAATCCATCTATGAAATTTCACTCTTCTATGGCACTGCAACGTCACAAATTATTGACAAATCCATATATTGGGTGTATTGTTGTACTCAGATATAGCAGAGCATTTTTTTTTTTTTTAATCACTGATGACAAAATGATGACACATTAAATTACAATATACACCATATGTAATACCCTTGAGGGTCTTCTTTCAATGGTACTTAACTGTCAAACTGCTAAAATTCCACAAAATAAGATATAGAGTTAGACTCATTAAATCCATCAATGAAAATTCAGATCTAAAAAGCTGAAATTGTATAGTCTCTTATACGGCACTGTAATTTCACAAGATAGTGTCTATGACATACATTGGGGGTATCAATGTATTCAGAAGATGTAGCATAGCATAACTTTGTTTTTTTACAGTGGCATACAGATTTATAACTGTCTAGCAAAAATGCAATGTGCATTTAAAAAAAATGCAAAAATCATTTTCTACAAACTTTGAGATTAACTGTTGAAAATATGGTGGCACGATAAGGCACAATATACAACATATGATATACTCTACAGTGTCTACTTTCACAAATGGTAGGCCTTCATGGGGCGATTTGCACAATCAAACTTCTATTATGCTACAAAATTAGACAAAGTTCCATCAAAATATACCTATCAAAATTCTAATTGTAAAATTGAAATGCTCGGGTCTCTTATGTGGTGCTGTAGCCTTATATAGTAGCAACAACATATATTAGGGGTATCTTTGTTCTCAGAAGATGTATATGAACATAATACTTAATTTTATACAGTAGAAGCATACAGTAGGTCTAGGAAATACACTTTAAAACATCTCATTATAGGTGTGTATGTTAAACAGTAGAATCAGTTTTTTTACTATAATTCAAAAAACACTTAGGCAAATATCATGGTATGTCTACTTTATATAAATATATACATCTGTATTGCAATTTAGTTCCTGTGTTGGCTATTAAATGGAAAACACAAACATACCACTGTTGTATGTCTGACATTTGATATGGTCTAATTGCAGCTTACTATAATGTGATGCATTACTGGGCAGGCAATTATCTAAAGACTTTCATTTCTACAGGCACAATATACAACATATGATATACTCTACAGTGTCTACTTTCACAAATGGTAGGCCTTTATGGGGCGATTTGCACAATCAAACTTCTATTATGCTACAAAATTAGACAAAGTTCCATCAAAATATATCTATCAAAATTCTAATTGTAGAGGCTTCCGGTTGGCGTATCGAGGTGAACAGTCGCACATCACAGGAGCTCCGTGCTGAAACCAGAAAAAAACACACTTAAATTATCAAAACTTACCACCGCTGACCGCAGCCTGCACGCAGGTATCCCACACGACAAATGGGTCGCAAACACAGAAAGAAGGCGACAGAAATGACAGCCCCAGCACTCACAATCGGGGAAATGTGGAGGCGAGCACGCGGCCCGAGCGAAGCCAATATGGCGGCGCTCCACGGAGGTTGTACGGACTTCTCGGATGAGTATTCCGATGAAGCAGAAGAAGACTACCCCCTAACTCCTGACCCGAAGCCAAAGCAAACCCCATGCACTGCAAAGAAGGACCCTGATGCCGAGCTTGTGACCACTGGGGTGCTAAAAGCCCTGCTGGCGGACCTACAACATAATATCCTCACTGATACCGCGGCCTTGAGGGGCGAACTACAAGGCCTGACAGGCCGTATCACGGTGCTAGAGGCCTCCACCCAAAAGCACGAGAGCACTATTGCCACGCTGCGGGGCGAGCTGAAAGAGCTGCACCATAAACACGCATTGCTGGAACGGCGCTTGGATGCCCAGGAGGATACGAAAAGACGATGCAATGTTAAAATCAGAGGGCTTCCGGACGAGCTGCCGGAGACAGAAGTCCCACGTAAAATCGATCGCCTCCTAACCAGCATACTCCCTTCAGGTAACCGTACCTCTATCATACCCACAAACATCTTCCGGATCCCAAAACCAGCCAAAGCCCCTAAATCAGCCACCAGAGACACTATACTTACCTTTAAAAACGGAGCAGACAAGGCAACGGTCCTAACCGCCCTCCGGGGAAAAACCCCCTTACAATTTGAGAGCGCAAAGCTGACATTCTTCGAGGACCTGTCAGGGGGCACCCTGGCGTGGAGAAGATCACTCCGACCCCTCACTACCACACTCCAGCAACATAACATTCCGTACCGCTGGCGGTTCCCCAGCTCACTCCAAGGGCAACGTGGAGAAACAATCCACCTAATCCACGACCCACAGGATGCAGCAGACCTGCTACAGACTTTGGGCCTAACATGCGACTCACTTCTCCAGGCGGGCCCCAAAGCCACTACCACTCCGACTCACAGTTGGAACCCGGCAACCAGCGCCCCGTTCGTTCCTCGGAACCTCACGCCGGTCACATATGCCGCGGTCACCACCTAAACAGAGGACATTTATGGGGTACAAGCTTGAAGCCTCTTTTTCTATGGACGCTGTCCATACTGCACTGCAACCTCTTCAAAAGAGACTTTCCGACGAGATTGAACTTTCACGTAATATACACTGTCAACTAAATGTTTACTGTTTACTGCCAAATGTTTCAGCACCTCCATGAGTCTTTATACATTAGTATAGCGCCCCAAAGCACGCATCAGACTTACTTTTAGATAACCTGCCACCTATTTTGCATGCCTACACGGCACCCAACTTGTTTCTCCCTCATGTTTATTTCCTCTCCCTCTCTCAAGTAGGCTTAATTTGTGTTGCCCTCAGCCTAATTCACACGTTGTATATACCTAATAATGGAGCATAGACTAGGTGGAATTACTGTCATACACCTGCCGTTACTGTTAGAACAGCAACCATGCTCGGCGACGCCAAGACCCCAGGGGACTTTTCGGAATGTGCCCGGCCAGAGCCGAACACTAGTGTAGGCTGACACTCACCAACTCTCCCTGCCGCACGGCGGCCTGGACTGCTGTCATGCTATCACATCAATGCAGCCATCGAGGACTATGTCCCGCCAATTTCTAATTTTAATTTTAATTTTTCATGCCCCACATCCCCGCGGAAGGCGAATGATAGATTGTTTATGATCTGTTTTTGTAACGTACTGTTTAATTAACCTACCCACACATAACGGCTTAGATATATCACACTCCGACTAGAAACCTCTGCAGGGGATCCGTTCAGATATACGCTGATTTATCATGGGCTGGGAGATAGGTGTCCGGCTCCTCTCTGAGGGTTGCCTCTGGGCCTCGCACACATCGCTACTATAAACTTAGCGCTTCGCGCTAGCCTGGGTAATCAACTAGTGTTACCTGAGTAAGCCTGCCTATCCCATGATATTACCAGATCGACGAATAGGTCTAGCCGGTTTGCAGCTTAATGAAACACTTTAAGCCGAAGTTATGCTGCGTAGTAGGGCTTCGCCTGTAAATATTAAATATTACAGTATTGACATGTACACTCATAATCACTCAGGTCTTGTCTAGCCTGCCTAGCTTGTTTAGCCTAAGTAACACTGTTTTGTCTTCCCTAGGCATATTTAGTGTGAGGTCTCAATCGAGCATAGTGGACAGTATGCCACAAATATAGGCAATATGTTTCTTATTTGGGTTTTATTTTCTTTCTGTGTATCGTACCTACTCCACCTGAATATCCTGGCCTAACCTACTTAACCATCATCACACTCAGACCGCTGCTGTGCTTAAATATGTATGCAGATTAGATTCCTCAAAAATTGAGTGTGCCTGATTATTAGCTTCTGGTACAACTATGGAAACCTGCATGTTCATGGCATATCTACTAACATAATCGAGGCAGGACAGATTAGGAGCTAACTGAACATACTGTGCTAACTAGCAGCTCTCTAAACACCATACTGCCGGACTGTCTGACCTGTCGTATTTACTTACCTGCCCTCAACACGACGTCTAAGTTAGTGCATAACGTTGAAATTATAAAGCCTATGACTCTTAGCATATGTGATTGTTTCAACCAATGTTGTGAGATCAGTTTTTGAAATAAGCCTGTAATCAAAAAAACAAAAAATGCGCTAATGCCCATGCCAATGTTTTGAATGTTTGATATACACGAGCACGCTGTTGTGGCGTCTGTATTGTTATTGTACTCACCTGCGCAACCAAAATAAAGAATTAAAAAAAAAATAAATTCTAATTGTAAAATTGAAATGCTCAGGTCTCTTATGTGGTGCTGTAGCCTTATATAGTAGCAACAACATATATTAGGGGTATCTTTGTTCTCAGAAGATGTATATGAACATAATACTTAATTTTATACAGTAGAAGCATACAGTAGGTTTAGGAAATACACTTTAAAACATCTCATTATAGGTGTGTATGTTAAACAGTAGAATCTGTTTTTTTACTATAATTCAAAATACACTTAGGCAAATATCATGGTATGTCTACTTTATATAAATATATACATCTGTATTGTAATTTAGTTCCCGTGTTAGCTATTAAATGGAAAACACAAACATACCACTGTTGTATGCCTGGCATTTGATATGGTCTATTTGCAGCTTACTATAATGTGATGCATTACTGGGCAGGAAATTATCTAAAGACTTTCATTTCTACAGGCACCTAGTAATCTGGATCCACCTGAAAAGAGTATGTATCATCTTTATGTGGATACACAACACTCACATGTAGTGATCAAGTACTGCACATTTTATCAGTCCTCACAACACTGGGTGGAAAAGTTTGTCTGTTGGTTGATCAGATAGACTGATAGCACATTATATGTCACACGAGAAAACCATGTGACCTCAAAAATCTGATAAAGGTAGATGCTAAAATTAAACTTTATCTAATATTTCTTTGCTTACAATTGGTAGATTGATACAACCTCATAAATGGGATGCAAATACCTAAGTAGAGAGAGCAGAGGAAAACCCTCACATAAAGTATGATATATGCATTTGCTAATAATTTGGTTCAAATGATGTACTGATAAAGTTTTATTTTCCGTCTAGGTAACTGAACACAAATTCCCCTATAAACTGCTATAAAAAAATCATTGATGGTTTATATTGAATAGTTGATATCAAGTGCAATTATATTTGAGTAGTTTTCATGAACTGGATTACTAAACTAATGAAGTATAAAGTTCTCTGCTGTGCTTAGTTAATAGGCTGTCAAATTTAAGTAACACCATACTTTTCTATCCTTGTTTGGCGCAGTCAGACAGGCCTGCCCTTTGGGTAGGGCAAGCTGAGCATCAGCCCTGGGCAACATGCTTTGTAATTGAAGCAGCTACCACATTTAAATCTCTGAATGCCAAGCAATGTATAACAGTGAGACTGGCAGTGTGGGTGCCATGATGTGATGTCATATCCTGGCACAAGATGCCTGTTTAATGTGCAACTGCATGCCAAGAAGAAGCATTAAGCATGGTTGTGATTCCTAGTGTCCAGCTCTATGGTTCCCCCAACACTAAAACTAGACAGTTCTGAACTTTCTCTAAATGATTACTGTGAGAGGAGGGAGGGAGTGTGAGGGGTGCAATGTGTGTGTATGTGTGAGAATGAATTGGGAAGTATAGGCCTATGTTGTATGTATGTGTGGGGGGAAATGGGAGCAAATATATATAAATATATATTAATAATAATATATTAAATATATATATATATATGTGTGTGTATATATGTATATATATATATATATATATATATATATATATATATATATAATTATTATTATTATTATTATTATTAAATAAATAAGCATTATATCCTCCCTCCCTTCTTACCTCCCACAAGATCCGGTACTGTCAGAGCGTTGCCATGGTAAACGCGGCAGCACTCCAAGCTTGGAAGATGAACATTCCTAGGCTGCAGACTAAAGCCCCCAGGTTTCCCTGGATTTAAGTGCCAGTGGGCCGGTGAGGGAGATATTTGATTTTCCCACCTGCACGTGAAAGCAAACATCAAGGCTCGTGCTTGGATACCACTGGTCCTGCATGGGCTGGCAGGGGAGATTCTCTGATGGTTGTCAGGGCATCAGGAAAAAAAGTGACAGGTTTCCTTCATTGAAACAATATTTTGCTTCTGACTCTTGCTTTACATATACTGATGTCAACACACATCTTTATTTTTATGCCTTTGGATGTGCTTCCAGTTTGTGTAAGTGCAGATATTTGACGTAATATATCAAAAGTGCCAAAGAGGTCAGGCTGAAAAGTAGTCTGTCAGTAATGCAATGTGGAACAAGATTACTAGCTGAAGTAGTAGGTCAAATGGTGGGATTGTGGGCCGATTCAAGCAGCGGTCAGACATGGTATTCGGATCAGGGGAAGACTAATAGAGCTTTGTGATCATTGACATCATGTAGGAAAGTATGCACTGATCTCTCTAACCCATGTGTATAATCCACACTGGTTGGGTACATGATCAAAACAAGAATGTGGATCTTCATGCAAACCAAGGTTCATAGAAATAGGAAAGAAATAGGAACTCGTGCTCTGTGTCTCCTGAAAATTACCAAAGAAGATCTGTAAAGGTTGAGAATAGGCATGTACAAGGACATCTTGCGCAGCAGCACTAATATATATGACAGTAAAATATGTAAGTATAGTGTAGTGATAACAAACACAATACAACTTCCCACCATCTTTTGGCGATTGTCTTAGCAATGTTGATGAGATTAAATCAGCAGAGATGTTGGTGGCCTCCACTCATGACAGATCAGATGACTCTTATATGGTACCCTTTCTTGCTTCAGACATTTGACCTTGACTCTGTATCTGTTGCTATTGTTATTTGACATTGCATCATAATACTTACACATGTACAGGTGATTCCCGTATCTTGCCAATCTTGCCAAGCCTCTGTCCTTTTTACCTTTTAATACTGCAGTGTGTATCATGTACTCTGCATTTTTTAAGAGGCCTGGGTATTCAGCTTTGTTCTCCTCTTCCCATATCTACCCTCCTTAACGTTTGTGTGTGTGTGTGTGTATAATATACTCTATATATTTGTGTATGTGTAGATACTGTAAATACTATCTATTTATAAATCACTGTTAGTAATTTATTTGTGAAGCTGTCTATATAATTTTTGATGGTATTTATGAGAGGGCATCCTCTTGTTCTGTATACTGAAGGTGATTTTTTAATTGTTCTAGATTGATTATGTACCCTCTAGCCTCAGTTTTTGGACCAGTTATAATTTAGCTAGAGAGCTTTTTATTATTATGAACAACGTTTATGTAATATAGATAGATAGTGTGTAATATGTCTATAATTAAATTGAAGGTTCTAGTATTGCAATTATTCTGAGCAAAAAATAGTAAATATATTCACACTATATTATGTAACCCCTCGCTGAAAATAAATGTCAAATATTGGTCTTTTCCCTGTAATTTAGAAAAATAATCTGCATTTTCAAAGCCAGAAATATGAAGCTGCCCCTAGCTCATGTTTACCAGAATGTTAAAACACATTTCAGTATTCCCCAGTAGTACAGGACTCTTGACTATTTATAGCCTAGCAGTGCCAGATCTGTGAGAGGGAATTGGAGGGTGTTGCAGGAATTAAAACAATAACATACTTGCAATAGTGAGTATAACACAGTTTTAGGTACAACAGAATTGTGTATGATTTCTAGACAGGGAGATTAACATGCAAATCTTTCATTTTATTGTTGTCGTCTACACAATTAAACCAGTAATGCCACAGACATCAGACGAGTTGTATACATTTCACAAATGTTTTCACATGTGTGCCGTCTTTCCATAAGTGATCATAATAACAACTAAAAAGTGTTTAAAATAAATCAGGCACTCTAGTCTTTTACATGTTGATCCAACAAGGGCTTTTCATGTGTGAGAGAAATGCTTCTTACCAACACAACTACAGAGAATCACGATGACTGTAGAACAGAGATTTACCTCTCATTGGTGTTTGTTACTCTTTCTTTATTGGTCAGACTGTAAACCTTGCTCATTGTGTTATTGTATTATTACTGATCAGATTATAAATTAAAAAAAACACATCTATACATATCATATATGTGATCTTTTGCTATCAAATGTTGATTGTTGAAAAAAAAAACAACAACATTTCAGCAGACTAAGAATAAACTAAAGTAAAAACAATTTTTTGTTAGTTTGACAAGTTTACTACTTTCCCAAAATGAAGTATAGAATATTTATAGCAATATCTCCTTTGCCCTAGCTAAGAAAGAAGACAAGCCCTTTTTTACAGGAGTGTAACCTTGTTTTTGGACGTTGACAATGCCTTTTTCAGTGAAACTCAATTTCCTATATTTTCTTATTCCCTCTAAGGCTGCTTTAGTTGATTTGGTTTTATAAACACAGAATTTGTTATTGTTTAGTTTCCCAACAGCATTGCGTAATTAAAACATTACAGTGGTACGTTCAAGACCTTGTTTAAGATCTCAGTTGGTAAATAGATGGAAAAAATCCATTTTATTTTTATTAAAATGAGCTTTAAAATGATTAGAAACTAATGTTAGCATTAATTTTAAAATGTATCAGATTCAAACAATGTTTGTTTGTTTACTTGCTTTATAATTGAAAAACATGTTCTTATCCTTTTTTTTAGGTTTCTGAGATTAAATTCATCAGACCATAGTAAAAGTGGTACAATAAGAATTGGTTGCTTAGGGAAATGGAATCTCTCACTTTACAATATTACTAAGGAATTGTGCATAAACAAAAGCATGAGTCAGTAGTTTGTCCAACATTTAAAGAAATGTGATGCACTATATTAATGTTTAACTCGACTGTTTGCAAAGCACTGAATAAAAATGTCATCAGTATTATTGAAAAACAATCTCTTCACTATCAAAAATGTGTGTACATGATTGGCACACTCGCAAACAGATTTTGTTCACCAAACATGCATTTGCCCTTAGTGTTTTCTAGGCAGCCCGCAGCGTCATGGCACCAGAAGTCACAGAACAACAAGAATCTGCTCTTTTGCTGAACACATAGGGAGTTATGTAAAAAAGGATCTGTTTTGAAAAGTGTTACAAGTCTGTAAAAGGGGTAGAGTCGCCAATGCAATGTGCCTGCTGTTTCCATGGTGACTGCTCCACCTTTAGTACTTTAGATCGCCTTTACAGAACACAATACTTTTTGTACGTTACCCACAATATGACTGGCTCATCTACCTGGGTGCTGGATACAAAAAAGTGGCCTCTTAGTGTAGTTAGACCACATATTCTCAGATATTCTAAACACTATATTGAGTGAATTGTAAAGCAAAATTGTGAAAGGCCTGACTGTAGCAGAGGTGAACTTTGTTTGCAGGTCAGCACGTATTCCTAAACTGTGCAGCTCAGTTTTTAATTCATGGCATTTAAGTGTTTAGTAAACAGACATATTCTGATAACCCAACTTGCAGTGCTGCTTGTTTGAGTAGGACCTCAGCACTAAAGAGAGGGGCAGCCTTTCTAAAAAAAAAAATACTCAAAAATAAATGAATAAGAAGCCTTCCTATTGACTGGAAAATGTAATGATGAGTGCACAATGATGATGTGTTTCTAATACATGTGCAATATGTGAAAACGGGCTCATTTAAGTAATGTTAATATGTAAAATGATTGCATGGCATAAAATCTTGAAGGAACCAATAAGCAGGCAACAATATATATATATATATATATATATATATATTATTTTTTTTTTTTTTTGCTTTTTAAAGCAATTTTATTTTAACTCCATTTATGATTATTAAGATTTAAAAGTAAATTGTTATATAAAAGATTAACTGTAATTTATTTTTCTTCAATTCTCTTTCAACTTTTTCTTTAAATCTGTTTGGGCTGAGGGCTTTTAAAAAAAAAATATTTATTCTTATTGTTGTATTTACATTTTTTTATTTTAACTCTGCTCCATTTAAAATGATTACAATGCAAAAGTATATTGCTATATAAGGGCATATTAACTGTAAATGTTTTTCTTCCATTCTTCTTCAACTTTTTTTTTACAACTGTTTGGGTGGAGTTTTTTTTTATATTCATTGTTATTGCTATATTTAAAACTATTTTATTTTAACTCTGCTCCATTTAACATAATTAGGATTTAAAAGTATATTGTTATATAAAAACAGATTACCTGTAAATGTTTTTTTTTTTGCCCCTTAAGTTTGTCTTTAAAACAGTTTGAGTGGATTGCTTTCTTCACAGAAGCAAGGCAGGGCAGCAAAAAATAGTGTAGATGTTGCTTTTTCATACTGTGTGACTAAATAATATTAGTAATCAATCTAAAAAAATCAATTATAATTTCAACTAGAGTTAAACAGTTTTACGTTCAAAGACTAGTTTGATTGACAGCATTATGTGTACAGAGTTTATCCCCTTTTTTCCTTTTCTAAAAAGTACAGATTTCAAGAGAAATTGACACCTTTATAATTAACCTTGTTACAGCCAAATGGCTGTTAATCAGACAACAGGTCCTGTTACTTCCTGGTTTACTTAGCTCATTGGAACTAAACTCAAGAGGCAGGAAAATACCCAGAACACTTGCCTTGCAAAGACATCTGCATTGGGAAGTCTGTGATTGGACAGCCACAGAACATGAAGAAGTAGAGGAGGGGAGCTTGCAAAGGTTGCTGCAATAGAATCAAAACTGGGGGATTTACAGCTCTTTAACCACTGCCTAAATTCTAATGGGTATGATACATAGATTTAGACTTTAATTGCTAAACCAAATCCTGAATTCTTTAGACCAGATTTTATTTGAGAATGCTGTCTTTTTTTTGTTGTCAATGTGTAACATTTCACACTGTTCTAATGCCAAGCGCAATATATTTAAAACTGTCTTGCAATATTTCTCAAGCATTAGGACCAAATAATTGTTTTGTGTAAATGCAAATAATGTAATTTAAGACACTAATGGTTCTTGTAAGAGGCAACCTTTATTTACATTTTACAGAACAGTTTAACACATTGCACTTTTTTGTTTTACAGGATTAAACAATGGGTGGATAAAATGCAAAATGACCTTGTAACCTTGGCCAGAACAGCAAGCGGTGTGGACCAACTTGCGGAAGTGAGTAAATCGATTATTTAAATTAGTTTTTATAAAATGAAAAAATAAATCTAAAAAATCTGATGATTATTCAAAGTATTTAACTGTTCAGTTTTTTGGCATCTATAAGAAAGGGGATTTTAATGCCCTGTTGATCAGATTCAAAATATTTAGAAAAAAAATCTGACATTTTGGTAATGTTTACTATTTAAATAGGCAGTAAAGGCAATATAGCTACTATAAGCCTCTGTAGTGGTCATGGTATCAGGATTTCCCTGGCACGGGGGAACAGTTTGACATTTACCTGGATCCCACAGGTGCCTCCAGATTCTTTATTTTGATGCATCTAAGGCAGAAACACTCCTTCTGCAGTAGATATATCAATTTCAGCATTTTTGGATGCATGCATTCAATGAATTCCATCCAAGTATGGCCAGGATAGGATTTCAGCATTTGGTTTGAAATTCATTGCAATTATAGGTAATTGTTAGGTTGTCCAAATTCTATAACTCCAAAGCGCCACATTGACATGTGCGAAAAACTGGAATGGAAAATGGAGAAATTGTTTAGTTTATTTTGCAATTCAAAGTTATTCCTGTGGCACCATAGAGGTAATTGTATAATGATGGGGAAAAAAAGATGAACAAATCTCTCTCTTGAGCTAAATATAGAAAATATGCATATTCTACAAATTCTTTTGTCCTCCTAACCTTTATTGGTTATTTCTAGTGATGTCCCGAACGGTTCGCTGGCGAATAGTTCCTGGTGAACATAGCTTGTTCGCGTTCGCCACGGACGGCGAACTTATGCGATGTTCGGTCCGCCCCCTATTCATCATCATTGAGGAAACTTTGACCCTGTACCTCACAGTCAGCAGACACATTCCAGCCAATCAGCAGCAGACCCTCCCTCCCAGACCCTCCCACCTCCTGGACAGCATCCATTTTAGATTCATTCTAAAGCTGCATTCTTAGTGAGAGGAGGGACAGTGTGCTGCTGCTGATTTAATAGAGAAATTGATAGCTAGGCTAGTGTATTCAGTGACCACTACAGTCCTGAAGGACTCATCTGATCTCTGCTGTAAGGACAGCACCCCAAAAAGCCCTTTTTTTTCTCCTGTGTAATCTAATTGCAGTTGCCTGCCTGCCAGCGTGTGTGTCATGCTCACAGTGTATACTGTGCCACTTGCCCAGTGCCACCACTCATATCTGGTGTCACAATAGCTTGCATTTAAAAAAACAAAAACTTTTTTGACTGTAATATAATAGCATTCAGTTTCCTTCACACGTGTGCGTTTCAGGGCCTGCCAGGGCACAGTGTCACACCAGTGCAACTCCTATCTGGTGTAACAGTAGTGTACATTTAAAAAATAAATACAATTTTGACTGTAATAGATTGAATAGCAGTTGTCTGCAAGCATGTGTGTCAGGCCTACAGCGTCTACTCTGCCAACTTCTGCCAGTGCACAGTGCCACTCATATCTGTTGTCACAGTAGCTTGCACGCATAGTACCACTAATTGAAAAAAAAATGACAGGCAGAGGCAGGACACCCCTCAGGGGCCATCGTGGTCATGGTGCTGTGATTCCCTTTGGCCCTAGAATAATGCCCAGTACCCTGAACTTGAAAAGTTCTGAGGACCTAGTTGACTGTCTAACACAGGACACCCATTCTTCTACAGCTTCCGCTCGGAATCTTGACGCACCATCCTCCTCCAGCCGCTTCACTTGATATGTCAGAGGAGTTATTTACACATCAGTTGGTAGAAATGAGTGATGCACAAGCATTATTGCCAGAGGATGTAGATAACAGGGATATGTCTCAGTCAGTTAGCATTACACACATGGACGTATGGTGTGATGATGATGATGTTGTACCCGCTGCTGCTTCCTTTGCTGAGTTGTCAGATACAAGTGAAGCGGTTGATGATGACGATGCGTCCGTGGAAGTCACGTGGGTGCTCGCTAGAAGAGAAGAAGAACAGGGGGAAAGTTCAGATGGGGTCTTTCATGCTGTCGTGCCTGTTGTGGGACCCTCGTATAAAAAAGCTGAAGGAGAACGACCTGTACTGGGTGTCCACGCTACTAGACCCCCGGTATAAGCAGGAAAGTGCCTGAAATGTTACCAAATTACCGCAAGTCGGAAAGGATGCAGCAGTTCCAAAATAAATTAAAAAGTATGCTTTACACAGCGTATAAGGGTGATGTCACAGCACAATGGGAATCTAACAGGGGAAGACGTGAAAGTAATCCTCCTCCTCCCACGACCATGCCGGCAAGGACAGGACGCTTTACAGACGTGTTGTTGATGGAGGACATGCGGAGCTTTTTAAGTCCTACGCATCGCCACAGCCCTTCGGGGTCCACCCTCAGAGAACGACTCGACCGACAGGTAGCAGACTACCTCGCCTTAACTGCAGATATCGACACTCTAAGGAGCGATGAACCCCTTGACTATTGGGTGTGCAGGCTTGACCTGTGGCCTGAGCTATCCCAATTTGCGATAGAAGCTCTGGCCTGCCCCGCTTCAAGTGTCCTGTCAGAAAGGACCTTCAGTGCAGCAGGAGGTATTGTCACTGAGAAGAGAAGTCGCCTAGGTCAAAAAAGTCAAGATTACCTCACCTTTATTAAGATGAATGAGGGATGGATCCCGAAGGGACTGACAGTGGGCAATACATTCGACTAAAAAAGGCCTGATGAGGGGGACTACTTAACACACCACTCCTATCTGGTGGCACATTAGACTACATGCGCAGTCCCCCAAATTTGAAGTAGGAGGACCAACTGATAGGAATAGTACTACTTAACACACCTTATAATAACGCAGAGAGAGGCAACGCAGAGAGAGGAGTCTGAAGAAGAGGAGTCAGAGGAGGAAGGTGACTTTGAGGAGGTGGAAGACCAAACACAGCAGGCGTCCCAAGGGGCTTGTTGTCACCTTTCGGGGACCCTTGGTGTTGTACATGGCTGGGTGAAGGAAGAGACCTTCAATGACATCAGTGAGGACAAGGAACGGGACATGGCTAGCTTGGTATCCAACCTTGTGCAAATGGGGAGTTTGCGGTTGTGCAAATGGACTGTTTGCGGTTGTTTGCGGTGCGTTAAACGGGGAGTTTGGTCTGTCACTGTGAAGCGGGTGTAACCCTTACACTACCTGATTGATACAACATCATACCTGATGTTTTAAAGCACGTTATTCCAAACAATTTAGGAATGTTAGGTGATTTATGCCCTTTATGGATTCAAACCAGACTCTGTATCAACTATGTAATTTTCCATGGGAGTTTTGCCATGGATCCCCCTCCGGCATGCCACAGTCCAGGTGTTAGTACCCTTGAAACAACTTTTCCATCACTATTGTGGCCAGAAATAGTCCCTGTGGGTTTTAAAATTCGCCTGCCCATTGAAGTCTATGGCGGTTCGCCCGGTTCGCCTGTTCGCGAACATTTGCGGAAGTTCGCGTTCGCCATTCACGAACGGAAAATTTTATGTTCACGACATCACTAGTTATTTCTACTCACTTGAACTGTCAACTAAATGGTGGGAAAATATAAGGCCTTTTGATTTCCTAAAACGATTTCATGGACGAAAGTTGTCGAACGAACTAAATTTTATTTTGGACAGATTGAACCAATTTTTTTAACTGTACCTAGTCAGAATTGATGTAATCAGATTTGAAGTAGGAACCTGCCCTATGATTAGTGCTATCACCGAAGGGTACACAGCAGTAGGCACCTGGGGAACTCAGGTAAGTGTTAAATCATTTGGCTACTTACCATGTAACGGGGCCAGGGAACTTCTGAAAAAATAATAAAACTACAATGAGCTATAGTGATTATTTTGGCTAGACTGCCCTTTTAAAGGTGCAATACATGCCTTATATGCAATTATTTAGAAAAACCTAACACATCTTATTCTATTTTGATAACTGTCTTTTTTTTGTGGATCTGTTTTCCAGTGAGTTTTGCATGAAATGACCCATTCCAGATAGATACATAAACTGTCTTATTTTAATTCTTTATTTTGTTGTGCTTTGGGCACCAGACATGCATATAATACACAACGGTGACTGTATCGTATATTAAACATTCAGCATATTGTGTGTTAGAACTGTGTGTTGCACTTTTTATATTTAATATCAACAAGCTTGTATCCCTAGATGTAGGTAAGATAGAATCACAGCATAAAATACTTTTACTAGCGTGGGTAGACCGTAATCTAGGTTGAGTGGTAATAGGAGGTGTGAGATCCAATGTGGGTAGTAGTGAGTAATGTCAGGTATATAGATATATACTGGCTGTCGTGCATTATCAGGTATATAGTGCATTATCAGGCATATAGTGCATTATCAGGCATATAGTGCATTATCAGGTATATAGATATATACTGGCTGTCGTGCTTGTAGTTAGTACGGTTCCACATTTGGATTATTAGGGTGGAAGCGTGGTTTTTACTCTTAGTTAGATTAGTTAGAGTGTGAGTAGGCTGCATAAAGGCAGTGCGTTTTTTTGTTTTTTTTTATCATGTTGCCTTTCAGCAGCTTGTGCACAGGGCAGCAACATCATCCTTCATCCCCTGTGTTCTAACTGTAGCAATTTTTGAGATGTTACTCCTCTAAGAGTTGCTGCTCACAGATTTTAACAGAGAAGAAAAATTCAAAATTCAGAAACACAAAATATAGGAAGATGGGAAAGTGAATCTGCTAGTCTGTTCTGCTGTGGCAATAGGGAACGTAGGACAATGACAGATGTTGTCAGAAGAGAAAACACTTGGAAAACCAATATAGCAGCAACATGGAGTCTGACTGTGGGGTGAGAAAAATGTAGGCAAGGCATTTACTCAAAATGTTCTATATATATTGATTCTAAACCAGTAGAGTACATTCTATAAAAATGCACATATATTGAAGTTTGATCAGGGGTCCTGCACATATTGTTATATTTTTGATAGACTTTCTGCCCTAATTTGAAAGGTCACCAATGGGTTGTACTTTGCAATCCATCCACATAGCTTGAAAAATTGACTCGTCAGTAGACCTCAATCACTATTTGATTTGCTTTCTTTCTACAAAGTTCACTAAGCTAAACGAATACTATTTGGCTCATCATGTATCTTTTTTGCCAGTATGAGGCATTAAATCCATTGTGTATTTTTGGAACTAGATATGTAAAAAAAATCAAAAGCAGTAATGAAAGCTAACAGCAGCCTAGCTAGCAATGAATTGACCTTTGCAGTATTAGATGTACTGAATGAAAGTACTTCCCAAGATGACTTATTGTACTTGAAGTACAGAAACCTGTAGACTCCTAAGTGTTACTGACGAGAGAACTAATTATGGCTTCTTTAACCTGCCATCTGCAAACAGCTACTGGCCGTGTAAATAAACGCATTTATATAATTAAAAAGGAAATGTCGCTTCTCAGAAAGGAATCAACCCTCATTCCCTCGTATAGCAAACAATCTAGTAAGCTGCACACCGCTATGCAAGCAAATAAGACAAAATACAGAAGGCGCACACATAACACCTAACACAACCTTTTGTTATAAATGGAAAATACAAAAGGCACATATAACAACTAACACAATATACAAACAACAAGCAGCAGGGCACAAGTGCATTATCAGATCCTCCGATGTATCTACTATTTTCTATTGCCTCTCTGAAGAGGAATGTCCTCATTTCATCACCACATGCTGTTGAATTGCCTACTAGGATGGAGACTGAAGTGTAGGTTAGTATAAAACCCACTTACTTGCTCAGTACACTTGTGTCTAGTGTGGCATCGTTTCACCATTTGGGCAACTGCTGTATCTGCATCCTATGCACTGCATGTGCCCTGACAGTCTGGCAGATGGTACACATCATCATATAAAAACAAATTCTAATTTAACACAAGTCAATGGCTGTATTGGGCTGTGCAAAAATGGCATTATTCCCCTTTAAAGATCTAAGGCTTATTAATGGCTTGTAGTGTTTATTACAGCATGCAATTTCACATTTACATATTAAGGGGAATCCCACATTGGACTTGACTCCCTATTACTGCATTTTATAAATAATGTATTAAAATGAAAGAAAAATACTAAAAAGTAAAAAGATGCCTTCCTCTGATTGTCTATTATTTGCTACAAATCTTCAGCTTCTACAGCACCAATAATTGGCTCATTATTCTCATTCAATCTTATTGCTTTCAAGCGCTGAGATTATACTATATCATTCTTAGCAGAGGTTTATATATATAAGTATATGTGTGAGTAAGTAGGTGTTTTGTTTTATCTGGCAACTTCTCACGTGAAAAAGGTCTTGTCGTTCGGACTAAAACATTGTGCTGCCATTTAAATGTAAATAAAGGCAGATATTTGAACTTTAAGTGAAGTATATATATTATATTTTAGTATTTTAGTTTTGTGTACTGTGTGTAAAATATTTTAAACAAATTCACGTGCCTTTTTATACTTGCTTTCACAAATATGCAAGTAATTTAATTTCATAAATAGTTTTCATTTTCAACCGTAGGTAGTTCACTTGGAAATTGTAAAAGGCATGAAGGGAAACATGATATAGTCCACATTAGAAAGAATAAATGTTTATGCATGCATGCATTAGTATAGCTTGCGTTCTTTTAAGTTACTGAGATGTCTTGATCCTGAGGAATAATTTCTGTTATCTATACGTTGTTCATAGATCCATTATCCTGATGTTATTGAATTATCTACAGGAATACCTAGCTCCTAAATCGTATGTCTGATTTTTCCATTATGAGATATAAATACAGCATTGGTTTCTTACCCCAGTGCTTCAGGCAAAGCTTGTTTTTTCTCTAAGAATAACTTAATTAACCAATTTAGAGACATAGGATTATTATTTTTAAGGCACAACCTAGCTTGTATATGAACCCTCATTTAATGTAAACTGATTTTAAAATTGATATACAAAAAAAAAAAAAAAAAAACATAAATATCCACTGTGTGGCCAAGATTAGGAGTCGTAATTATTTCCCTTAACCTGACTGCATAGAAAGGATGCAATAGAAGAGGCTGTAAAAAGCTCCAAAGCTTCAATTGTACTGGTTTGGGCAGCAGTGGAAGGATGTGGTGTCCTATAACTTCCTCCTAGCACTGTTAGCCATCAAGCATTTACTGCAAGTAAACAAACAACAGCAAAAAAAATTATAATTTTTAAATATTGTAATATATAATATATATGGATGTGCTCTGAAGAATGGTAGTGAGTAGTAAACACTCACATTTGTATAAACCTATTATGAAATTAAGCTCTACACAAGTGGGCTCCTGTGCTCTTAAGGTGGCAACACTTCCTTCTTGGACAACTCTATTGGTTTATCAAAGAAACAATACGACAGTTAGCTGATTTGTACTTATATATTGTCCAACAAAAGGAGTATGTTATTGAATGTATGCATTTGGTGTGACTGTGTGTGTGTGTGTGTGTGTGTGTGTTTAGGACTGTGTGTGTGTTGTATATTATTTATGCATTTTGTGCTTGTATGTATGTTTGCTTGTTGGTGTGGTTGGGATTGTGTATTTACAATATAGTATTTAAACTCGATATTACAAATGCTAAGCACAGTATTATCTTATCTTTCAAACTAGCTAAAATTACTACACTCAGTGTCATTGCAAAATATTGTTTTCGGTGCTATTTTAATATTTAAGCGGCATGGTCACCTCTCCTACAAAATGAGTATTGCAGAAAGGCAACATCTTTATAAAATACTCTTACTGACTGTGCTGGAATTTCACTGAAATTCCAACCAGGTCAAAAGAAATACGAAAGAATACAAGAGAAAGTATGGACTACTACTGTCAAAGTAGAGACTACTACTGATCTCACAGGATCCTCCATAGACCTCAATACTGTACTCTTGTGCATGCGCTAGAGTACAGTAGTGATATCAGCTTCTGGCGCTTCAAAAGAGGACCAACAGAAAGAAGATGGTAGCACCCTCGAGGGACAGGTTCAGGTAATTAAATCTCACCATCAGCGACGATGCCACTGTCAAGGGTCTTTGCAAGTTATGCTGCTCTAACTCCTGTCAGTTGTACTAGTAAGGATGTAATAATTTAATATAGCTAGCACAAATAAAGACACATGGCAGCCTTAGGAACACCACAACATAATAATAAAAAATAAATAGATAATATAAAGCTTTAAAATAAGATTAAGAATTCACTTTAAAGTAACATTTAGTGAACTTTGCCTAATTCTATTTCCAGCAACACCTATAAGAGACTTCAAATTCTGCAGGATGTAACAGAAACACATTGTAAAGTACTTTATAAAAAGTGTGTTGAATGTTTATTTAATTTGTATTTTAGGCAGACTGCATGTCAGAGTATTAGGAATCACAGCCTCCAGAGAGTGGAGAATCAAAAGAGCAGTGCTCTAGAGGAGACAGTTATTGACTGACCTATATGTAGCTTTAGACATTTTTCTTGGAGCAAGTCAGGAGAACACTTAAAATAAATACAAATTGTTAATATAAAGAGAAAGATTTAAAAATAAAAATATCTTGTAAAAGACACATTGGGGAAACAGGTTTGTTTTGTATATATAAGGTTTAGCTTAAGCAATTTCATCTATGCAGTATGGTGGATACTGCCTTGAGTCTTTATCAAAAAATTCTGATGAAGATGAGGAAGTGGCAACCTAAATGGCTGCTATATCAGAAGGTGAATGTTCAGAAAAACAGCTACTGTGCTGTACACTGGTAAAGTCACATCCACAAATTTTAAAAGAAAATGTTTACTTGTACCTTGTTACTAAAATATAGTTGTGTTAGGATTGCAAAACAAACAAGCAAATGTAAATGTATACAAATGTAAAACAAAATGTAAATGTATAAAACCACAAAAGCATTTAGCTTTGTGGTGGAAATTAGTGCCTCAATATTCATTATATGTTAATCTTTTTTATAAGCCAGGCCTAAACTGATTTGTCATATCCACTGCAAAATCTTTACCAACATGTCCCTGGTGTCAAGGTTAATACTCCCCAGCACGCAAACCAGAGAACAATAAAGGCAAGCACAGTCAGATAGATTACCGGGCCTTAGGGTGGCCGGACTTAACGTGTATATATATATATAGGAGATAAGAATAGTCGGAAAACGCCAAGGTCAGGGTTAGAGAGGTACGAGCAAGCGATAAATGGAGCCAAGGGTCAAGGGAGCCAGAAACGAAAATAACCAAATAACAAGCCAAAGTCAGAAACCAGAAAAAGACAAGTAGTCAGAATGCACTCTCGGGCTAATATAAACCACAACAGGGCAAGGAAGTGATGTCAGAAGAGGGTTTAAATAGGGCAAGATGGAATCTGATAGGTTTAGACAGAAATGAGGCAGGATATAAATTGATAGTAGTAATAGGCTACTATCACTTTAAATGCAAGAGTAACGTCTACCCCTGTTGGCTACCTGCGTGCTCTCGGACCTGTTCCCAGACGCGCGCACGCGCGCACTTGGAGGCGCACATGCACAACGCTGGCCGGAGGTCCGCACCGCCTGGCAGGAGAGGATGGACGGCGGGTGATGGTGAGATGGAGGGGGGGTGATGGTGAGATGGAGGGGGGGTGATGATGTGAGGGAAGGGGGGACTAAATACCTTATTTAATTCCCTGGTGGTCCAGTGTGGGCTCCATGGTAGTCCGGTGGTGATATCCGGTCTGCAGCTCTGCAGTGTGCAGAGCTGCAGACCATGAATCTCGCAAGACCCAGTCAGAGCATTGCCATGGTAACCCGCGACAAATGCTCTGATTGCTCACTGCGGAGCTGCAGACCGGTGTCTGCGATGGGTGCAGGAGGTGCATCGCACCCGGCGGCATATCGAGCAAGCCGCTGGACCCCCTCCTGGTGTCGGGTCCTCGGTCAATGACCCAGGACCCAACACAGTTTTCCCCAGGCACCCCCCTAGTGAGTGGCACCCGGGGCGGACCGCCCCCTCTGCCCCAAATGATATTTTATTTTTTAACTTTGTCCCCTTGTCAGTAAAGTTTAATTTATAAACATACCATTTTCATTTATAGGCAATGTTTTAAAAATACAATTGGTAGGATGTGGAAACAGCCAGGACATGAGGAGTAAAGGTGAGGTCAGAATTAAAGATAACACCAAGAAAGTGAGCTTGCAAAGAGGGGCTGATACAGCCACCATCAACTTGCAGGGAAAGTGAAAGAGGAGGATCAGTATTATGAGGAGGAAAAATAAGGAGCTCAGTTTTAGAGAGATTGAGTTTCAGAAAGTGGGAGGACATCAAATCAGAGATAGAAGAAAGACAAGCAGTGACACGTTTAAGAGACCAGGCGAGGAGAGATAAATCTGAGTTTCATCTACGTACAGATGGTAGCGGAACCCAAAGGAATTATTAAGTTTGCCAAGAGATGCAGTGTAAAGAGAAAACAAGCATGAGAGATCATGACATACACAATCTAAATTATGAATAAAAAATAAAAGGATAAAGTAAAAAAATCTATCTCACCTTTCAATAGTATGTGGATTTTTTATTTAAAGAAAATTATAAAACTATTTTTTTAAATATATTTTATTATGGAATTCTGGACATACATATTGATATGGTTTAAGTTGTTAAGTCCCCACTCTCTAACGCAATTGTTGACATTTTATGCAAATAAGTTATTACTTGTAAGAGTAATTTGCATTTGAGAACATACGGCAATTGATACATTGCATTCAATACCTCATATATTTCTTGTATGTGCCAGCACAGTGAATGGATTATTTCCTATACACTACTTGGTGGTCATATTTTTTCTTTTTTAATCTCGTTCAATACCTCTGAGGGATTATTGTAACCACCCAGTTGTCAAGACAGTGGGAACAGTAAACCCACTTGTACCCAAGATTTCAATTAGGATATATCACTGTCTCATGCTACAATGGTTATTAAATTGGGCAAGGGATGATTGTTTAGGTGAAATATTCCCTTTAGTCCATATGTTGGGATGTTCTTATTTCCAGTATGTGGGCACAGTTCTAGAAAAAATGGCTAAAGCACAGCATAAATAGCCTGTCTGCACATTATGCTTTCTGTTTCTCTCCACTGTGCTTTGGAACATTATAAAGATCCATCACTCGTAACTGCTTTTGCATTCAAATGGTTCAATATGAGATGGGAGCAATAAATCCTCCTGAAAAGGATATAAATGTATTGTATTTTTAATATGAATGGAAAAGCGGAACCATAAGGAGTTAAATTAAAGGTTTGTTTAGTTATTTATTTAAATAAATCAATTGTGTATCATGTGTTGTTTCAGTGCTACTAAAAAGAATAATATATATGTAATTTATTATAATACAGGGATGGGTTTCAAACATATTAAAACATAACTCTTGCATGATTTTAACGGTTCTGAGACCTTGCTCTTGAAAGCTTACAATGTAATGGGTTATTTGAAGAGTTGAAATGAAGATTTGGATTTATTATTTATGATTATTTAGACAACATAACTACTTATGCCTGGGCTTCTAGTGGTGGACTGACCCAAGTCACATCAAAATGTCTCATTTAGGCTTGCCAAAGACCCACGTTGGGTCAGTATGTTGCCTGGTTGATGTAACAGGCTGCATTTTCACTGTACTTGGATAGATGTAGCTAGTGATGTGCTATTGTTGTTTGACTTAGGAATTGGGCCCTCCTTCCTCAGATTCCTAAGGTACACTTTGTAACCAGTGTGGGATTGATAACTTTGCTCTCAGCAGAGAAATGTTTACTTTTTGTCACTCTTTGTTTGGGTACTTGCCCCTTTTTTTTAAAGTACATTTTTTATGTATTTTGGAGAATATATTGGAGATTTAAATCTTGGGTACAAGTGGGTTTACTGTTCCCACTGTCTTGACAACTGGGCAAAAATTAGGATATATCACTGTCTCATGCTACAATGGCTATTAAATCTCTTAGATAAATATATCCTGACCTTCTGTACTAGATTTGCGACTGTGTAACCTAGAAACAACTGAGCTGGCTTGTAGACGTTCTCATTGAAAGCTATGTACTAGTCGCTCAGGTTAAAGGACCTGGGCTGTAATGGATAAAATATATTGAGTATAAGGGGTTACAAAAAACGGTGGTATACATAAAAAGGACAGGGGAAGAAGTGAGGAAAATGGAATGCTGCTGGGAAATATGGATGGTCGGCATCTACTGAGAAAGAGAGAAGAGAGGCTACAGAGAATACAGAGTGAATATAAAGCAACACTGTAGAGGTAAAAGAGCTGCTAAAGACAGGACACAGCCAAAAAAAGGTATACTTTTGAGAATATACATAGTGCCAAAAAGAACAGAGAAGTCTACTAAAACCAGTGGGGCATTCGAGGACAGAGGAACATGAGAGTTATGTGGTAATGTAAGGAAAGTATTCTACTGTTACAGTTGACCATAGCAAGTATACAATCAAGTCATCATTTCTTAAAATAATTTTACTACATTTTCTATTTTCAGTAAAGGAAATAGTTGTCTTGAGGGGACAGTATAGTCACCAAAACAGCTTTAGCTTATTGATGCAGCCTTTGTGTAAAGATCATGTCTCTGAAGTCTCACTGCTCGAATCACGGCCATTAGGATTTTTTTTAACCACTTTTGTTTCTGTTTACGCAGCCCAAGCCTCACCTCCCCTGGATGTGACTGACACAGTCTGAATGAAAAAAAAAGGATTTAATTTTCAATCAGTTATAATATATATTTATCTCCTGCTCTGTAAATTGATCTTTAATTACATACAGGAAGCATTTGTAGGGTTTAGCAAGCTATTAACAGAGCAGGAGATATGCAATTCTAAATTGAACAGACTTTTCAATAAAGGAAGTGTAAACATCAGATTACTCTTTACAGGAAGTGTTTAGGAAGGCTGTGTAAGTCACATGCAGGGAAGTGTGACTAAAGTGCATTAACAAAGGGATTTAACTCCTAAATGGCAGATCATTGAGCAGTAAGACTGCAGGGACATACACCCAGGGCCGGCCTTAGGCCCTAAGGCGCCCTGTGCAAAAAATCTTCACAGCGCCCCCCCCCCATCATACCCCCTTATCCATGTACTGTGTGTGTCAATAGGTGTGTAGTGTAGTGGTAGCTGGGGGAGCAGGGGCAGTGTAGTGGTAGGTAGGGGATCAGGGGGCACAATGGTGGTAGGTGGGGGAGCAGAGGTAAAGTAGTGGTGGGTGGGGGAACATGGGGCACAGTGGGGGAGAAGGGGTAGTGTAGTGATAGGTAGGAGAGCAGGGGCACAGTGGGTAACTGGGGAGCAGTGGGTAACTGGGCACAGTGGTAGTAGCTGGGGGAGAAAGGGCACAGTGGTAGTAGCTGGGGGAGCAAGGGGAACTGTAGGTAGCTGGGGGAGCAGGGGCACTGATAGGCTAGGTGAGGGGGCAGGGGGCACAGTTAGGCTAGGTGGGGAGCAGGGGCACTGTGGGTAGCTGGGGAGCAGGGGCACAGTTAGGCTAGGTGGGGAAGCAGGGGCACAGTGGGTAGCTGGGGTAGAGGGGGCACAGTGGTGGTAGCTGGGGGAGAGAGGGCACAATGGTGGTAGCTGGGTAGGTGGGGAAGCAAGGGGCACAGTGGGTAGGTGGGAGAGCAAGGGGCACAGTTATGGTAGCTAGGGCACAGTGGATAGGTGGGGGAGCAATGGGCACAGTTAGGGTAGGTGGGGAAGCAGGGGGCACAGTTAGGGTAGGTGGGGAGCAGGAGGCACAGTTAGGGTAGGTGGTGGGCAGGAGGCACAGTTAGGGTAGGTGGGGAGCAGGAGGCACAGTTAGGGTAGGTGGTGTGCAGGGGGCACAGTTAGGGTAGGTGGGGAAGCAGGGGGCACAGTTAGGGTAGGGGGGAGCAGGGAGCACAGTTAGGGTGGGGGGGGAGCAGGGAGCACAGTTATGGTAGGGGGAGCAGGGGGCACAGTTAGAGTAGGTGGGGAATGGGGATCAGGGGGCACAGTTAGGGTAGGGGGGAGCAGGGAGCACAGTTAGGGTAGGGGGGAGCAGGGGGCACAGTTAGAGTAGGTGGGGAGCAGGGGGCACAGTTAGGGTAAGGGGAGCAGGGGGCACGGTTAGGGTGGATGGGGGAGCAGTGTGGTGGTAGATGGGGGAACAGGAACTCCTTCCTGCTTCCCCTAACTTACCAGAGGGTTCGCCTGCCTGTAGCTCCGCCCCGCTTCCCATGTAGCTCCGCCTCCGATCGCCATTTAACCCCGCCCCCTTTCTCTCACTGAGATCCGAGTGGGGAGTCTGGGGACTATCAGTGAGGGCAGCATTAAGAGGCAGGGGGGCGGAGCGCGGCCACGCTACACAGCGCAGCCTGTATTAGGGGAGAGCTCTGAGCTCTCCTTCACAGGCTGTCACTAGGAGAAAGTGCGAGCTGTGTCAGCCACAGGGCGCCCCCTCGTCCATGGCGCCCTGTGCGGCCGCACAGCTCGCACACCCCTAAGGCCGGCCCTGCATACACCATAATGGCTTCATTAAGCTTAAGTTATTTTGGTGACTATAGTGTCCCTTTAAATTATTACCATTCTTAAAGGGACACTATAGTCACCTGAACAACTTTAGCTTAATGAAGCAGTTTTGGTGTATATAATATGACCCTGCAGCCTCGCTGCTCAATCCTCTGCCATTTAGGAGTTAAATCCCTTTGTTTATGAACCCTAGTCACACCTCCCTGCATGTGACTTGCACAGCCTTCCAAAAACACTTCCTGTAAAGAGAGCCCTATTTAGGCTTTCTTTATTGCAAGTTCTGTTTAATTAAGAGTTTTTCTTATCCCCGGCTATGTTAATAGCTTGCTAGACCCTTCAAGAGCCTCCTGTATGTGATTAAAGTTCAATTTAGAGATTGAGATACAATTATTTAAGGTAAATTACATCTGTTTGAAAGTGAAACCAGTTTTTTTTTTCATGCAGGCTCTGTCAATCATAGCCAGGGGAGGTGTGGCTAGGGTTGCATAAACAGAAACAAAGTGATTTAACCCCTTAAGGACAGAGCTTCAGAAGCTTGTCTTTCACTTAATGACAACGGCATTTTTTGCATTTTTTGCTATTTGCGTTCAACTGCAATTTGCATTTTACTAATTTATTGCACCGACACATATTATATACCGTTTTTTAAAGGACAGAAAGGGCTTTAATTTGATGTAACACATATATATATAAATGCTTATTTATTATAAAAAAAATACAGAAATATGCAAAAAAAATAATTTTTGTGTGTTTTTTTTACAGTTTTTGCAATAATAATGTGTACATAATTAGTGCAGGTTAAGGAAAGTAATTAAAAATAAATTCATTTAGTTGTTCTGAATTACAGAATATATAATGTGTCTGGGATTTTAAGTTGGTAGTTACAGGTCACAAAGCACAAGGAGTAAAATAAACTTTTTATGTGGAGCGATTTTAGAATTTGGTATGTTTGTCTTGTAAGCCTAATAGCCATAAAAGAAAACAAAATTGCCACACAAAAGTATATATTTATATGAAGTAGACACCACAGGCTATTTAGCTAAGGTTGTTTTGACACTTTCTACGTAGCCATTTTACCGCCAACCTCTGCTAAATATTGGAGTAAAATTGTGTTTTTTGGTGGTTTTCGCACACAAACTTATAACAAAGAACTTCTCATGTGTATTTTGTAAAGTTGGTGTGTGCTATTCCTGTACAAAGTTTTATTATGTGTTAAGTTACTTCTGCTGAGTACAACAGTACCCCCATTGTATGTCTTTGGCCCTATTTTGTGAAGCTACAGTGCCATATAGGAGACCTGTCCTTTTCAGTATTCACAGTAGAATTTTGAGAGACGGATTTTTTTTTTTTCAATGTATATGTTTTATTGGATTTTACAAATAATAACAGACTTACAGACAGGGGGAAAATAATACAGTACAGTACAATAACAAAGATAAAATGTACAGGATTAGGAGGTTTAAACATAGTATTACAATGCTTGAGGTAAAAGTTTGGACATCGACAGATACAACAATACACTACAGCGCGGTTAGGTGTCTACTTGGTACATCTACTGTGTCATACACGGATACTCTTCGGTGGACATTTACAAGGAGGCAACAACTTATTGTGTTACAAGATGCGTGAGTGTAAGCGGCTGTTTGTCAAATGTTGTACACAATAACAATCAAAAACACTTTTAACCTCTTAAGGCAGGTACCCCAGGGGAGTAGAGTGAAGAACAAGAGTACAATGGGACACAAAAGGGGGGAGGATAGGGGAGTGGATGTGGTGACCAGCATGCTGCCCCAAACAGTAAGATATCAGTACGATTACAATTCTTAGAAGGCCGTTTCTCTGAATGTCTCCCAATCTTGCCATTTGACTAGGAATTTGGCCAGTCCTCCCTGTTTTGCCCATTCTTTTTCGTGGTAGTATGTGGTGTCAGTTCTACGAAGAACCTCTGTTACCGTGGGGCAGGTGGGACTTTTCCAGTGGGTTGCTATGCTGATTTTGGCAGCTAAGAGTATATTAATTACCGCATCCCTTGCAGGCAAAATTTGCAGGTCATCAATAATGTGAACCAGGTAGCTTTTGAGTGATAATGGGATCTTAATTTTGCAAAGTGAGTGAATGGCGTTTTGTATGTCACGCCAGAAATCACGTATGTCTTCACAGTACCAGAATATATGTTCTAGGGACCCTTCCGCCTTATTACATCTCCAGCACATTGGGGAGGAGTCAGGATATATTTTGTGAAGTCTGCTCGGGACCAGGTACCACCTCATCAGCATTTTTGCGTATGCTTCCCAAAGCGTGGCACAATGCGATGACTTTTGAGTACACGAAATAACATATTCCCATTCATCTATAGTGGGGGCTATACCTAAAGTTTCCTCCCATTTAAGCATGTAGGGCAATTTTGCAAGCTTGTTGATGTCGTGTTGCATTGAGTAACATAGGGAGAGAAACTTACAAGATTGACGAGACATTGTTGCATTGAAGCATTTCCTCCCTAGACTGCCAAATGCCAATGGGTTGATATGTGTGATCGAATTGGAGTGAAGTATGTTTTTCAGTCGGATATATAAAAATATATCTCTTGGTGGTAAGCTATATTTCGCCTGCAGTGTTGGAAACGGGTGTAGCCCATTCCTATCAAATAATTTGTGAACATGGGATATACCTAGTGACATCCACCTGTGAGTTGGGAGATCAGGTGAGATACTGGAGAGGGCTGAAAGGGGTGCCAGATACAGTGACTCCTCCTTGGACCACAGTGATGTGCTCCACTTTTGCCAAGAATTTAATAAGAATCGGGTTGTTGGGAGCATGGAGGGAGTGGACGGGGAAATGGAGGCCCACAAGGCATTTTGGAGGGAGACTAAGTTGCCGCAGGCGGATTCAAGATTCACCCATACCGGAGTCGTCGTACCCAATAGGAGGTTTAGGCCTTGCGCCAACAGTGTTGCTCTGTAGTAATGTGCAATGTTTGGCACACTGAGCCCGCCTTGTCGGAGTGGACGCCAAAGCGACCGAAAGGCCACTCTCGGTGGCTTTCGTTTCCAAATGTGGGCATTAATTGCTGCTTGGAACCGTTTGATAAGAGAAGCAGGCAAAGCTATGGGCAGTGTTCTGAACAAATAGAGTATGTGTGGGAGAATCATCATCTTTACTGAGTTGATCCTGCCTATCCAGGAAGTATACAGTTTTTCCCACCCTGCCATTTGTTTAGTGATTTTGGTGAGGACCGCTATATGGTTTTCTTTTATTGTCTGTGATCTAGAGTGAGTTAGTTTTATCCCTAGATAGGAAAGGGCCTTCGTTTTCCAGTCAAAGGGGTATTTATCTGTCAGATCCTGTGTCACTTGTTTGCTAACGCCTATAGGGAGGATTTGTGTTTTACCGACATTGTTTTTGTAGTACGATATGGAGCCGTAGGTAGATAAAGTACTTAAGAGTCGTGGAATAGATTCAGTCGGTTTGGCAAGGAAAAGCACAATATCGTCCGCAAAGAGAGCCAGTTTTTTCTCTCCTGTTGGAGTAACAAGGCCGGGTAAATTCCTGTCCTGTTTTATTATTTTAATCAATGGCTCTAGGCATAGGATGAATATCAGCGGAGACAGGGGACACCCCTGCCTTGTTCCGTTAGATATTCGGAAATTTCTAGATGTGAAGCCTGAATTAAATACTTTAGCAGATGGTGCTGAGTAAAGGGCCAGAACACTGGTCTGAAAGGCTTGTGAAAAGCCGAATGTCGACAGTGTTGCGGTCATATAGTCCCAGTTCAGGCGATCGAACGCCTTTTCTGCGTCCAGCGCCATTAAGACGCCCTGTACTTTATGCTTATTGGCCCAATCAATCAGATCCATACAATACCTAGTATTGTCGCCTACTTGTCGCCCGGGAACAAATCCTGCTTGTTCCTCCGAAATTAGGCTATGTAAGAGGGGTTTAAGTCTATTGGCAATCAGTTTAGCGTACAATTTAACATCAGCGTTAAGTAGGGAGATAGGGCGTAGATTGCTGCAGATTGTTGGTGATTTGTTAGGTTTAGGCAGGGTGATGATGTAAGCTTCTAACATTTCGCCAGGAAATTTGCCTATCAATCTAATTTTATTAAATAGTTTAGTGATATGCGGTGTTAGGGATGACGACAATTTGATATAGTAATAATTGGAGAGGCCATCAGGTCCTGGGGCTTTATATTTGGGTAGGGAACGTATCGCCTGTGCTACTTCTTCCTCAGTGAAAGGTGCGTCTAGTAGTTCATTTTGATGTTCTGTTGTTTGTGGCAACGTGATTTGGGATAGAAAATGTGATATCTCAGTAGAGTTCGGTATGTGCGTGGTCCCGTTAGCGGCTAGGTTATATAGATCTTCATAGTAATGGGACAATTCCTCCACAATACCGTTAGGGTTGTAAATTCTGGTGTTGTCTTTGGATAGGATATATGGGATTTTTGTCTGCAAGTATCTGACTTTTAATTGATTGGCTAGGAGTTTCCCTGCTTTATTACCCTGAACGTAGTATGATTGGCGGGTTTTAAGTAGGCGTTTGGCGTACACCTGGGCCTGGAGGTTATGAATTTCCTCTTGCAGTTTAGCAATTTGTTTGGAGATAGATTTAGAAGGAGATTTTTTATTGGAGGTTTCCAGTGTCAGGAGGTTTTGACGGAGTGTGGCGTCTCTGGAAATGATGCGTTTTTTGGCCATAGATCCTATTTTAATGAATTCCCCTCTGATAACCGCCTTGTGTGCAAGCCACTGAGTTTCAACTGAAGTGTCTTCAGTAGAGTTGAGGGAAAAGTAAGTATCGAGGGTTGTGGAAATCTGTCGACTATTCTTGGGGTCGTCAAGGATGGCCTCATTTAAGCGCCATTTCCCTCTCCCTCTTGGGGGGTATGGTACCTCAAGTGTGATCAGTATTGGAGCATGGTCTGACCACGTTCTAAGACCGATGGTGTGATCTAACAGGTGGGGAAGTGTAGATTTGTCAATAAAACACATATCAATGCGCGTATACGTCAAGTGGACGGGTGAAAAGTATGTGTAATCCTGAGCTTTGGGATATAAATTTCTCCATGTATCGTAGAGGTCGTGTGTATGAATGAGTTGAGAGAGTAATTTGCTGTTGTGTGCGGAGGATTTGATGGGAGACTTATTGTGTGTGCGTTTGATGTCCAGGGAGGGATCTAGGGTGCAGTTACAGTCGCCGCACACGATTAAGTGACCTTGTTTGATGGATGAAATTTTTTTGAATGCCTTGCCTAGAAATGAAATTTGGGCCTCATTGGGGGCGTAAAGGGATGTTACTGTCACCATTATTCCATTTAATTCTCCTACCAATATAAGTAACCTGCCTTCTTTGTCAGTATATTGTTTGTGTAATGTGAACACCCAGTCCGTGTGGAATAATATTGCAACTCCTTTAGATTTTGTTCGCGAGTGAGCAAAATAAGCTGTATGGTACTTCGGGGAACGAAGTTGGGGAGGGTTTTTGCTCGAAAAGTGAGTCTCCTGTACACATACAATAGCCGCCTTTGAGTTATGCATTTCCTGTAATAATTGTTTTCTCTTATAAGGGCTATTGAGGCCTTTGGCATTTATGGAGAGGATTGTCATTGATTTATGGGCCATAATGAGTTAGGATCAATAAGGCTATGGGGCGAACTATCCTGGTGGAAGGTGTAGTGCGAGCTCTGAGTACCTGGAGCCATGAGAGTTTTGGGTCTTTCTGAAATTTTGAAGCCATGCAGACAGAACAAGTGGTCACGGGGGGACGGCAGGTAGTACGTCTTTCCTGCAATGGGTTTTCCTGGGAATCATCTAGGTGGGGAACAAAAGGGGGATGGGGGAGGGGAAACACAGAAGAGAAAATATACCAGTAACGAAAGTATTTACATACATAACCCTTGGTAAGGTTAACAAACGTAGTCATTCTCAGGGTAAAACTGTAGTACCCAGGAGTGACACGACGAGGGGCTTTAAGGCTCCTCCCGACCTATGGATTGTATCCTTAAATTGGTATAATACTAACAATAACCACATATGTGAGTCCTGAAGAACCATAACTTACATAATACACAATACACAATACACAACACCCGCTCTCAGAGAGCACTTGATTGGGGCTTAAACAACATTTGGGTATGAACATAACTGGGAGTGCATGGGGTATGTTGGGGTACCGCCTTGCGTAAACACAAGTGGTATGGGTTTAGTGGGCGAGTTGTCAGAGGTTCGTTAAATCCTCAAAATAGCATTGAGATACATTTTTCAGAAATTATACGAGTTGGAAATGTATGACAACGTGCACCCGGGAATAGTGAGGTTGCGCACTAAGTAACTAAAATGCAGGCCAGCTTAGCGGTAATAAAGGAAAGATTGGAAGCGTGAGTTAAATAACGCTGAGTGGGCACCACGTGGCGTGGGCAAGGCCCATGAGGCGTACCTGAAAGTGGGCCTATTTCAAACATAGTGATCAGTTAGGGCAAAGACATATATATAATGCACATATCGGCAAAATAACAACGCTAAGGCAAACCTCAGAATAACATAACCTGCAAGTAGGTAGATATGTTAAAGCGTTCAAGGGGCTTTGGCTGGAGATTTGGCCATTTGCCACTCTGCCTGGAACCTCTTAGGTGGCGCAATCTCAGCGGGTTCTGGTCCTTTGGGCGATCCAGTCCATAGACCCCAGGATGTAATCAGCTTCATACCTTCCTTCGGATCATTCGCCACATAGTTCCGACCTTGTCGCCATATAACCAGTTTTGTGGGATAACCCCATTTGTAGATTACGTTGTTGTTTCGTAAAGTCTTAGTGATCGTGATGAACTCCTTCCTCTTCGCCATCGTGGCCGCCGAGAGATCTGCGTACAGAGCGACGTGTTGGTGAGGTTCTGGCAAAGTTGAGAGTTTCCTCGCCGCCAGTAGTAGCGTTTCTTTATGCGCATAATAATGGAACCTGACAATAACATCCTTTGGGACTTCGGTTGACAAGCGAGCCGGGCGCGGTAGTCTATGCATTCGGTCGTAGGCCCATGCTGAATCGGGCAGGCTCGGGACTAGAGACTTGCACAGGGAAAGAATGTAAGCAGGCATAGCATCGCTGGAAACATCATCCGGTATGCCTCTAAAACGTACATTTTGTCTTCTAGACCTGTCTTCTATGTCCGCCATTTTGGTTTTCAGCATTGCGTTTTCTTCCGAAAGTACCTGGAGTTTGTCCGCTATGTCATTGTGGGCCGCACATAGTTCATCCGTTTTGTTTTCCAGGTTATTCGTTCTTTCGCCTAAGTTGGAGATTTCTTTGTGCAGTTCACCAGTTATGCGATGAAAGTCGGCTGTTATTGTCGCCCGGAGTTCCTGCAGCATTTTGTGGAGGCCGCGCTCCGTAACCGGGCCCTCTGAGTACTTGGTAGTGTGCGTTTCGTAGTCAGACTGGCCATCCGACAGGTTAAGCGCATCGTCGCCATCTTGGGTTTCTTTGCGTCGTTCAGATCTTTTCGTTCTGGCCGTTTCAGAAAGTTTTAGTTGTTTAGTTGAGGGCATGGTGTGCCTGTGCATTCACTACGGCAGGGCAGGTGAGTTTTATCAAGTTTTATCGACAAATGCTGTGAATAAAGTTGCTTTTAGGTCGGGATGTTGGCGGAGCTCCTAAGCCATGCGACCGCTCTCACCGGAAGTCAGACACGCCCCCTTGAGAGACGGATTTAATGAGCCTATGCTTCCATTTGGGGTATTATAGTAGTTTGACTGTTCAAAAAAACCCCACAAAGGCCTACCATTTGTAAAAGTAGACACAGGGTATCTCATAAGGTGCATATTGTGCCTTAACATGCCCCCATTTTTTTACCATTACATGCCAAAGTATGTGGTAAAAAATAATTGTGTGCATATTTTACATACGGATTGCATTTTTGCTGGGCATTTTGTATATTTCATGTGTGCCACTAAGTTCAAACCCCCCAAATTATGCTCAGCTAAGTCTTCTGAGTAAAAGGACACCCCCATTGTATGTCTATGGCACTATTTCGTGAAGCTACAGTGCCATACAGGAGACCTGTCCTTTTCAGTATTCACAGTAGAATTTTGAGAGACGGATTTAATGAGCCTATGCTTCCATTTGGGGTATTATAACAGTTTGACTGTTCAAAACACCCCACAAAGGCCTACCATTTGTAAAAGAAGACACTCCAGGGTATCTCATAAGGTGCATATTGTGCCTTAACATGCCCCCATTTTTTTACCATTACATGCCAAAGTATGTGGTAAAAAATAATTTTGTGCATTTTTTACATACGGATTGCATTTTTGCTGGGCATTTTGTATATTTCATGTGTGCCACTAAGTTCAAACCCCCCAAATTATGCTCAGCTAAGTCTTCTGAGTAAAAGGACACCCCCATTGTATGTCTATGGCACTATTTTGTGAAGCTACAGTGCCATATAGGAGACCAAGCCATATCAGTTTTGACCGAACTTTGAATTTTGACGCCGGGCCTATGCGCAATTTCCAAGCATCTTTGCAGGTTTTACATTCAAACTACCCCACAAAGGCCTACCATTTCTTAAAGTAGACACCCCAGGGTATTTCAAAAGGCATATTTTGAACCTTAGCGTGGGATCATTTTTCCGCTAGCGTGTACCAGGTGTAGCGGTTATAAGCGTTTTTTTCTGCCTTTTTGACACACAAAGTGAGTTTGCACAGTATATTTTGCAAACCATATGTGTACTACCACTGTATAATACTTCATATTTTGCTCAGCTATGTCTGCTGAGTACAAAAATACCCCCGTATGTACCTTTGCCAGGTATATGTGGACATCGGAGGGGCACATTTGGGACACAGCCATTCCATTTTTTTCAAATTTTGCATTTTTACGCTGTGCCCATGTCCCATTTTAGAGTATTTTACCAGGCTATATAATCCAAATACCCCATAAAGCCATACCATTTCTTAAAGAAGACATCCCAGGGTATTTCAAAAGGCATATTTTGAACCTTAGCGTGGGATCATTTTTCCGCTAGCTTGTACCAGGTGTAGTGGTAATAAGCGTTTTTTCTGCCTTTTTGGCACACAAAGTGAGTTTGCACAGTATATTTTGCAAACCTTATGTGTGCTACCACTGTATAATACTTCATATTTTGCTCAGCTATGTCTGCTGAGTACAAAAATACCCCCGTATGTACCTTTGCCAGGTATATGTGGACATCGGAGGGGCACATTTGGGACACAGCCATTCCATTTTTTTTCAAACTTTAAATTTTTACGCTGTGCCCATGTCCCATTTTAGAGTATTTTACCAGGCTATATAAACCAAATACCCCATAAAGCCATACCATTTCTTAAAGAAGACATCCCAGGGTATTTCAAAAGGCATATTTTGAACCTTAGCGTGGGATCATTTTTCCGCTAGCTTGTACCAGGTGTAGTGGTAATGAGCGTTATTAAATGTATTTTTTTACTTTTTAAAACTTTTTTTACTTTTTAAAACTATTTTTTAAACTTTTGTTTTGATTATTCATTTTTTTAAAGTTTCCTAAACTTTCGTAAAACTTTTTTTTACAGATTTAACATTTTTCTAAGCTTTTTTTTTTACGTTAACCCCTAACTAGCAGTAAGCAGCACTAACAGTAAATTCCCCATTTTCCCATAACTCCCACCCACCCCAGCTAGCAAAATATTTAATTATACAATATTTAAATTAGTTAATTAAATACATTTAACCCCTGAGGGTTAAAAAATAAATAAAAGTTAATCGTCAGGGGTTAAAAAAAAAAATTAGAACAGTATAATACTGTGATCTGTATTTTGATCACTGTAGGCAGTGATCGACTGGCAGGGAAGGGGTTAATTTTTATTTGGACTGGGTAAAGGGTTTATTTTTTTAAATTTTTTACTTAAATGTTATTAAAACTTTTTTTTAACTTAATTTTTTAACTTTTTAAAGCTTATTTTTAAACTTTTTTTAACGTTAACCCCTAGTTAGCGTAATACTAAATCCCCCAATTCCCCACTAACTTCCACCCTCCCCAGCTAGCTAAATTTATAATTTTAAAATATTTAAATTAATTAATAAAATAAATTGAACCCCTGAGGGTTAAAAAAAAAAAAAAGAATTAACCCTCAGGGGTTAAAAAAAAATCAGATCTTAGTAAAATGTAATCCCTGCCAATTGATCACTGTAGTCAGTGATCAATTGGCAGGGAAGGGGTTAATTTTTTATTAAAATGGGTAAAGGGGGGGTAAAGGGGGGTGGGATTTTAATTTTACTAAAAAATTTTTCCACCAGGGGGCAGGATCACTGAAGATCCGTCCCCCTGCACTTCACACAGAACCAGGAAGTGCAGGGAGGCGGAGGTGAGTATAGAGAGCACATGTGCCCGCTCTGGCATGCTGTCAGAGCGGGCACATGTACTCTGACAGCCCGATCCGGTGCTCCCGGTCTGCCTCTAATGCAGAGGCAGACCGGAGCACCATTAACCCCACGATCGCCGCAATTGCGGCGATCTGGGGTTAATTTTAACGGGTGACGGACGAGGTCCGTCACTCGTCATTAACGCATTCCCCTGAGTGACGGACCTCGTCCGTCACTCGTCGTTAAGGGGTTAACTCCTAAATGACAGCGAATTGAGCAGTGAAATTGCAGGGGAATGATCTATACACTAAAACTGCTTTATTTAGCTAAAGTAATTTAGGTGACTATAGTGTTCCTTTAATCTTAGTGCTTGTGTTTTACACCTGATTCTGGAGCTTTTACTCGCACTATCGTGTGGCATGTCATATTAACCATAACAAATGTTTTACACATGTTATAGATAATAGAACATTACAAGGGTACTTTAAAATTCAAATAAAAAAATAGTCATTTTAAAATTGTATTTTGTCTCTAATTGAATATTGTTTCTGGATTCCACAAGAGTAGCATGATAAAATGGAATTCACAAAGACATTCAAGGTGAAAGACATTTTCAGCACATCATAACTAGGAAATAAATTCAGGCTGAAACTTGGCAAATGTGAAGCAATTTCTTGTCCAGCTTATTAATGTTTCTGAAAATAAGTTCTACATTTATGTAAATTCTTATATAAATAATTTGATGTTAGTAGAACATGAAATGAAAATATATTCATAATGCAAAGGCTAAAATGATATATTGTATGCTAATATGTTATGTACATAAACTTGTTTAAATAGCTTTTTAAAGCAAAATCTGTTATCTTTTATTTTTTGTGACAAATCATAAAATGTCTTTATTATATTTACTATATTATATGTACTGACATTGTTGTGACAGTTAGGGTGTTAGAATTATGTTTCAAGTCAGGGAAAATATTAATTATTAATACAAATATTACTAATGTAATATTTTACATAATTACCAATTAACACATCAAAATATACCTAAATTTACCTTACACTCTAGGTGATCTTTAAATTGAATGTACTAGTAAATGATAGTCGGAAAGTCATGTTATAATAATTTAGTATAAAATAACCTGCTGAAATGCCCAGCCACAATAATATCTAAGTTATGACATTTCAACTGGAGGATCTATTTTCACTAATAGGCAAAAACAAATATCCTTAGACAGCAACATGTTATCAAGAGTTAAATACTGCTGTTGAATGGTCATTTTTCTATCATAAAACCCAATTGGGAGAGAGAAATCAATGACCCATTTTATGCATACTTAAAAACAGTCAACCAAATGCCAAAATAAATCAACTCAACTCAGCAGCACAACTTAAAGGGACTCTCCAGTGCCAGGAAAACATATTTGTTTTCCTGGCACTGCAGGACCCTGCAGTGCCCCTCTCCCTCCCGTCCCCCATCCCATGTTGCTGAAGGGGGTAAAACTCCTAAGCAAGTTATAAGAGCTTCCAAATCACACACATAAGAGAAAATAGCACAGTCAGTAAAAAAAGGGGACAAAACATTTTTTAGATACATAAATGAGAAAAGGAAAGTAAAACAAGAATTAGTTAGATGAAAAACAAAAGAAGGAAGGTATGTAGAGTAGAAGAGGATAAATGTCTAGCTGACTGCCTCAATGAATATTTTTGTTCAGTATTTACAGATGAAAATGAAGGAAAGGAGCCTCAGTTAGGCAAAAGGACAAATTAGTCATTTGTTACATGTGAGCTTACAGAGGAAGAGGTTCTATTTCAACTGTCAAAAGTAAAGACGAATACGTCAATGGGACCTAATGGAATACACCCAAAGTTATTAAAAGAGCTTGGTGGTGTACTAGCAAAACCATTAACAGATTTATTTAACCAACCATTGATAACAGGAGTAGTCGCAGAAGATTGGAAGTTAGCGAATGTTGTGCCCATTCACAAGAAAGGTACTAGGGAGGAGTCGGCAACTATAGGCCAGTAAGCCTTACTTCAGTAGTGGGAAAAGTAAAGGAAACCATGTTAAAGGATAGGATTGTTGAACATCTAAAAACACATGGATTTCAAGATCAGAGACAACATGGGTTTACTTTAGGGAGATCATGCCAAACTAATCTTATTGATTTTTTTGATTGGGTAACTAAAATAATAGATCAGGGTGGTGCAGTAAACATTGCTTACCTAGATTTCAGTAAGGCTTTTGACACTGTTGCACATAGAAGGCTCATCAATAAACTGCAATCTTTAAGTTTGGATTCCAATATTGTTTTTTTTTTTGTAATTCTTTATTTTTGAAGTGCAGATAAATACACATCCACTCGCCAAGCCCCAACAGCTTGCGACCAGGAAAGCATTTTACACAATTTGTAAGCATTGAGGCGTTGGTTAGAGATAAACATGCACATATATATTTTTAAACGTATAACAACAGGTTTAGTAACATTCATATCAGTTTTGTCCTAAGCAATATCCTAGCTTAGATCTGTTTGTGAGGGTAAACGTGTACAACTATATCTTGGTCTAAGCATATAACAGAGGGGGATGTTAGCTTTGTTCCCTGATAGGTATCACTTTGGTAGTTGTGTGAGATATAAACTAAAAATTAGAAAGAGAGGTCGCGTGAGAGCTTTGCGTTTTGTGATGAGGGCGAGTACAGTGGCTTAGTGCCCAGCTGTGCCTGTCGAGTGAGCAACATGGTGAGGAAGGAGAAAAAATAAAAGAACGTATTAATACTAAGCCAGCATTGTACAGAGAGGAGGTGTGCAAGACATTCGTGTGGTATCTGGGCTAGGTGTGCTACTCTGCAAGGGCCCATGCCGCTTCAGAATCGGGTGCTGTCCCACATTGTTGGGTGGCCCCGCGGTCATGTTTGCCTGTAACCTGTGTGTGTCAAACGCTCTTGCCGTCTAAGGGGTGTTGAGTGTGTAGAGGTTGCGTGCATTGGGAGCCCCGCCAGTGTATGTGGGTGGGTAGTAGTTTTCCAAGTAAGGTTCAACATGAGTATAGAAGTAAAGGGAAGGGGAGAGACAAAGGAAGTATGTACACAGTTCCAGTGGGTTAGTGTGACATCCAGTTCATGGGGTTTTCCCTGAATATGGCGTTGGGAGCTGCAGTCAAAGTTCAAGTTGTTGCTGCTGCGTACTGTTCCGGCGTGCGTTTCTGCGGAATGAAAGGGGTGATCCGGTTTGGGTCCCAGTTGTGGGTGCGTTGGTTCTCCGGTTTGTGTTGGTCGAGGGAGTCCTTAGGCAGACCCAATACGTGCAGCAAAGCCGTGGCCTCCTGGAGCTCTTGAACTTGGTGAGTGGTGTCATTATGGTAGACCTGTAGGGTGCGGGAGGGGCGCCCGCGGTACCTCACATTGTGTTGTTGGAGGAGCGCAGTAAGTGGTCTGAGGGATCTGCGCCAGGTTATGGTTGCCCCGAGAGGTCAGCGTAAAAGGTGAGCGGCATTGTTTCAAACTGGTATGGGGTTTTCCCCCTCAGGGCATTAAGCATGGCGGTTTGTCTGCTCCACTTCTGAACTGTACCACCAGGTCCCTTGGTTCCGCCGTTGGAGCCTTGTTGGATCTTGGGATGCGGAACAGACCTTCCAGCTGCATTGCCCTAGCTTGTTTCGATGGCAGCAAGGTCTCCCACAGCCACCTTGTGAAGTGCGGTAGCTCCGCGTCCAGAACGGTCTCAGCCACCCCCCGCACCTTTAGATTGTTGCGGCGCCTGGTGTCCTCCAAAGCGGTGTTCGTGCATTAAGTTTTGTGTGCGTAGGTCAGCCATCTCCCGTTGGAGTGTTGATATATGCTGGGTGTTCTGGGTGGTTGTGCCCACCAGAGTTCCCATGCGGCCCGTGAGGCCCTGTATATCGCTGCGGACCGCTGCCACGTCAGCTGAGATGTGTTTCTGGAGGTCGGCCAGAAGTTCCTGCAGCACCGCTTTGGTCACCGGTGCGCTGTCAGGTTTGTCTGGGTCTTTCTGCAGTCTTGTTGCCCCTCACGGGGTCTGCTTCTCCATTCCGCCAGAGTAATCATCCGAGTAATCGGATTCACAGTCCGAGAGGGCGGCCATTTTAGGCCCAGTCATTCCCTGCGCCTGGCGCCACATATCCCCGATCGTCATCCCCGGGTTTGGTTTGTCGGGTCTTTGCTTCTTATTCTTCCTCCCCATGTCGGTTAGGTTTGGTGTGGGGGTTCCCCAGGTCCCGATGGCCAGAAGTAAGGTGGCTAGGAAACGGATTGTCTTGGCTATGTGCCGGAGCTCTGAGATTTGCGACCGCTCGCTTCTGCGTTCAGGCTCCGCCTGGATTGCAATATTGTTGAATGGGTAAGGCAGTGGCTGAGTGACAGGCAACAGAGGGTTGTAATCAATGGAGTATATTCGAAGCATGGGCTTGTCACCAGTGGGGTACCTCAGGGATCTGTACTTTGACCCATTCTCTTTAATATATTTATTAGTGATATTGCAGAAGGTCTTGATGGTAAGGTATGTCTTTTTGCTGATGATACTAAGATATGTAACAGGGTTGATGTTCCAGGAGGGATAAGCCAAATGGCTAATGATTTAGGTAAACTAGAAAAATGGACAGAGTTGTGGCAACTGACATTTAATGTGGATAAGTGCAAGATAATGCATCTTGGATGTAAAAACCCAAGGGCAGAGTACAGAATATTTGATAGAGTCCTAACCTCAACATCTGAGGAAAATGATTTAGGGGTGATTATTTCTGATGACTTAAAGGTAGGCAGACAATGTAATAGAGCAGTAGAAAGAGGGAAGTGCTCATGCTATTGTACAGAACACTGGTGAGACCTCACTTGGAGTATTGTACGCAGTACTAGGGACCGTATCTCCTGCAGGATATTGATATTTTAGAGAGAGTTCAGAGAAGGGCTACTAAATGGGTTTATGGATTGCAGAATAAAACTTACAAGAAAATGTTAAAGGAACTTAACATGTATAGCTTGGAGGAAAGATGAGAATGGGGGGGGGGGGATATGATAGAAACATTTAAATACATGAAGGGAATCAACACAGTAAAGGAGGAGACTATATTTAAAAGAAGATAAACTACCACAACAAGTGGAATAGTCTTAATTAGAGGGGCAAAGGTTTAAAAATAATATCAGGAAGCATTACTTCACTGAGAGGGTAGTGGATGCATGGAATAGCCTTCCAGCTGAAGTGGTGGAGGTTAACACAGTAAAGGAGTTTAAGCATGCGTGGGATATGCATAAGGCTATCCTATCTATAAGATAAGGCCAGGGACTAATGAAAGTATTTAAAAGAATTAGGCAGACTATATAGGCTGAATGGTTCTTATCTTCCATCACATTCTATGTTTCTATGTTTCTATGTTAACCCTTTCAGTGACTTATCCAGGACCGATGTTCCTCGGTGCTGGGTCAGGCTTCACCCATGCTCCTGGCCGCACGCGCATTAGACCTCCCCATAGAAGAGCATTATTCAATGCTTTCCTATGGGGATTCTGGGTATTTTGGAGGTCCTCATGCATAGCGTGAGGACGTCTAGTATAGTTTAAAACACTTTTGGAGTTTTAAGAACCCAGAAGTCCCTCTAGTGGCTGTCCGATAGATAGCCACTAGAGGAGGACTTAACCCTGCAAGGTAATTATTGCAGTTGATAAAAACTGCAATAATTACAATTGCAGGGTTAAAGGTGGTGGGAGTTGGCAACCAGACCACTCCAATGGGCAGAAGTGGTCTGGGTGCCTGGAGTGTCCCTTTAATATATTGTGATCTCAATGGTGAAAAAGCACAATATTTGGTTTAGACATCCCCTAGGAATACTATCCATGTGCCATCTCATTAGAAAACTCTTGTGTTACTGGTGCAGATGAGAACAGTTAACAGTTAATCACACAACTCATTTGCTGATCAAAAGTTAAAACATGTGGTCTCATAGAAAGAAATGTGGTTTCCTGTGAAAAAAAACTTTTAACAAATAGAACTTTTTTATTATGAATAACTAAAAAGCAAAATGCTTTGTTTAAAAATGTCTCCAAATAACTTACACCTGTACCAAAAAAAGTACCTAAATGCAAAGATAAAACAGATAAGACTACTATCTCATCAGTAGCTAACATCAGTATATTAACAGTATAAGGATGAATGGATGTGGGTTATCTGTAAAACGAGGGGCTATTTGAATACAAAGGACTATTTTTTTTACAGTGTGAAAGATTGCCTTGTGTGACAAAATGTATTTAGGACAGGTGTAGGCAATTTATCAGAGGCACTGTGCCAAAACAAGACTTTGAAGTCCCTTGGTGTGCCAGTTCTATTTTTTTTTTTTTTATTATTTTGTGTGTATGATACTGTAATCCGTATGAGCTTTGCTAATCTCACTGTTAATAAAGGAGTGAGGATGGTTAGTCAGTTTCCTTTTGATGAACACAGAGTTAGTCTAGCATAACTGAAATGTGAGTAAGTAGTTTGTGGTATTGTGTGTGTTTATGTAGGTATTTGTGTGGGCTGTGTATCATATTATGCGTCTGAATATTGGCTGTGTTACGTGGTTCTACTTGTGGGATAGTGCATGTTGGTAGTGTGTAAACCTAAAGATGGTCCAATATAACATATTACTTATAGTGGTATAACAAGAGTATCAGAGAGTCCCTCCTCAGGCCATCTTGAGTGACAGAAGTCTTATTATGATTGTGCTAAGGAAGGTGGCAGCTTATTGACTATAACCACCAATCTGGGATGTTTTGCTCTTTGTTTTCTTAAAAGATGACCTGACTATCGGGTATATATTTGCTATGCCAATGAACATACCATTTTGGTATATCATTGGCAGTCTCCCTATTACTCTATGTAATGTTTTGCCTACTATGGATTAAAATGTAAGTTATATTTTGAAGCCAAGTGAGAAGTTCTCCAATGGTGATCAGGCTATGTACTTTTTCAGGATTTCAGGTAATTGACATTTTTCGTGTTTGCCCTCTAGTCACCTCAGTAATAAATCCACATTTATGACAATACAGAACTCTACATGCTTTGACATTCAAGTGAGAACAGGGTAACAGTGAGACACACGTATGGCCCGCTAATCTTTTAAAGAGCAGTATTATGACAGGCAGTACTTATGGAGGCTCCCAAAATGAAGTCTCTCTTTGATCATACATGTTGCCATGGGATGATGTGATTTATCATAATGCTGCTTCTATGATAGTAGCATATCACAGGTCTCAGGAAAGCAGTGATAGAGAAATGTGCACATGGAAAATGCAACCATCTCCCACTGCTATTGTCCTTCACAGAACATGGTGTCCCAACCAGAATCTTTTTTAGGCAACCCCATGGTGGTTACAGAGCCTTACAAATATATGTTGCACAGGTTCTGACAAATTCTAAAACTAAAACTAAAACTTGCCTGGTGTTTGGCCTGCCAGCATGTTTTGTACTATTACATATGCTGTGTATCATACTGAATTGTAAGTTCATTTTAATTAGGTGTAATAAAGCCAGATTTCTATTATCTATGAATCCACACAACATATTGTTTTAACTTGGTTGAACTTGATGGACTTCGGTCTTTTTCCAACCAAGATTACAATGTAACCTGAGTGCATAGTTTCTTATTTTACTTTTCAGTTATTAATGCTTGGGGTCACCTAATTTCATAATATTCCACACATTTTGAATATTTTCTCCATGGTGGCCAGTCAGATGCATTTTTTTAACCTTGAGCATTGGCTGTGCCCTTTTAACTTTTTAAATTTTTTGTACATCATTTTCTTTTTCCTCTCTATTGAAAACTTCTTATTTGTGTTATTTAGTAATGTCATTCGTAAATTTCTGTAACTGTCACTTTTTTCTTAAATCAAAAATTACTTGTATATTGCTTCCCTAACCAAACCTTTTGTTACCCATTAGTACTTTGTAAGTTCAACAAAACATATATTTATTTACACTCTCAAGTTTCTTTAATATGAAACATCTATGTCTGTGGTTAAAAAAAAAAAAAGAGACTGTGGTAGCAGAAATTTGTCATCCATTCCCCGGTATAATCACTAATAAAAGGTTCTCTACGTGAACCTCTGTCTAACTTTACCTTTAAAATTGACAAAATAGCACCTTTATACCACCAACAGTACAGGTTTTGTCAGTATCTCCATTGAAATAAAACAGGGAGATACATAAATACTGGATTGTTGGTGGGTCTTGAGAGCTGGGTTGGGGAACACTGCTCTAGAGCAGTTACTGTGCAGGATTTCTTTAGAGAGTACAGAAGAACAGCAAGGATGCAAATAAAACTGCATGCCCTCTGATGAAACATTGTATGTTTAATTTCAAATATGCAATGCTACGTTCTGTGACAAGCAAAAACACACACACACACACACACACTATATATATATATATATATATATGTCAGACCTTCCGGCATTCGCTAACCGTGGACTTCCGGGTTCTCGGAGCGCGGCCACTCCCCCTATGACGTGGTCGTTCCCAGGGTTCATAGAGAGACCGCGTCAACACCACAGTGCTGGATCAACTCGAAAGCTCCCGCGAACTTCAAACTGAATATTTACTTCTACTGTGTATCGGACCCGGACTGTTTAATCGTTTACCCTCCTTCTCCTCTCCTACGACCTCGGACTGTTTTTGGATATTCTCTTGCCTGCTGCAACCTCGATTCTCTGTGGAATCTCTATCACCAATTTGGATTATCGCTCCTTCATAAGTTAAGTAAACCAGATTGGCTCAAGCTTAATATATAACCATCCTAATTCTAAGTGGATCGCTATCTGCTCCACATCAACTCCTAACCTTGTTTTCAACACCTACTTATTAATTATCTGCATCCTAATTTGGAACTTCTCGCTGGTTGTGTTAAATTTACTTTATCTAAAACAACTTCAACACCGCTGCTGTTTATAACCTGCCAGGAATTAAAGAGACAGTTCAATTTGATTATCTTTTTTTTATTTAAAGTAATAAACATTATCAAACTCAGAAATCTGCAGTTGTTTCCATCTTATCAACAATTGAGCATTACAGATTGATCCAGCCTAATTAATGGATACAGCAGATCTCACTTCTGAAATCACCAGATTAAACCAAAGAGTGGATACTCTTACTCAAGGCATGCAAGATCTACAGATCACCAATGAAAGAATCCTTACTTATGTAAGGGACTTGCAAACCCATACTCCTCACACAGTTACACACTCGGCTAGTGACCCTGCTGTCTCCAACCCCGAAAAATTCTCTGGAGACAGGTCCCAATACCGAGAGTTCATCAATTCTTGCAAGTTGTTGATTGCATTAAAACCCCGATCATATCCCACTGAAAGATCTAAAGTTTGTTCTGTTATTTCATTTTTGAGAGGTGAACCCATGGCCTGGGCTCATTCCTTTCTTGAGAATGATGATCCCATATTGGATTCTCTGGATGAATTCTTTGAAGCCATGTCTCTCCTTTACGAAGACCCAAACAAACAAGCGACTGCAGATTTAACCATTAGAACACTGCAGCAAAGAAACCGGCCTGTTGAAGATTACATTGCTGAATTCAAACGATGGGCACCAGAAACTCAGTGGAATGACATAACTCTACGTAACCAGTTCCGTATTGGGTTATCTGAAGCTGTCAAAGATGAGCTCTCCAGAACTGAACTACCTACTACACTAAATACACTTATTCAACTGTCAATCAGTATCGACAGAAGACTTAGGGAAAGAAAAGCTGAGAAATCACTCACTAGCTCTCTATGGAAAAAACCCTCAAGGAATACCTAGATGAAAACCTCCGTAAGGGGTTCATTAGACCTTCCTGTTCACCAGCCGCTTCCAGCATGTTTTTTGTAAGAAACAAGGACCAGACTATTCGGCCAATCATCGATTACAGGTCTTTAAATAAAATAACTATCAAGAATCGTTACGCTCTTCCCCTGATCAATGAGTTGATTGAAAGATTAAGAACAGCTACCATCTACACTAAACTTGACCTTCGTGGGGCATATAACCTTGTTAGAATCAAGGCCAATGATGAATGGAAAACGGCGTTCAGAACCCGATATGGTCTTTACGAATATCTTGTCATGCCCTTCGGGCTATGTAACGCCCCTGCAACCTTTCAGCATTTCATTAACGATATCTTCCGAGATCTCCTAGACGTTTGTGTCATCATTTACTTAGACGATATTCTCATCTACTCCAACAACCTTGAAGAACACAGAAAACACGTGAGATGGGTATTATCCAGATTAAGAACACACAAATTATACGCAAAACCAGAAAAATGTATATTTGAAGTCAATGAAATCACTTTTTTGGGATATGTTATCTCCCCTCATTCAATAAGTATGGATACCTCCAAAATAGATTGCATTGTCAACTGGTCTACTCCTACTAATACTAAAGACTTACAACGTTTTCTGGGATTTGCCAACTTCTATAGGAAGTTCATTAAAAATTACTCCAAGGTTGCTCATCCCCTCAACCTGCTCAATAGCAGTAAACGGTCCTTTGCTTGGAACGAAGAGGCTCAAGCAGCCTTTGATGAATTAAAACGGAGATTCACAAGTGCTCCCATTCTTCAACTACCTAATCCTGCTTTTCTCTACGTCATGGAAACGGATGCTTCTGACACAGCTATCGGGGCTGTCCTCTCTCAACACCAAACGCCTCAAGATCCTCTCCATCCAGTAGCTTTTTTTTCACGATCTTTGTCTCCTGCTGAACGAAATTATCCTGTAGGAGAAAAAGAATTATTAAGTATTAAAGCTGCATTCGAAAACTGGCGTCACATACTTGAAGACACACGCACTCCTGTAATTGTTTATACCGACCACAGGAACCTTGAATATCTTCATTCCAACAAAACACTCTCTGCCAGACAAGTACGCTGGAATCTTTTCTTTTCCCGTTTCAATTTTCAAATCATTTACAGACCTGGATCCAGAAACAAAAAGGCCGATGCCCTGTCCAGAATTCACCAAGATCTTCCTGTAACCGAAACTCAACCTCCTAAAATCATAGGTATTATTTCGTCATTAATTGATGATATTAAACATCTTAAAGAAGAAGATCTTGAACTTCCCAAACAAGGCAATCTATCAAAAAAGGACGGTTTGTACTACTTCAAAGACAGGTTATACATTCCTCCCTTGCTTAGGAATAAAATACTCTCCTTGATTCATGATTCCCCTCTGGCTGGTCATCCTGGTACAAGGAAAACACTGGAGCTGTCTAAAAGATATTACTGGTGGCCTCGCCAGGACAGAACCATAGAATCTTATGTCAAAAACTGCCCAACCTGTCTGAGATCAAAATCTGACCATCATCCACCATTCGGTCAATTACTGAGCCTACCTGTTCCAGAAAGACCTTGGCAGTCCATCTCAATGGATTTCTTGGTAGAACTCCCTCCTTCGCAACATCATACCACCATTCTGGTAGTGGTAGACCGTTTCACCAAGATGTCCCATTTTATTCCTTTAAAGAAATTACCCTCTTCATCTGAACTTGCAAAAGTATTCATCAACAACATCGTGAAACTCCATGGTCTTCCTGAAGAAATCATATCAGACAGAGGAACACAGTTCACCTCCAAATTCTGGAATGAGATGTGTTCCTCCCTCAACATTCAACGTAAATTATCTTCAGCCTATCATCCCCAAACCAACGGACAAACAGAGAGAGTTAATCAATGTGTTGAACAATACTTGCGGTGTTATTGCTCTCATTTACAAGATGATTGGATCACGTGGTTACCAATGGCAGAGTTCTCATACAACAACTCGGTACACACTAGTAGCAAAATGACTCCATTCTTCTCAAATTTTGGATTCCATCCTTCTTCATTCCCCGATCAAGGACTTCCTTCTTCTAATCCATACGTCTCCAACCATAACTCGTTCATGTCTGCCCTCTTCCTCAGGTTACGTGATAACCTTAAAAATGCATCATCTGCTCAGAAAAAGTTTTTCGATACTGGTAGACGACCTTCCCCTACTTACAAGGTTGGTGATCTAGTATGGCTCTCTTCAAAAAACATTGTCACCAACCGTCCCTCAAAGAAACTGAGTTCACTCTTCCTTGGCCCTTTTCGTATATTGTCGCTCATCAACGAAAACGTGGTTAGATTGAAACTTCCACCTACCATGAAACTACATCCAGTCTTCCATGTGTCATTGCTTAAACCACACCACTCCGACCCTTTCATGAGGGATGTTCTTACCACTCCTGATCCCATTCTGGTACAAGGTGAAGAGGAATACGAGGTTCAGAGGATTCTCGACTCACGAATCCATCGTGGTTCCTTACAATATCTTGTCCGGTGGAAAGGCTACGGAGTTGACGAAGACTCATGGGTGTCGTCCTCCACGGTGCATGCTCGTCGACTTATCAATGCGTACCATGCTCGCTACCCATCCAGACCTCGTTGACAGCATCCGGTGGCTGCTTCTTATGAGGGGGGTTCTGTCAGACCTTCCGGCATTCGCTAACCGTGGACTTCCGGGTTCTCGGAGCGCGGCCACTCCCCCTATGACGTGGTCGTTCCCAGGGTTCATAGAGAGACCGCGTCAACACCACAGTGCTGGATCAACTCGAAAGCTCCCGCGAACTTCAAACTGAATATTTACTTCTACTGTGTATCGGACCCGGACTGTTTAATCGTTTACCCTCCTTCTCCTCTCCTACGACCTCGGACTGTTTTTGGATATTCTCTTGCCTGCTGCAACCTCGATTCTCTGTGGAATCTCTATCACCAATTTGGATTATCGCTCCTTCATAAGTTAAGTAAACCAGATTGGCTCAAGCTTAATATATAACCATCCTAATTCTAAGTGGTTCGCTATCTGCTCCACATCAACTCCTAACCTTGTTTTCAACACCTACTTATTAATTATCTGCATCCTAATTTGGAACTTCTCGCTGGTTGTGTTAAATTTACTTTATCTAAAACAACTTCAACACCGCTGCTGTTTATAACCTGCCAGGAATTAAAGAGACAGTTCAATTTGATTATCTTTTTTTTATTTAAAGTAATAAACATTATCAAACTCAGAAATCTGCAGTTGTTTCCATCTTATCAACAATTGAGCATTACAATATATATATATATATATATATATATATATATATATATATATATATACATATATTTCCTGTCATGAAAACAAACCTTAAGTATAAATGAAAATGCACACACTTTATACCTACACGTGCTATTTTATTAATCTATGAAAGATACCAAAACTCAGACACAAATAATACAGCTGAAAAGATTATCAAGTGCTGATAAAACCCTAAATTCTGCAAATTGACTTCTTCATTGACCACATTAGTTAATAAACCCCATAACGCTTGTTGAATATCTAAGCAAGATAAGTTAGTAGTTACATTTCTTTACAAAAACTTAAAATGACAAAAGTAACTGAAATAACAAACGAAAGCCAGAAAAAATGTTGAAGATTCATTATTCGATTTCCTACTATGATGTCCATCTTTAACAGATGAAATTGCCTCAATGCATAATTAGTAGTGGGTATTCCTGAAGGGTATTTAAGGTATTTGCAGAATTTTCCTTTCTTTGCTTTAGTAAGATGGGTCATGCTGTCAAAGAATTAATGTAAAGTTCTATGATAAGTATGAAAGTGGCCTTTGTCCCAGGCACTGAAAGCCAATTAGTTGTTTAATTGATGGAAGATATTCAGGAAGAATGAGGGGATAATGGAGATTGCGGTACAGTGGGCTAATCTTTTGTGAATGACTTTAGCAACTTGACAGGATAACAGTTTTGCTTATTTTAAACACAACATAAAATGGTTTTGGTACTCACGTAAATGGTGTTGGTTACACAGACAAGTTCTTGAGTATGAGTTTTCATACAAATGGCTTGTGTTTTTATATATCTTATTCTTTTTCAAATATCTGATAGATATTTTTTCAATATTGTTTTCACCTACAGAAAGTCAGCATTTTATCAGCAGTCTCGTCAAAATTCCACACTAGACAACAGTGTACACCCTACCTGCTTCCATCTGTTTGCTCACATCTATTGACTAAAATATGTGGTTTTTCATTTATAAATCAATGTGACTTTTTTTCCCTCAAAGCTATTGGAACAGGTTTAATAAAATGTAATTGAGATGAAATTAGGATGTACCTTACACAAATATACTTTTTCTAGTAACCTCTGTCACGCCATTCTGTACATGAAGTACATTTCATTTGGACTGAATTGCAAAATAAAATTAAAAGCAAACCGTATATTCCCCTCTCCAAAACCCCTTTGAAGCATCTATCCATCTGAAAAAATAATTTCAGATGGTGATCTAATCAATTCCATGGCCTCGTATACAGCTTTATACGAGGCAATGGAATTGATTCCTCTTCTCCTCTCCTCTTAGCCTGACAACTGTATTTGCTGAAGTGGTGTTATACCCACATCAAGACTAATCCCTTAATTTACAAGAGGCTACCATTAAAACGTTTTAGCACTGGTAAATGTATGGCAAAATAGCATTTACTAGTATTTGCATCTAATAAGTTACATTGGCATAGAAAACTCTCCATGGAAATTAGAAAACTCCCATAGAGAAACACAGAAATAGTGACAGGGAATTGTATTTATTAGATAGACTAAAAGAAATTGTAAATTGGATACATTTACTCCAGAAATCCTATGCCTGGCCTAGAGCTAGTTATCTTCAAACTAGTCGCTAGTTTTTACCAGCCATCCACTAGTTGCTAATGTACCTGTTGCTACTTTTAGCCAATAATGGCCGTGTAACATTTGCCAGTTTTGATAACTAGTGATAGGAAGTTACATTATTCTGTGCATGAAGAACTTAGCAGTTGTTTCCAGCCCTGTTGCTACTGCTACTTTTTTACCGACTGCTTTTAAGCCTCAACATTGACTAATTAATAACGTGTTTCTAATCTCACTGTTATTAAAGAGTGACGATGGTTAGTCAGTTTCCTTTTGATGAACACAGAGCTAGTCTAGCAAAACTGATAGCATCACCACTTTGAAGGCTTTATGCCAAAAAACGTATTAAACTTGATCTGTATGTATATTTTCTCTGCTTTCAAATACTGCAAGTTTGCCTAGTAAACCTAGCACATTTTGTTTCAAAACAATATTTTTTCTTGCTTATGCTGTTTATTTATGTTCAAATTCTGCTAATATTTTAAGTCATTTGCATTCCTAAGCATGTCGATTAATTCCTTATAAAATCTGTGAATAGGAAACCCAAATAATGTTCAGATATTGCTAGTGTAGCACCAACAGTACTTCTAAGAATCCTGTCTTTTAAGATAGCAACGCAAGAGGGCATAGATATGATCTCTACTTATTTATAACCCTAATAAATTGTGCATGATTTACATTAATCAGGATTGAACAGCAACCCACGAACAATAGTATTCTATATTCCAAAGAAACGCTAGCTGTTTCACTTTACTCCTTTTGAAGAAACTAAGGCCTTGATTTAATACGCTTTCCAAATGATTTGATACTGTTAGAAAACTTTTAAAATTATTTATCTATACAAATTCCCATAGAATAGGTCTCAATTTAATATATGTGGATAAACTTTAAAAAAAGTTTCTACAAATTAAAATATGAAACTATATATATATATATATATATATATATATATATATATATACACACACACATCATATAGAATATATTTACAAAATTAAAATATATTTCATAATATTAAATAGTTTTAAAAGTTCATATTCAATTTTCAAAATATTAAATCATTTGGAAAGTTTGTCCAACAATATTAACAATGACCTATATTTAATAAACCTTTTAAATGATTCAGTACTGTTATAAACCCCCTCAAATTATTTATCTATAAAAATATCCCATAGCCTTTATTGGTGACTTCTGTAGATAAATAGTTTCCAACAGTATGTAATCATTTGAAAAGCATTTAATATCAATGATATATTCATGTTATATCATTTGGCTTTTAACTGAAATGAAAACGGCACACAAGAACAGGGTGCATGTGGGATTTTATCAGCGCAATCAGGGGCGGACTGAGAGCCTTTGGGGCCCCCGGGCAAAATTAGATCCCAGGCCCTTTGAATGCACAAATATATGTGCATTAAATAAATGTTAAAGGATCACTATAGTGTCAGGAAAACCGCTTTGTTTTCCTGACACTATAGTGCCCTAAGGGTGCTCCCACCCTCAGGGTCCCCCTCCCGTTGCGCTGAAGGGGTTAAAACCCCTTCAGCAGCTTACCTTTATCCAGCACCGGGCCCCCTCGGCGCTGGTGACCTCTCCTCCCCCGCCGACGTCAGCTCATGAGTGGAGCGAAATGCGCATGCGCGGCAAGTGCGCTTTCAAACAGTCCATAGGAAAGCATTTCTCAATGCTTTCCTATAGACGTTCTGCACGTCAGGATGACACCCACTAGAGGTTTGATTAACCCTGCTAAGTAAACATAGCAGTTTCTCTGAAACTGCTATGTTTACATCTGAAGGGTTAAAACCTGAGGGACCTGGCACCCAGACCACTTCATTGAGCTGAAGTGGTCTGGGTGACTATAGTGTCCCTTTAAATACAACTCTCATATAATACAGCATTCCTTTGGATGTGTATATTGTGAAGACCTGTGTATTAATGCATGTTTGTATTTGAGTCTGTGTGAATGCACTTGTGCATGTCTGGATGTAGTGTCAGTGTGAATGCATATGTGACAGGTGACAGAGTGTGTGAGGGAGAGGGTGACAGGTGGCAGAGTGAGGGGGTACCTGGAGGCAGAGTCAGGGAGGGAGGGGGTGACTAGTGACAGAGTGAGGGAGGGGGTGACTGTCCCCCTTACTCTGTCACTAGTCACCACCTCCCTCCCTCACTCTGTCACCAGTCATCCCCTCACTCACTCTGTCACTAGAGTGAGGGGGTGACTACTGACAGAGTGAGGGAGGGGGTGACTAGTGACAGAGTAAGGAAGGGAAGGGGTGACTAGTGACAGTGACAGAGTGAGTGAGGGGGTGACTAGTGACAGTGACAGAGTGAGTGAGGGGGTGACTAGTGACAGAGTGAGGGGGTGACTAGAGGGGGTGACTAGTGACAGAGTGAGTGAGGGGGTGACTAGTGACAGAGTAATGGAGGGAAGGGTTGACTAGTGACAGAGGGAGGGAGAGGGTGACTGTCACTAGTCACACCCTCCCTCTGTCCCTAGTCACCCCCTCCCTCCCTCACTCTGTCACTAGTCACCCCTCCCTCACTCTGTCACTAGTCACCCCCTCCCTCCCTCTGTCACTAGTCACCCCCTCCCTTTGTCACTAGTCACCCCCTCCCTCCCTCTGTCACTAGTCACCCTATGCCTCCCTCACTCTGTCACTAGTCATCTCCTCCCTCTATCACTAGTCACACCCTCCCCCTCCCTCACTGTCACTAGAGTGAGGGGGTGACTAGTGACAGAGTGAGGGAGGGGGTGACTAGTGACAGAGTGAGGGAGGGGGTGACTAGTGACAGAGTAAGGGAGGGGGTGACTAGTGACAGAGTAAGGGAGGGGGTGACTAGTGACAGAGTAAGGGAGGGAGGGGGTGACACAGTGACAGAGGGAGGGGTGACTAGTGACAGAGGGAGGGAGGGGGTGACACAGTGACAGAGGGAGGGGTGACTAGTGACAGAGGGAGGGATGGGGTGACTAGTGACGGAGGGAGGGGGTGACTAAGGACAGAGTGAGGGAGGGAAGGGGTGACTAATGACAGAGAGAGGGGGTGACTAGTGACAGAGGGAGGGGTGACTAATGACAGAGGGAGGGGGTGACACAATGACAGAGGGAGGGAAGGGGTGACAGAGGGTGGGGTGACTAGTGACAGAGGGAGGGTGGGGGTGACACAGTGACACAGGGAGGGAGTGATTAGTGACACAGTGACGGAGGGAGGGAGTGATTAGTGACACAGTGACGGAGGGAGTGGTGACTTGTGGCAGTGAGGGAGGGGGTGACACAGTGACAGAGAGAGGGGGTGACTAGTGACAGAGGGGGGTGACTAGTGACAGAGGGGGGTGACTAGTGACAGAGGGGGGTGACTAATGACAGAGGGGGTTGACTAGTGACAGAGGGGGGTGACTAGTGACAGAGGGAGGGGTGACAGTGACAGGGGGAGGGGTGACAGTGACAGGGGGAGGGGTGACAGTGACAGGGGGAGGGGTGACAGTGACAGAGCGGGGGTGACAGTGACAGAGGGGGGGTGACAGTGACAGAGGGGGGGGGGTGACAGTGACAGGGCGGGTGACAGTGACAGAGGGGGGGTGACAGTGACAGAGGTGGGGTGACAGTGACAGAGGGGGGGTGACAGTGACAGAGGGAGGGGTGACAGTGACAGAGGGGGGGTAACCAGTGACAGGGGTGTGACCAGTGACAGAGGGAGGGGTGACTAGTGACAGAGGGGGTGACAGTGACAGGGGGGTGACAGTGACAGAGGGGGGTGACTAGTGACAGAGGGAGGGGTGACAGTGACAGGGGGGTGACAGTGACAGGGCGGGTGACAGTGACAGAGGGGGGGTGACAGTGACAGAGGTGGGGTGACAGTGACAGAGGGGGGGTGACAGTGACAGAGGGAGGGGTGACAGTGACAGAGGGGGGGGTAACCAGTGACAGAGGGAGGGGTGACCAGTGACAGAGGGAGGGGTGACTAGTGACAGAGGGGGTGACAGTGACAGGGGGGTGACAGTGACAGAGGGGGGTGACTAGTGACAGAGGGAGGGGTGACAGTGAAAGGGGGGTGACAGTGACAGAGCGGGGGTGACAGTGACAGAGCGGGGGTGACAGTGACAGAGGGGGGGTGACAGTGACAGAGGGGGGGTGACAGTGACAGAGGGGGGTGACAGTGAAAGGGGGGGTGACTAGTGACAGAGGGAGGGGTGACCGTGACAGGGGGGGTGACTAGTGACAGGGGGGGGTGACCAATGACAGAGGGGGGGTGACTAGTGACAGAGGGAGGGTGACAGTGACAGGGGGGTGACTAGTGACAGAGTGGGGGTGACTAGTGACAGGGGGGGGGGGGTGATTAGTGCCTACCTGTCTCTCTGCTCCCTCTTCTCTCCCAGGCTGCTGCTCCCTCCCCTGGTGGCTGTGATCGGGCTCTGTGTGAGAGGAGAATACAGGAAGTGATGTCACTTCCTGGCTCCGCCTCTCCCATCACACAGAGCCGCATGGGACAGAAAGGAGGAGACCTGGCAGAGAGGAGGTGAAGCTGCCAGGTCTCGGGTGAGGGTGAGAGGGGGGTGATTTAAAGAGCGGTAGGTTGCTGGGGCCCTGCGCTGCATCAGGGGTCCCAGCAACCTAATAAAGGAAAATACTTTTTTTATTTTTTTGCCGTTCCAGTTGGAGAGATCTCTCCAGCTGGAGCATGGCTTTGCTGCCGGGCCCCTGGCTGCCTCGGGCCCTCGGTCCATGACCGATATGCCCGAGTGGTCAGTCCGCCCCTGAGCGCAATCAAAGTATAGCAGACATTTCTGTCAAGACATTCTCAAGCCTTATCAATGTGGTAAACATCAGCATATTTGTAATGTGATAAATCATACTTATGACAACAACAGTGGAAGTACACCATATAAATACAGGGAGTGCAGAATTATTAGGCAAGTTGTATTTTTGAGGATTAATTTTATTATTGAACAACAACCATGTTCTCAATGAACCCAAAAAACTCATTAATATCAAAGCTGAATATTTTTGGAAGTAGTTTTTAGTTTGTTTTTAGTTATAGCTATTTTAGGGGGATATCTGTGTGTGCAGGTGACTATTACTGTGCATAATTATTAGGCAACTTAAAAAAAACAAATATATACCCATTTCAATTATTTATTTTTACCAGTGAAACCAATATAACATCTCAACATTCACAAATATACATTTCTGACATTCAAAAACATAACAAAAACAAATCAGTGACCAATATAGCCACCTTTCTTTGCAAGGACACTCAAAAGCCTGCCATCCATGGATTCTGTCAGTGTTTTGATCTGTTCACCATCAACATTGCGTGCAGCAGCAGCCACAGCCTCCCAGACACTGTTCAGAGAGGTGTACTGTTTTCCCTCCTTGTAAATCTCACATTTGATGATGGACCACAGGTTCTCAATGGGGTTCAGATCAGGTGAACAAGGAGACCATGTCATTAGATTTTCTTCTTTTATACCCTTTCTTGCCAGCCACGCTGTGGAGTACTTGGACGCGTGTGATGGAGCATTGTCCTGCATGAAAATCATGTTTTTCTTGAAGGATGCAGACTTCTTCCTGTACCACTGCTTGAAGAAGGTGTCTTCCAGAAACTGGGAGTTGAGCTTGACTCCATCCTCAACCCGAAAAGGCCCCACAAGCTCATCTTTGATGATACCAGCCCAAACCAGTACTCCACCTCTACCTTGCTGGCATCTGAGTCGGACTGGAGCTCTCTGCCCTTTACCAATGCATCCATCTGGCCCATCAAGACTCACTCTCATTTCATCAGTCCATAAAACCTTAGAAAAATCAGTCTTGAGATATTTCTTGGCCCAGTCTTGACGTTTCAGCTTGTGTGTCTTGTTCAGTGGTGGTCGTCTTTCAGCCTTTCTTACCTTGGCCATGTCTCTGAGTATTGCACACCTTGTGCTTTTAGGCACTCCAGTGATGTTGCAGCTCTGAAATATGGCCAAACTGGTGGCAAGTGGCATCTTGGCAGCTGCACGCTTGACTTTTCTCAGTTCATGGGCAGTTATTTTGCGCCTTGGTTTCTCCACACGCTTCTTGCGACCCTGTTGACTATTTTGAATGAAACGCTTGATTGTTCGATGATCACGCTTCAGAAGCTTTGCAATTTTAAGAGTGCTGCATCCCTCTGCAAGATATCTCACTATTTTTGACTTTTCTGAGCCTGTCAAGTCCTTCTTTTGACCCATTTTGCCAAAGGAAAGGAGGTTGCCTAATAATTATGCACACCTGATATAGGGTGTTGATGTCATTAGACCACACCCCTTCTCATTACAGAGATGCACATCACCTAATATGCTTAATTGGTAGTAGGCTTTCGAGCCTATACAGCTTGTAGTAAGACAACATGCATAAAGAGGATGATGTGGTCAAAATACTCATTTGCCTAATAATTCTGCACACAGTGTAGAAAGAGATGTTCAATGTTACATTAAGCAGTTGCAGAGTCTGCTCCCTAATTAGGCGATTTAGGCGGCCGTCTAAGGCCTCGTGCTGGCTGGGGCTTCGTGGCCACCTAATTCGCCATAGGGCAGAGTGATTTGTCAGGGACTCAGTCCATGACCGAGGGCCGACATCGAGAGGGGGCATGGCAGCTTGCCCTGTGTGCCGCCACGGCCACGGCAATGCTCTGACCTGGCAGAGCTGCAGTTCGGATAAGAAGGCCACCGGACCACCAGGGAGAATGACAGCCCACAGGACCAACAGGGGGCCAGGACACTGGACCACCAGGGGATAAAAATATTTCTAATACCTCTCCTCTTTACTCCCTGTCACCACCTCCTTCCTTCACTTTTCCCCCTCTTGCCTCCTCACTCAGCCCCCTGTCACCCCCTCACTCTGTCCCCTGTTACCCCCTCACTCAGGTGTCTGTCACCCCCTCACTCAGCTAACTGTCACACCCTCACTCAGCCCCCTGTTACCCCCTCCTTCCCTCACTCAGCCCCCTGTCACTCCCTCACTCAGCTACCTATCACCCCCTCCCTTCCACACTCTGCCACCTCTCACCCTCTCCACGTCTCCACCTCTCACACTGCCACCTGCCACCTTTTCACACTCTGCCACTCTTCCACACTCTGTCAGCCCCCTTCACACTCTGTCAGCCCCCTTCACACTCTGTCAGCCCATTTCACACTCTGTCATCCCCCTCCATGTACATACACTGTCACCCCCCTCCACACATCCTGCACCACTCCTCACACACACTGTCACCACACTCCCACACACACTGTCACCCCCTTACCCTGCCACACTAACTTTACCCATCCTGATACTGTCACACTCACCCCTTCAACCAAACCGCACTCAACTCCCCTCGTTCTGCCACACTCACCCTATCACATTACCCCTTAATCCTGTTACACTCACCTTTTCTCCCACTGACACGCTCACTACTCCTTTTCCTTTCACTCCTGTTACACTCTCTCCTCCAACCGTGCTACACACACTTCCAGCCCTGCCATACTCAACCCCTCATTCTGCCACACTCACCCTGTCAA